>NC_132927.1:82288551-82608879 GCF_047675955.1 Chlorocebus sabaeus | reverse complement strand
CCTGCCTTTTTTTCCTCCTGCCGCTGGTCCACATTCTTCTCCACCCACAGGCTCTCAGCCGCGCCTCCCATCCACACTGACCCTACATAGGGTCATACCTTGTTCACTACTTCTCTCTTTTCTTCTGAGCCTTGCCTTTTACTCCAAGAGCCTGTTTCCATCTCACCTGGACTTGTGTACAGGAAAGTGTTTACCGAGCAGGCTTGGGTTGTGCAAACCCTGAAAATTCCCAAAAAAGTGCTTTCTTAAGCCAGGTCCATATTCAGCTCCTGGGAGATGATATCTGCCTTTTTGGCAAACTCCTCCTGGTAGTGTTATTAAAGCACTTGATTAAGGTAAAGTTTACATCTGTTAAACTACACATGATTTAACATAGTTAACTCAGTGAGTTTGGAGTCAGTGTACATCTGCAAAGTTGTCCCCACCATCAAGGTCATAACCATAGCAATCACTTCCAAGATATTCCTCTTATCCCTCTTAATATTATGATTATTTTATTAGTTAAAATGTATTTTTGTGTTTGTCTGTGTCTCTCTGTGTGTAGCCTGGGTGCACACTATACTAGCTGTTTTCATAATGACTTATGGTGAATGCCTGTTATTGCTCAAGGGGCCAGCATCTGAGCACTGGAGGTCAGTCGTGCAGGTGCCACACACATCTGTGACGGGCTCCAATAAACAGCACTGGGCCCCAGCACTGAGGTGAGTTTCTCTGGTGGACAACGCTTCACACGTGGTGTCATTCATCACTGCTGGGAGAATTGGGGACAAGAGACTCCTCAGGGAAAGAACACCTGAGTGCTTGTGCTTGTGCTTGGATTGTCAGGACCTTCTCCCTAGTGCCTTTGCTTGTTTTAATTCATATTCATTTGCTATAATAAAGCTGCACCCATGAGAATAACAGCTTGTCTTGAGTCCTTTATTTCTATTGATTATGGGGCCTGAGGATGGTCTTGGGACACTCAACACAATTACATCAGAGGTGGAGAATGCTAGAAAGTTCCTGACTTGTGACACATGGCTAGAGGAGTGTTTATAATATCAAAGGATGAGAAAGTGTGGGGAATAAAGACATTCAATGCCCAGGTAAACGGAATCATATGGCATGAGATGGCATGTGCGCTCCAATAAGCAGCAGGAAGTAAAAGTGATCCATGGAATTTAGAAATGACAGACACAGCTTCCCAGGAGTTGTTCCCTGAATAAGGAAATATAAAGGTAACGAAGAACAACCCAAATATGTAATTAATATTTGTGATAGCTAAAATAATAGTAAAAAGATGCACACCCAGCCCTGCACTGTGCTCTGTGAGCTGAGGCTGCTAGACTCCCATTCACCACCAAAGGGTACAGTTGTCCAGAAACAACACCAACACACAATAGCCACACAGAAGGTAGCCCAGGGGTATAAACTGGCATCATTTTGTGATATGATTGATATCATTAATTGATATCATTGGATTGTGAACAAAGTTAGCCAATGGACTGTGAGAATGACTGACATAGCAGTGTCTCTGGCTTCCTGTGCTGCAGATGAGAGGAGAATGTTTGGGAGGATGCTGGACCCACAGCTCACAACAGACAGATGACAGACGGCTGTCTCTGATCCCAACCTCAAGTAGGATGTTCCTGATGCACTGGATCCCAGATCCTGTATAGCTTTAGAACCTGTGTAGTTTGTGTTTCCTTGGCTTCTCCTTTGGATCTTTTAGGTGCTAAGGAAATGAGAATGGTTCACCACAAAACAGGGCAGACAAAGGGGATAATTAAGGGCCTCTTCCAAGCAACGTTGGTATCATAAAATAAAAGTTAAAGAATGAAAGAACTACACAAGAAGGTGCTGGGGTTGACACAAAGGACTTGAAACAGCACTACCAGGAGTTGGGTGCAGCAATGGGGATCCCTTCAGGTCCATCAGCAATTCAGAGACCTAAACGAATATTCCCTATTCATGTTGAATTGGCAGAGTGTGAAATCTAGAAGACAAAATGGCCAGGAAAATTGTGTGATTTTTGCGTGGGTGAAGGTCTGGCAAGTTAATCAATTTGAGGACTGTTGAAGGCCTGAGGTGGTCCTGCCCTTGCTTGGTGCCAAGACCGTAGTCCAACTCATGTGAAATTGCCAGGGAGGAGAGAGTAGTTTTTTTGGTAGTTCTTGTTATCAGGCATATGTGCATTTGAATTTTCTCTTCATGGCCTTTCTTGGCTCTATTTCTCATTTTTTTAACATACATACTTTCATCTAGATTAATTACCTTCACAGGGTCACAGAGAAGGGTGGAAGGAAGGGAGGCCCTGGGATGAGTCTCAAAAAAACATGGAAAATTGTGGAGAGGGACAATAGCAGGGTGTAAGGAATTATTGAGATCTTATTCTGCCCCTCCCAGGAGGCTCAGGCCAGTCTTTTTCTGCATTTGAGGTTCTAGGTTATAAGCCCTGTAGACTCTTCCCTTCAGGGCAGGGTGACAACTATGCAAATTCAAGTGGGGGCCTCCCCACTTAAACCAAGGGCTCCCCTTCACAGTGAGTCTCCCTCACCACCCAGCTGGGGATCTCAGTGCTTCATTTTCTGTCCTTCATTTCTCAGTGCTTCATTTCTGTCCTCCACCATGATGGGGTCAACTGCCATCCTCGCCCTCCTCCTGGCTGTTCTCCAAGGTCAGTCCTGCCCAGGGTTTGAGGTCACAGAAAAGAATGGGGAGAAAGGAGCCCCAATTCAAATTTTGTATCTCCCCCACAGGAGTCTCTGCCGAGGTGCAGCTGGTGCAGTCTGGAGCAGAGGTGAAAAGGCCCGGGGAGTCTCTGAAGATCTCCTGTAAGACTTCTGGATACAGCTTTACCAGCAGCTGGATCAGCTGGGTGCGCCAGATGCCTGGGAAAGGCCTGGAGTGGATGGGGAGAATCTATCCTGGTGACTCTGATACAGAATACAGCCCATCCTTCCAAGGCCAGGTCACCATCTCAGCCGACAAGTCCATCAGCACCACCTACCTGCAGTGGAGCAGCCTGAAGGCCTCGGACACCGCCACGTATTACTGTGCGAAAGACACAGTGAGAGAAACCAGCACTGAGAGCACCAAAAACCCTCCACAGCGCAGGTGCAGAGTGAGCTGCCAGAAACTCCCTCCCCAGGGACTTCTCTATTCTTCCGGGGAGGAAACATTTTTTGTCCTCAGGAGCGAGAACCAGAGAACAATGTGGGAGGGTTCCCAGCCCCTAAGGCAACTGGATGGGGGACCTGACCATGGGAGGCGGATTCTCTGAGCGGGCTCTTGTGTGTTCTACAAGGTTGTTCATGGTGAATATTACATGGTTAACATCAAAAGCCTGCCTAACAGGCACCTCTTCAATATGACAGTATTTTAATTAGTGAAAATTTTACACAGTTAATCATTGCTTGCTTGCCTTCCTCCCTCCTATCCACTCTCACTCCCTCCTTTTATTTTCTACTTACTTTTACAAAGTCATTTAATCACTTTTTGAAATATTAATAGGTTCTCTTGTTTCTGTTATTGTTTTCATTAATAATATGCCCTGAATAATTCATCTTTGTGCCAATTCATAAGTATTCGGTATAACAAAGACTTCCTCCATAAATAGATTTCCTGTGAGTAATCTTGCAAATATTTTAGAACCTGTTTGGTTAAGGATAAATTAAAATAAATAGATAGGTTGTATGTTTTTTAAAATTTATCAAAACAACCACCAAGAAATAAAAAATCTGGGCTGGGCATGGTTGCTCATGCCTGTACTCGCAGCACTTTGGGAGGCCCATGCGGGTGGATCACCTGAGGTCAGGAGTTCGAGATCAGTGTGATCAACATGACGAAACCCCATCTCTACTAAAAATACAAAAATTAGTTAGGCTTGGTAGTGTTCCCCTGTAGTCCCATAGTCCCAGCTACTAGGAAGACTGAGGCAGGAGAAGGACTTGAACCTGGGAGACAGGGGTTGCATAAAGCCAAAATTGAGCCACTGCACTCCAGACTGGGCAACAGAGTGAGACTTCAATTCAAAAAAAAAAAAAAAAAAAATCTGAACAGACCAGTGAGTAAAGAGATTGAGTCAGTGGTTTTTCAAACATCTTAAATCAAAGAAAAGTCAAGAACTTCATGGATTCATTACTGAATTTTATTAAAAAAAAATAGAATCTCTACTGAAATTTCCAACAAAATAAAAAGGAAGGAATACATCCAAGCTTATTTTGGAAGGCCCTATTTCCAAAGCAAGGAAAATAAACTACAAATAAATGAAATTACAGGCTAATATCCCTGATTATCATAGTTTCAAAAACTCTCAAGAGTGACGACAAACAAAATTCAACAGCACGTTGACAACAGAATTCACCATGATCAGGTGTGGTTTATCTCTAGGATGCAATGAAGTTTCAACCTGCACAAATAAAGGTGACATATTAAATCAAAATACTGAAGGACTAAAACTATATGTCCATATCAATAGATTCAGAAAGAGCCGCTGACAGAATCCACCACACTCTCATTATAAAGAATCTGAACAAATGCATAAAATATATACCTCAACACAATAAAGACAACATAAAACAAACCCACATCTAACATTATACTCGATGAGGAATATTTTGTCTTCCTCTAAGACTAGAAACTAGACAAGATCCTCACCACCACTAATATTATTCAACGTAGCACAGGTGGGTTTAGACAGAAGAGTTAGGCAAGAATAAGATATAGAAGTCATCCATAGAGTAATGAATAAATGTAAACCATATTTTTTCATATTATATGCTCTTCTTTATAAAAAGCTCGAAAGACTCCACCGAAGACGGTTGGAAGCAATGAAGAGATTCAATAAGTTTCCAGAATTAAAAAAATCAAACTTATATTCCAAGACGGCAGGTTAGAGGCACTGCGAGCACCCCTCTTCCAGCTGGAAGGACAAACTAATGTGGAGAGATGAACATTGGGGACTTATTTTCAAGAAGCAATGCAGGAACTGAACAGAAAGACTGAAATAATCTGCAGACTTTCTGAAAAAAGCAGGAAGCTGCAGCGCACACTGTGAGTCAGGTGAAGGGCTGGGAGTCCCCAGAGTTTGAGGGGAGAGTTTGCCTCTGGGATACACACCCCCACCTGTGATCCTGAAAGTCCAGGCCACAGGAGAAGGTTCTAAACTCACCCCATGCCAGGACCCACTCTTGGAGGGTCGTGGAATGTAAAAGTAAGGGCAGTGGCAGGAAGACCCTTCCATAAGCCCCCAGATCTCACTGTGGTCTGAGGACAGCCATTTCCTAATGGTCTTCACAGAGGACCCTGGGGAGAACAGCCAAAAATTTCAGGCACTGGTCACAGGTTGAAAGAAGCTCTCAACAGGGGTGTGTGATACAACCTCGGGTGGGGACGAACTCCCTTAGCCAGGGCCTGGGCAGGGAAGAGCTCTGGGGCCCGGCTTTGCAGCAGATAGGAAGGGGCATGGCATGAAACCCATGGCTGCAGTCTCCATGGGGACAGCTTATGACTCCTGGCATTTGTATATACTGATCACAGGTTGACTGGAACTGATCTCATTGCTGCCAGTGGAAAACCACGGGGATGCATCTGCGTCACCAAGTGTGTGGGAAGTGTGTGGGGCTTACCACCAGCTGCCACTCCCCACTCCCAGAACAAACTTCTGTGCAGCAGAGGAAGACATGGTCCCCTCTGGAACATCAACCCAGCGGCCTGTGAAGCACCCCTGTCCCCCACACCCACAGAGGCTGCTGCTTGCCCTGCACACGGATACTCAGTGCAGAAACCCACCTGGCCCAGCCCTCACCTTGCTTTGTGCAGCCACCTGCCCTTGCAGCTTAACACAAAGGATGGCATCTTTTGGGAGCTACATGGCCACACCCACTGCCTGAGAATCCATAGTAGCCCCTATTCCTGGGCAACATAAGCCAAGCAAAACCCCATTGTTAATACTGTAACTGGTGCTGTTTTGCAAGCAACACCTCCAAGCAGGAGTCCAATCAACAGTCCATCACAGTATCTCCTGGTAGATAACACTGCACCCAGAAAGGAGGAAATGACTCCTTATCAGGGGATAAGGTGTGATCTCAGGACGCCTTATCCCCTGTCCATGAAGGGGATGCCATCTGATGTCTGCCCTTCCTCAGTGTCCACACCTTAGGGTCTGTGCTAATCTGGGCGTCTCTTCTTATTATTCTCAGAGGTAGGGTCCCTGTGGATCCAACCTAGCTGTGGCTGCTTCTCAGCCTGTTCCCTCTGTGTTTTTATGAGTCCTACATGAAGTTCACTGGTGGAATCTGGAAGAGAAATGGTACAGCCCAACAATTCTCAGAGCATTTTATACAAAGCCTCTGAATTTACCTTCGTTGACTTTAGCATGAGCTCAGCCCAGCAGAATTCAGGACAGGAGTTGGTGTGGGAGGCAACAGGGAGTCATTCAAGTGGAATTTGTCAGTGGTATCCTCCATGAATTCAAAGAAAAATTATAATCCTCAGGGACACCCTTGTCAGCACAACCTCTCTCAAAATGACCAACCTGAGAGCCGAGGACAAGGCCATGTATTACCATGAGAGACTCAGTTAGGGGACATCTGTGTGATGAGCCCAGACACAAACCTCGCTGTAGAAAGACAGGAGGGGACTGTGTGGTACACACTGATCAGAAACACAAAGGGAAGCTCAGAACCAGTAGGAAGCTGACAAAGGAGGGCTCAGAAGTCACCAGGGGGTGCTGAAAACCACCTGGGGGTAGTGAAGACACCAGGGGGTGCTGAGGACACAAGGGGAGGATCAGGACACCAGGGGGTGCTGAGGACACAAGGGGAGGATCAGGACACCAGGGGGTGCTGAGGACACAAGGGGAGGATCAGGACACCAGGGGGTGCTGAGGACACAAGGGGAGGATCAGGACACCAGGGGGTGCTGAGGACACAAGGGGAGGATCAGGACACCAGGGGGTGCTGAGGACACAAAGGGGTGCTCAGGACACCAGAGTCTGCTGAGAACCTCCAGCGGGTGCTCAGGACATGAGGTGGTGCTCAGGACACAAGAGGGAACTCAGACTCACCAGGGGGCGCTCAGGACACTAGGGAAAGCTACGGACACCAGAGAGCACTCAGAACCACCAGGGGGCGCTCATTACCACCATGAGGCGCTCAGGACATGAGTTGACACAAGGGGGAGCTCCAAACCACCAGGGGACACTCAGGACACTCAGGGGTTGCTCAGAACCACCAGGGGGTGCTCAGGATGTGAGGTGACGCTCAGGACAAAAGGGGGAGCTCAGAACACCACGTGGCTGTCAGGACACCAGGGTTCTCTTAGGAAGCAGTGCCTCATCAGGTCCCTGGGGATGGTGGCTTTCTTTATTTAATCCTTATGATTCCTGACCTGGTGAAGCCAAAGTCTTCCCAGGATCTCTTGCCATTTCTTCCTTGGAATCCATGTTTCTCTTACCTACAAAATCTTAACTTAGAACAGGAATTCAATTAAACTTTTAATTCTTTATATTTTTGTAATAATACTAGCAATAATATCTCAGTAAAATTTTAAAATGAAGAAATTGTGTATGCTTACTTCAAACTATTTCCACAAACAGATTTTTGTTACTGTGCTGTGTCAGTCACACTATGTAAATGTTTTCTAACAATAACTCTGCATATGCATGATGTTGAGTTTCTTGCTCTTTCATCTGCTAATTGTAAAGATGAAACACCACTTTAAGGGCTCCTGTCTTCCACTTTGGTGGTTCCTGGTGTTCTGCCCCTCAGTCTGTTTCTCCACTTCCCTTCTTCTGTCCAAACCTTTTATATTCCTCAATTTCCATTCAAGGAAACAGCAAGTCCGTTTACTTTGTCTCATCTATGTCTGGTGAATGAATTCACTTCCCTTTATGATCGCTGAAGCCAACCAAGTATAGGCAGGCAACAGTTCTAATATGATCATCTACCTGCAAACGCTCTGCCCTCTTCACCCCTTTCTAGGGTCCTGCAGACATCCCCTCTACACATCCCCTCTACACATCCCCTCCCTTCCCTAAGTACCACAGAGTGGGCTCTGCAGCTCCTGCTGCCCCCTGTGTGCTCAGTCCTGGGGCTCACTAGTGCTTTGATGATAAATTCCCATGTGTTTGCACACTCTCAGACCACCCTCCAGCCAGCTGTCACTGTGAGTGAATCCCTGGGAACCCTGGGAACCCTGGGTTGATTTTAGTTCTATATTTATGGATATTCTCTAGCATCCAGGAATATTGTCAAATAACCTATCGAGTTTATGTTAAAAATTTGTGTGAAGCCACTGCAAAAGAAAAAAGTCTTTAAATTGGAAATTGCTATTTTTAACTTAATACTTAATATGTTATTTTAATTTAATATTTAAGGGCCAGGCGCGGTGGCTCAAGCCTGTAATCCCAGCACTTTGGGAGGCCGAGGCAGGCGGATCACGAGGTCAGGAGATCGAGACCATCCTGGCTAACACAGTGAAACCCCGTCTCTACTAAAAAAAAAATACAAAAAACTAGCCAGGCGAGGTGGTGGGCGCCTGTAGTCCCAGCTACTTGGGAGGCTGAGGCAGGAGAATGGCGTAAACCTGGGAGGTGGAGCTTGCAGTGAGCTGAGATCTGGCCACTGCACTCCAGCCTGGGCGGCAGAGCGAGACTCTGTCTCAAAAAAAAAAAAAAAAAAAAAATTTAAATGCTATTTAAATTGGAAAAAGCTGATGACTTTTGTAAAGTACAATGTTATTTCAACCAATCGTGTAATAAAATTTTAAGAGATATTTGCATTATATTTGTAATATTAAATGCATTAAAACATTTATAAAAAGTATGCTGTTAGTAAAAATGGGAAATAAGCCAGCACAGAGTATATAAAGAATACCATTGTATATTTCAATGTTAGATTTGTCAATAATGGCAGTTACAGTAAGCTTTACTAAAACATGTGTTTACATATATTTCTTAATTTACAGTGGAACAGACAGATTTACTCGTTGAAGAATGTTACTTTGGACCGAAACCTTAAACTGTAAATACAAATAAATCCATAGAAATTCAATAGAATAACATAGAAACAAATGTATGTCACTTTGATGTTTTGAAATGCATTTATATTTGCCTGTGCACATATATGTTTCATTGCTGGGTGTCGGTGTCTGTGTCTGTGTCTGTATATATGGCTGTGACTATGAAGTTTCAAAATACATTATTAACTTGTATAGTTACATAAATTTAAGTTTTTTATGTTAAATGATAATAGAAAACACACAAAAAAATATTCTAGAGCATTTGCAATAACTAAGGTGTATTCAGGTATTGTACTAATGAAGAAAAACTAGCCAAAATGTTTTTAAACTTTCATTTTAGATTCAGAAGTACTTGTGCAAGTTTTGTTTTGTAGGTAAATTGTGAGTTATATTGGTTTGATGTACAGATGATTTTGTCACCAAGGAAATAAGCATAGTACCTGATAGGTAGATTTTCAATTCTCACCCTCCTCCCACCCTCCACACTCAAGTAGGACCCGTGTCTGTTGTTTTCTTTGTATCAATATGATTAGCTCCCACTTACACACGAGAACAGATGGTATAGATTTTCTGTTACTGTGTTAGTTTCCTTAGGATAACAACCTCCAGCTCCATCTATGTTGCAGCAAAGAACATGATCTTATTTTTCTTATGATTGTGTTGTATTCCATTCACAGAAATCAATAAACGTGATTCATCACATAAACACAAGTAAAAATAAAAACCACATAATCATCTCATTGATCAATATTAACATTCAATGTAAATCTAAATCTCCCCTAGGAATCTTTCATCTTCTCTTGGCCCTGCCCTCTCCTCAGGCATCCCAAACCAGAGCTTTCTATATATTAGGAGACATGAAAATAGGGTCCTCTCTCAGCTGATGAAAAACAGCCCAGCCCTGACTCCGCAGCTCTGGGACAGAAGCCCCAGTCCTGGAATACCAAGGTGCTTCCATTCAGTCATCAGCACTGAACACTGAACACATGCCATGGAGTTGAGGCTGTGCTGGGTTTTGTTTGTTGTTGTTCTAAAAGGTGATCAAGAAGAACTAGAAATATTGAGTGTCAGTGAATATGAGTGAGAGAAACAGTGGCAGTTTCTGACCAGAATTTCTGTGTGTTTGCAGGTATCCAATGTGAGGTGCAGCTGGTAGAGTCTGGGTGAGGAGTGACACAGCCTGGGGGGTCCCTGCGACTGTCCTGTGCTGCCTCTGGATTCACCTTCAGTAGCTATGGCATGCACTAGGTGGACCAAGCTCCAGGGAAGGGGCTGGAGTCAGTCTTACACGAATGCGAGTGGTGGAGGCACATACTACTCGGATTCTGTGAAGGGCTGATTCACCATCTCCAGAGAAAACACCAAGAACTCACTGTATCTGCAGATAAACAGTTTGATTGTTGATGCCATGGCTGTCTATTACTGTAAGAGACACAGTGAGGAGAAGTCAGTGTGAGCCCAGACAGAAACCTCCCTGCAGGAGCGCTGGGGAGAAATCAGGTGCAGGGGTCCCTCAGGGCCCACTGGTCAGAGGCCACTCCAGAGGCAGGTTCACATGAAGGTTAGAGGTTGGTTTTCTCTCAGGATGTGGGACTTCATCATCTTCTTCTGTCACTTTCTTTAGGGAGCCTCTTCATTTTAGAATTCTGTGTGCACCATTGTTATATATACACACATACACATATATATAATCATGATAATATGAGAACATATTTTCCCATGCACAAAATGTAGATTGACACAGAGAAGAAAAATTATCAACCAATGTCAAAAATATCAGAGTCCTGAAAAAGACTAGGTGTTCTGGTGGGTCATCGCCAATCAGACTCAGTACAGTTAACCTCAGTGAAATTCCGTGATTCAAATACTATTTATGAATTCTGATCAATACCCAAGAGACAGTCTGCACCAGAATAAGTGTCATATAGAACCTCACAACTTCCATATATGACCCTTCTCTTGACAATGAAGTATGAAACTGAGTATCAGCAATGATTTGATTTTTCTTTTGCTTTCCATATTCTTTCCTTTTAGTTGTTATTGTTTAGTCATTTCTTTTGCTATATCCATTTTTTTTTTAGTTGTGGCTTTCACTTTTTCATTTGCTTTTCCTGCTTCCTGATAAAGGAAGACATACTTTCTGTGGTCTAAATTCCAGGGCTCAAGCCTTTTCCTGGGGGCTCAGGTGAGTCTCAGGCTGTGGCCCCTGCAGCCACGTGAGAGAGGCTGATGGGACTTTCTTCGCTTCTCATGACTCAGAGCCCTCCATGGTGCTGTGGAGAATCATCTGAGGTGCCTGTGGCCATTAGTGGTGAAGGTGATGAAATGTGGATGTGGATTTGATCCTGTGCTGTGCAAACAGTCGTAGAGTCACTTTTCTCACCATAGTGTTAGAAAGAGACTATGAAAGTTGTCAGAATCCAAATGGAACAATTTGTGTTAAAACCCTGGGAAATGGAGCTGGGAAGGCCATGAGGGAGGGTTCTCATTACACACACGTCTTCCCTAACAAGAACTGTCATAAATAGATTCTGCCAAACCACAACCTTGCACAAAGGCCAGCACAACTTTAAAATAATTACTTCTCCAAGTACATCTGCGCAGAGCTGCCTGCCCAATATTAGCCTGATGCCACCCTGGTTATTGATCATTTTATCCCTGGTTAACTGTCTCAAAATCGCATATGTGGCCCTCCTCATTTTTTCTTTAAAACACTTTCCTTCTTTACCTACCCAATGTGCCCATGCACATTCCCGTTGCAATGCGTATTCTCAGATAAACATCACTGTGCTTTAGAGTCTCTTTCTGTCTGGTATTCAGGTTTGACACACTGCAGACGGACTTGCCAGTTTTCTGTGGGATACACGGGGTAACAATTACGAGAGATGTCTAAGCATGTTCAGTGTTCATAAGACCAGCCGTAAATAAACGCAGGCTGGAAGCCTCGGAGAGAGCTGAACCTGCTGAAACAGCACGGCATTTTACCTTCTCCCATTATTCTCTGATTGGAATCAGACCCAGCCCAGTTATCAATGACAATCTACCTAAGCTAGAGCCAACTGATTACTGTATCAATAGCAACAATGGGTTTTTATTTTCTGCCTGGCTTTGTATTGTCACCTTGTTCCATCCTCTACAGTATCTATTTCAGCCCCTCGGATGCTGGTTTTAGAGTCCTGCCCCTAAAGTGTAATTTCTTAGTTCTGTAGTGGTGATAGAGGAGGAGGAGGTGGGTCTGGATTTGTTTTAGAAATTCAGGCTCTCATTCTCTTCCAGACACTCAGGTACAGAATGATTTATGGGATTGTCCCCTCTCTAGGGGAAAGATATTCAAGAGAATAGGAAAGCTCTTCAGTATTTGGTCCCTGAGAATTTTACACTAGAGCACATTCACCACTCTTTTTTTTTTTTTTTTTTTTTTTTTTTTTTTTTTTTTTTTTTTTTGAGACGGAGTCTTGCTCTGTCGCCCGGGCTGGAGTGCAGTGGCCGGATCTCAGCTCACTGCAAGCTCCGCCTCCCGGGTTCCCGCCATTCTCCTGCCTCAGCCTCCCGAGTAGCTGGGACTACAGGCGCCCGCCACTTCGCCCGGCTAGTTTTTTGTGTTTTTAGTAGAGACGGGGTTTCACCGTGTTAGCCAGGATGGTCTCGATCTGCTGACCTCGTGATCCGCCCATCTCGGCCTCCCAAAGTGCTGGGATTACAGGCTTGAGCCACCGCGCCCGGCCACATTCACCACTCTTGACTTCAAGCATTCCAATATGTATTTGAAGCTTTATCTTGAAATAGACTGTATCTCATATGGCAGACTCTGCCTCAGGTAATCTCATACCCTGACTTTGTTACTCTCTATAGGAACTTGTCTCTCCCCAAATTTCAGATTTGTTGTTTTTCTTAAATCTTTGATTATCTGAAGTATGAAAGACAATTTGCCAAATTTCTTATTTTCTGTTTATCTGTTATTGCTGATGTTGTTGTAAAATGTAAAAAATATAAATATTTCTTATCTATGTACTTCTCTAAGCTGAGGAGCAGATATTTTTGGTAAAACCCAGAATAACATAAGCTTCCTCATATTAATTAGCTTCTCAATAGGAAAAATAACTATAGTACATTTGTTCACTGTAATATTACCCATCATTTATAATGTATAAATATCTGATACACACAATGACAAGCTAAAACATCTAGGTATTTATGTTGAGTAAGCCAAACGAATAACTGTATATACTACATTATTCCATTTCTATAAATTCTGGAAAACGAAAACTAATCTACAATAATTTAATGAAGAACAGTTGTTGCTTGAGGAAATGGTAGAAGGAAGGGAAAGGGATAGAAGGAGGAAATGTGGAACAGGAGAAACAATTGAGGGGAATTCACTTGCCCACTTTCTTGACAATAGTGATAGTTATGTCATGTTTATCAATGTATACTTTAAGGATATGAAGTTTATTGTCTCTCAATTAAATCTTTTAAAGTTTATTACAAGCAAACAAAAAATTAGACAAAAAGAACTGATAGAAAATGGATAACGTATGTTAAATGCCAATTATCTGAAAACATATCTGTGTGAACCTTAGTTCTCTCCATAATTTTAGGTGAACGCTAGAGTGTAGCAGAACCACAATGTTCTCATTACAGGCAGTGAGTTCTGCAAACTGCACTAGACATGTCCAGCTCTGTGCTGGAGTTGGTTCAGGGAGCACAGTGACGAGAAGCACAGGCTCAGATACTGGAACTCAGTCATCTCAGACGTGAGCACTTAGACACAGACATAGGCTCTCTGTGTGGGGGTTTACTTTCACATCCGTAAATGCAGAAAACCTTGAGTCTCACAGACATAATTTACACACATATTTAAAAATATAATGAGGTGTTTGGTGCTCAATGTTTATCACTGCACAATTTCCTAATAAAAGTGCAAAGCTTCCAAATACCATAAGTCACCAAACTCCTGCAGGAGACTCCATCATCTTCTCTCGGCAATGCCTTCTCCTCACGTATTCCACCCTAGAGTTTTTTATGTAGTTGGAAACATGCAAAGGACCCTCCTTCTCTGGTGAAAACCAGCCCTGCCCTCACCCTACAGTTCTGGGATAGGAGCTCTAGCCCTGGAATTCCAAGGTTTTTCCACATGGTGATCAGCACTGAACACAGAGAACTCACCATGGGGTTTGTGCTGACCTGGGATTTACTTGTTACTATTTTAAAAGTAGACTCAGGGTGAACTAGAGATTTTGAGTGTGAGTGGATAAGAGTTAAGGAAACACTGAAAATATGTGCCAGTTTCTGACCAGGATGCCTCTGTGTTTTTGGGTGTCCAGTGTGAGGCACAGTTGGTGGAGCCTGGCGGAGACTTGGTACAGCCTGGAGGGGGGTCCCTGAGACTCTCCTCTGCAGCCTCTGGATTCACCTTCAGGAGCCACTGGATGCACTGAGTCTGCCAGGCTCCAGGGAACAGACTGAGTTGGATTCTCCTGATAAATAGCAATGTGCTATTTTTCCATGTCCTTTCCATGTCCTGCTGGCCATGCATATGTCTTCCCTTGAATACAATGTCTATGTACAGTTTTGCCATCTTAAAAATCAGGGTTTTTTTGTTATTGTGTGGGTTCTTTACACATTTATGCAGGACCATTTGTCAGATACTTCGTTCCACATAATATATTTTTCTGTGATTTTGGTATCAAATCCAAATAAATCATTTGCCAGATCAATTCCAGGAAGCTTCTTTTTTCTCTATTTTCTTCTATGAGTATACAAATTATATTCAAGCCTTGAGTGCAGTTTTAGGTGATTTGTATATGATATGAAATGAAGTCTCATTTTTTTCTGCATATGTATGCCCAGTTTTTACACCAAAATCTGGCAGAGACACAAAAGCGGGAAATCTTAAACCAGTATTCCTGATGATAGACCTAAAAATGTTCAAGAAAATACTAGCAAATTGAATATAGCAGCACATTAAAAAGTTATTACATTATGATCAAGTAGATTTTACTCCTTTCATGCAAAGCTACTTCAACATACACAAATCAATAAAGGTGATTCACCACATAAGCAGAATCCAAAGCAAAAACTATGATTATCTCAATCGATCCAGAAAAACTTTTGATAAGATTCAACAGTCTTCATGATAAAAACCCTCAACAGACTAGACATCAAAGAAACTTACCTTAAAATGACAAAAGTCATGTATGACAAACCCACAATTAACATTATACTGAATCAACAAAAGCTCAAATCATTCCCCTTCATACTTGAAAAAAACAAGAATACCCACTCTCGCCACTCCTATTCAACATTGTACTGGATGTTCTAGCCAGAGAAATCAGACAAGAGAAAGAAATAGAAGACATGAACATAAGTAAATAAGACTTCAAACTGTCTCTTTTTGCTGTTGATAGGATCCTATGCATAGAAAAGTCTAGACTCTGCCAAAAGAATCCTAGAATTGCTAAACAACTTCAGTGATGTTTCAGGACACAGAAAAAATATACAAAAATCAGTAGCTTCTTTATACACCAATGATATCCAGGCAGAGAGAAAAATAAGTGACACAGTACCACTTACAACATCCACACAAATAGAAACACCTAGGAATACAGCTAACCAAGGAGGTGAAAGATCTCTACAAGAAGAACTGCAAAACACTGCAGAAAGAAATCAGAGAGGAAACAAAGAAATTGAAAAAACATTCCATGCTCATGGATTGGAAGAAATAATATCACAAAATGGCAATATTATCCTTCACATTTTACAGATTCAATGTTATTACTATCAATATACCAGTTTTATTCTTCGAGAAATATAAGAAAACATTCTAAAATTTGTATGTAACCAAAAAAGAACCAAAACAGCCAGAGTAATCCTCAGCCAAAATAACAATGCCAGGGACATCACACTTTTTGACTTAAACTCTACTATGAAGCCACAGTAACAAAAACTTTTTGGTAGTGGTACAAGAACAAACACATACACCAATGAAGTAGAATAGAAAACTCAGAAATAAAGCTGAAAACCTACAACTCTGTTTTTTGACAACCCTTAAAAAAATAAACAAACAATGGGGAAAATACAACCTAGTCAATAAACGGTGCTGAGATAACCTGCTAGCCATGTGCAGAAGATGGGAACTTGACTCCTAACTATCACCATATGAAAAAGAAAATTAACTCAAAATGGATTATAGCTTTAAACTAAGACTTCAAACTACAAAAAAATCTAGAAAGACAACCTAGGAATATTCTTCTTTGCATTGGCCTTGGCAAATAATTACTGGCTGTGAGACTTGTCTCTACACTACTACATAAGAGTGTTTTTCATATAATTAAACAAAATGTTGACCCTGTGAAATTCTTTTTCTTCATGTTTTGGTATTATACCTAAAATTTCAGAAGTTTAAAGGGAGCAACAATTTTTATTATGTGCCAAAGCCTATGCCATAATCCACAGACGCAGGTTAAACTCCAACTCTTTCAATGAAGAAATATCAACAAAATTTTGTGTAATTATACTGTTTTAGATAAATATCCTTTTTCTCTCATATATTTTAATTATTCATTTATTAACAGTATGTTTTTATAAATATTTAATACTTTGGTCAAAATCAAATTCCGTGTTATTATTCAAATTTTTCTAGTTCTTTGGAAAATGGGAGCTTCTTCCAGTTGCCCCCTTCATATTTTTGACATATTCCAATTTTTTTGTTTTTTTGCATTTTTAAGGTTTTTTTTCTTTTTTTAAAATTATGCTTAATGTTCTAGGGTACATGTGCACAACGTGCGATTTGTTGCATATGTATACATGTGCCATGCTAGTGTTCTGCACCCACTAACTCGTCATTTACATTAGGTATTTCTCCTAATGCTATCCCTCCCCCCTTCCCCCACCCCACAACAGGCCCCAGTGTGTGATGTTCCCCCTCCTGTTTCCAAGTGATCTCATTGTTCAATTCCCACCTATGAGTGAGAATATCTGGTGTTTGGTTTTCTGTTCCTGTGATAGTTTGCTGAGAATGATGGTTTCCAGCTGCATCCATGTCCCTACAAAGGGCGTGAATGCATCCCTTTTTACAGCTGCATAGTATTCCATGGTGTATATGTGCCACATTTTCTTCATCCAGTATGTCATTGATGGACATTTGGGTTGGTTCCAAGCCTTTGCTATTGTGAATGGTTCCGCAATAAACATACGTGTGCATGTGTCTTTATAGCAGCATGATTTACAATCCTTTGGGTATACCCCCAGTAATGGGATGGCTGGGTCAAATGGTATTTCTAGTTCTAGATCCTTGAGGAATCACCAAACTGTCTTCCACAATGGTCGAACTAGTTTACAGTACCACCAATGTGTAAAAGTGTTCCTATTTCTCCACATCCTCTCCAGCACCTGTTGTTTCCTGACTTTTTAATGATTGCCATTCTAACTGGTGTGAGATGGTATCTCATTGTGGTTTTGATCTGCATTTCTCTGATGGCTAGTGATGATAAGCATTTTTTCATGTGTCTTTTGGCTGCATAAATGTCTTCTTTTGGGAAGTGTCTGTTCATATCCTTTGCCCACTTTTTGATGGGGTTGTTTTTTTCTTATAAATTTGTTTGAGTTCTTTGTAGGTTCCGGATATTAGGATTCCCTATTTAATAAATGGTGCTGGGAAAACTGGCTAGCCATAAGTAGAAAGCTGAAACTGGATCCCTTCCTTACTCCTTATACAAAAATTAATTCAAGATGGATTAGAGACTTAAATGTTAGACCTAAAACCATAAAAACCCTAGAAGAAAACCTAGGCAATACCATTCAGGACACAGGCATGGGCAAGGACTCCATGTCTAAAACACCAAAAGCAAAGGCAACAAAAGCCAAAATTGACAAACGGGATCTAATTAAACTAACGAGCTTCTGCACAGCACAAGAAACTACCATCAGAGTGAACAGACAACCTACAGAATGCGAGAAAATTTTTGCAATCTACTCATCTGACAAAGGGCTAATAGCCTTTTTAAGTTTTTAAATAATTATGTGGGATACATTTGTGTTACATAAATATATTGCATAGTGATGAAGTCTGACTTCTTAAAGTAAGCTCACCAGATATAGTACCTTGGAACCATTAAGTGATCATTGATCTCATTCTCAAATCTTATGAGTCTCCCATGTCTATTATCCAACTCTCTGTGTCTATGTGTACCCATTATTTGGCTCCTACTGATAAGTGAGAAAAAGACATATTTGGCTTTCTGTTTTTATGAGCTGTTAGACTTAAGACAATGACCTCCAGTTCCATCCATATTGCTGCTGGAGATATAATTTCATGCTTTTTTATGATGAAATTATTTTTCATTGTGTATATACACCACATCCTTTTTATCCAATTATCCATTCCTAGACACTTAGGTTAACTCTGTATCTTTGTTATTGTAAATAGCGCTGCAATGAACATAAGAGTGCAGGCATTTTTTGACACAATGATTTATTTTCTTGGGTACATATCATGGAGTGGGATTGCTGATTGAATGATACATCTATTTTTAGTAGACAAGTCTTTACAATTTTTTTCACACAGTTTGCACTAATTTGCATTATCAACAACAGTGTATAAATGTGATTTCTCTGAATTCCCATCCATATCTATAATTTTTGGACTTCATAATAATAGGCACTTTGACTGATGTAAAGTGTGTCTCACTGTTGATTTAATATTCATTTATCTGATGATTAGTGTTGTTCAGCTTTTTATTTCCATGTGCTTTTTTGCCATTTGAATATCTTCTTCACAAAATGTCTATTGATGTCTTTTGCCCACATTTTAATGGTTTAATTCATTTATCTGTTGCTGTTGCTGAGTTGTTTGTGTTCTTGTTAGATTCTAGATGTTAGTTCTTTATTGCACAGTAATGGAATAAATCTAAAAATCAATTGCAAAAAACTGTTGAAACTAAAAATATGAGGCAATTTAACAATACAATTTTGACCAATCATTGGCTCACCAATAAAATTAAGATATTAATTTTTAAAAATACAAAGAAAAATGAAGATACAACATACCAAACCCTCTGAGATACAGGAAAACCAGTACTAAGAGGGAAGCTTATAGTTCTAAATGTCTACTAAAAAATAGAAAGATTACAAACTGCAGTCTACTGATTTACTTCAAAGGAACTAGATAAATTGGAACAAACCAACCCCAGAGCTAGAAGAAGAAAATAAATAAAGATCATAGCAGAATTAAAAAAGATTGAAACAAAAAAGCAAAATATAAGAAATCAACAAAATAAAATGAGGTTATTTTAAAAGATGAACACAATTGATAGAGCACTAACGAGGTCAACCAAAAAAAAAAAAAAAACCACAGAAGATTCATATAAGCACAAGCAGAAACGATAAAGCTGGTATTACAACTGACCCAACGAAAATACAAAAGATTATCAAAATATACTGAATATCTCCATGCTCACAAGCTAGAAAATCTAGAGGAAATCAATAAATTTCTGGAAATATTCAACACCTCCCACAATTAAACGAGGAAGGAAAAGAAATCCTAAATTGACCAATACGGGTAATAAGATTGAATCAGAAATTGAAAATCTCCCAACCGCCAAAGCCCAGAACCAGATAAATTCAAGGTCTAATTTTACCAGATGTACCATTCTTACTGGAACTATTCCAAAAGATTAAAGAGAGTATTTCCCAGCTTTGTCTAAAAACTCGTATCACTTGATACCAAAATCAGGCAAGGATACAACTACAACAACAAAAAGCTACAAGGGAATGTCCCTAATGAACGTAGACACAAAATAGTAAACAAAATACTAGCTAACTGAAAACAACAGCGCAATAAAAAGATAATACATCATGACCAACTGGGTTTTATTCCGGGGATGCAAATCTTGTCTCAAGTAGACACATCAATTAATATGATTCAACATATAACATAATTAAAAACAAAAACATAAGACCATCTCAATGGATGCAAAAAAGTCATTCAATAAAATTCAATGTCCCTTCGTGAAAAATTCCTCAACAAGCTTAGCATCAAAGAAACCTAACTCAAAATAATAAAAGCCACATACAAAAACCAACAAAAACTCTTAAAGAAATCAATAGAACAGGGATCTTCTTAAATTTTGTAAAAACCTATGCAACTGATTTATTCAATGTGCTGGACTTGGTAGTGAAGGAATGAATGACTTTAACTGGAAAAAAAAAAGCCACATACAACAAAACAACATCATACAGAATGAGAAAAAGTTGCAAAAATATTCCTGAAGAATGTGAACAAGAATGCACACTTTCACCACTCCTATTCGACATATTACTGAAAGTCCTAGCCAGAATAATCAGAAAAGAAAAAAGAAATGTACGTTTCAAGTTCCAAGCTAAGGAATCCAGGAATGGAGTACCCAGAGACTCATTTTTTAATCAATGGATAACATCCAAACTCCTGGCATATCCCTTAGAACACAGGACTTACAGGTGATAGAGGCTCTTTATTTTGGGTTAAATGGAGTTGATAGGTGGAGGGTGTTAAGTAAAAATGACTACATAAGCTGCATGCTTTGTGTCAAATGGTTGTAGTTTTCTTGTCCAGCCTGCTGTTCCTGAGCCACACTGTATGAAAGTCCTCAATAAACTCTATGTCTTGTTCACTGATCTGGGTTTATTTCCTTGGTCTGTTGTACATGATGCCAGTCCTATTGGAGTCAATATTGGTCTGGTATGACACCCAGTGAACCTGGAAAAAAACGTCAAAAAATCACATGATCACCCAGAAAATGGAAATCTAAAATGAGGAGACCCCTGCAGAAACCCTGTGCAGGCTGCTAATTTCTATGTAGGGCCCAACATCTGCTATCCATGATGGATGGGGCCTAGTGCGTGAGTATGGGGATCCTACCAAACACCAAAAGTCCTGGAAGAACCACTTCAGTGGGTGCATCTTACAAAGTGAAAGTCAGATGCCCAAGATGTTGCGTTTTCAGGTGGCTGTTTCCTCCTGACTCCACTCTGAGCAGCCACTGAGACAGAGCTCACCGTGTAGGCTACAGTGTGTCAGTCATAAGAAGAGCTACTCCTAGAAAAACATGCCAGACCAGCTCAGACTAATCAGAGACCTTTCTGTCCTGCCTATGGAAGCAGAACGGTGAATTGGGGACTGCGGCTTGTTGAGGAGCATACTTGAAGGATTTCTGACCATACGTGAATTAGTGAGGGCTATGATGACTAAATTGTCATGGGACTCTAAGACCCAGTTCCCATGAAGAGCTCTACGGGGAGGAGGATGAAGATTGGGGTAAGTCCATGGGGGTCCCTGTCCTCTCTACACATCTGCTGGCTACCACCAAGGTGAAAATGGGCCAACTGCACCAGCAGAGGCTAGCCCCCGAAGACGTTTCCCCACCTGAAATAAGGAAGCACGCCACAAAGTGGGATTCCACCACTGCAGAATTGCTGACACTTAGAAATGGGTTCAGACAGAAGTAGAGAGAGTTGATCACAGGATGGCTTCTTCATCTGTGAGGCATGGGGGAGGAGGGCATTATACTCCCAGAACTCAACATTAGTAAACTGACATCCATCACAAACCATCTGGGTCTGAGGCAGCACCTCGATGGTGTCAGTGATGGAGATTGGACCATTCCCCTCCTTAGCTGGGGGGCTGCAGGCTGCGGGGGACCCTGGTGAAATGAGGGAGATGTCCAGTTTACTTGTGTGTTCTCACATTGCTAGAAAGAAATACCTGAAACTCAGCAATTCATGTAGAAAATAGGTTTAATTCACTCATGATTCTGCTGGCTGTACAGGAAGCATGATGATAAATCTGTTTAGCTTCTGGAGAGGCCTCAGGAAATTTACAATGATAGTGAAAGGCAAAAGGGGAGCAGCCATTTTATATGGTGGGAGCAGAAGCAAAGAAAGAGTGAGGGTGGAGCTGCTACACAGTTAAACAACCAAAGCTCATGCGAACTCATTTACTATCACAGCAAGGGGATGGTGCTGACCATTAATTATAAATCCACCCCCATGCTACAACCACCAGGCCCCACCTCAAAACTTAGGGAAGCAAAATCACATAAAGTTATTATGACAGGCATGTCCCACAGCGCCCTGGAGTTGTCTCAGGGGAGCAGTCTCCTCCAGTGCTTAGAGGCACAGGCACAGACAACAGGGCTAACTCTGGCCAGATGTGTGATATTGGACACACTGCACAACTGCTCGGTTCTGAATGTCATTTATCTTCTTTAAAGTATAACACTGACACTTCAATTAATATATTCTGCAAATATGTAAAAATAAAATAAGATGATGATTGCTAAATGATTATCAAGGCACAATCGCATAATCTGAAGTTATACTTTCCTGAGAGATAGGATTAGGGCCCATGTTTTCCAGGACACTCTCATCCGCTCTGGACACTGCCTTCTCCTCTCAGGCGTCCCACCCCAGAGCTTGCTATATAGTAGGAGACATGCAAATAGGATCCTCTCTCTGCTGATAAAATCCAGCCCAGCCCTGACCCTGCAGCTCCGAGAGCAGAGTCCAGCCCCCGAATTCTCAGGTGTTTTCATTCGGTGATCAGCACCAAACACAGAAGACTCACCATGGAGTTTGTGCTGAGCTGGGTTTTCCTTGTTGCTATTTTAAAAGGTGATTTACGGAGAACTAGAGATGTTGAGTGTGAGTGGATATGAGTGAGAGAAACAGTGGCTATGGGTGGCAGTTTCTGACCAGGTGTCTCTGTGTTTGCAGGTGTCCAGTGTGAGGTGCAGCTGGTGGAGTCTGGGGGAGGCTTGGTCCAGCCTGGGGGGTCCCTGAGACTCTCCTGTGCAGCCTCTGGATTCACCTTCAGTGACCACTACATGGACTGGGTCCGCCAGGCTCCAGGGAAGGGCCTGGAGTGGGTTAGCCGTATTAGAAACAAAGCTAACAGTTACACGACAGAATACGCCGCGTCTGTGAAAGGCAGATTCACCATCTCAAGGGATGATTCAAAGAACACACTGTACCTGCAAATGAGCAGCCTGAAAACCGAGGACACGGCCGTGTATTACTGTGCTAGAGACACAGTGAGGCGAGGTCAGTGTGAGCCCAGACACAAACCCCCCTGCTGGGGCGCGCGTGGCCACCAGGGGGCGCTCGGGACCCACTGAGGACAGGAACTGTGCAGGGGAAGGATTGATTTCCTTTCTCAGCTGCCGGGGGCGGGTTTGTGTTTGCAGGACTCTGGAGCCTTATAAGGTTGCAATATTGTGTATTGGTCATTTCAAAACAGCCAAGAACAAATTTCAAATGTTCTTGTCACCAAAAAATAAGTATTTGAGGACTTGAGGTGATATATATGTCAATTAGCTCGATTCAATTATTCTATATTGCATTTATAAGTCATAACATAGCTTTGTACCCCATCAACATATGGAGTACAACCAAAATTTCTCAATTTCTAATGAAATTTTAATTAAGTATTTTTTAATCTGAGGCCTCTCCTTGGATTAGGCCATCTCCTCAGGATTACAAGGCTATTCAGTTTTCTCTACATGCTGTTGTAACAGATAAGCACAAAACACTTAATTTCATTATGCTTTGCTTTAGTTTTTCAAAACAACATAAAGATAATAATTTTTTTTTTTTGGGGGGTGGAGTCTCGCTCTGTCGCCCACGCTGGAGGGCAGTGGCGGGATCTCAGCTCACTGCAAGCTCCGCCTCCCGGGTTCACGCCATTCTCCTGCCTCAGCCTCCCGAGTAGCTGGGACTACAGGCGCCCGCCACCACGCCTGGCTAATTTTTTGTATTTTTTAGTAGAGACGGGGTTTCACCGTGTTAGCCAGGATGGTCTTGATCTCCTGACCTCCTGATCCGCCCATCTCGGCCTCCCAAAGTGCTGGGATTACAGGCTTGAGCCACCGTGCCCGGCCAAAATAATAATTTTAACAATAAACACATTACAGGCTACTACACATGAGATGCTTCTCATACCTCAAGGTTTCTATTCAGGATTTTATGTATTACATATTTTCAATTTTTTTCTCACATGGAATGCCAACGCCTCTGTATTACAGATTATTCTTTTAATTTATCCCTTAAAAATAATTTTTCCAAAGTCCCACTCAAAACCAGGGTATCATTAGAACTTTGAGGTGTAAGTGTTGGACCAGCATTGAGAATGCATTCAATTTAGTTCATGTGCTCTCAAATACCCTTTCCTTCTTTAAAAGTTGTTCTCAGTTATAATACCACACAAAACATTAACAATTTATACTAATGATACAGGTTAGATATTGTATAAATAATTTAATGACATATGATTGGAAAAAACTACATGTTCCATCTATCTTGACTATTTTTTCTTCTCTATGAAATGTATGCTAATAATTATTAAGTTTCTGGTGTTACTGTTATCTTATTTCTGGGATTTAATTTTAGGAGGTATACTGAAATACATTTTATTAATTCATATAATAATGTTCATGTTTTGGATAGGGTTTTAATATTCATTGTATTATTTACTGAATTTTGAACTAGTCTACACTTTTATTTTTTGTTTTTATGAGATAAAATTTACATATGAGAAAAAATGCATAGATCTGAAATGTGTCACTAGAGAGTTTCTGGCAAATGTGAATGCCCTTGTCCCGAACACCTAAGGCAGCCTGAAGAGCAAGTCCATCCCCTCAACATGTGTCTTTTTCGTGCCTGTGGTCAACACCTATATGGGGAAATGTTTTGATTTCTGACACTATAGATCCATTTTTTTCTGTTTTGAGCTTCATATAAATGGATTCAAACATTATAGACCTTTTTTTGGTAAGGAGCTACTTTGCTGTTTTTTAGGTTAATTCATGTTATTTAATGTATGAAATTAGATCAACATAGTGTCATTCATTCAATTAATGGGCTCACTCTGATATGAAACCTCAAAGTCTTCATGTGTATATGGAGAGAGAGAGAGGGAGGAAGGACAGAGATTTTATATCTGAGACAGTCCATTAAGTAAATATATGACAATACATTGATCTATTTTTTGTCAATGGACTTTATATTTGTTTCCAGTATATGAATATTATAAGCAAAGCTGTTATAAGTACCTTAGTGTAAGTTTTTCTAACTATGTTGTCTCACTTTTGTTGAGAAAATATGAAATACGTTTTTCTTTGTTGTAAGAGTAAGTTTAAATTTTGTCAGTTTTATTGAGGTAGAAATAAAAATTTTTTTAAAATGTATAGGTTTAAGGTGCACCACTTCTTGTTTTGGTATCTATTAGTCCATTCTCACCCTGCTATCTAAAATACCTGAGACTGAGTAATTTGAAAAAAAAACAGGATGTTTAATTGGCTCACGGTTCTGCAGGCTGTACAGGAATTGCAGTGGCTTCTCCTTCTGGGGAGACTCAGGAAAGTTAGAATCATGGCAGAAGACAAAGGGGATAGGCACATCACATGGCCAGAGCAGTAGCCACAGGAAGCAGGCAGGCATGTGGGGGGGACTACACACTGTTAGACAACCAGATCTTGTGATTACTCATGCACATCCGTGAGAACACCACCAGGAGTCGGTGCTGAACCATTATTAATGAAAGCCCCGCCCCATGACCCAGTCATCTCCCACCAGGTTCCACTTCAGGATTGAAGATTATAATACAACATGAGATTTGGGCCAGGACACAGATTCAAACCATATCAGATACACATTGTAAAATGTTCATCATAGTCAAGGTAATTTGTATATTCATCTTCTCACAGAGCTACCATTTTTTGCTTGCTTGTTTGTTTTTTGAGACGGACTTTTGCTCTTGTCGCCCTGGCTGGAGTTTAATGGCACCACCTCGGCTCACTGCAACCTCCAACTCCTGGGTTCAAGTGATTCTCCTGCCTCAGCCTCCCGAGTAGCTGGGATTACAGGAGCCCACCACCACACCTGGCGCTTTTTTTTTTTTTTTTTTTGTACTTTTAGTAGAGACAGTTTCGCCATGTTGGCCAGGCTGGTCTCGAACACCTGACCTCAAGAGATCTGTCTGCCTCGGCCTCCCAAAGTTTTGGGATTACAGACATGAGGTACCACGCCCAGACCATTTTATTATTTTTAAAATGTACTGCATGTGAGTTTGTGTGTGTGTGTGTGTCTCGTGAGAACACCTAAGATCTACCCTTTTAGCAAAAATCACTTTTACAATACGGTAGTAAATCCAGGAAAATTGGTGTACATTAGATCTCCGGAACTCATTCACCCACACAACTGAAACTCTGTACCCTTTGACTAACATCACCCGATTTCCCTCTCCTCCCAGGTCCTGGGACCCACTAATCTACTCTCTGCTTTCAAGAGCTTGGATATTTTAGATCCCGCATGTAAATGAGATCATGCAGCATTTGTCTTTCTGCATCTGGCGTATTCCACTTAGCACTATGTCCTCCAGGCCCATCCGTGTTGCTGCAAATGCCAGAATTTCCTTCTTTTCAAAGCTGAATAAAATTCGGGTTTTATGTGTACACATTTTCTTTAAACATTCATTAATCTATGGTCATTAAACTCTTTCACAAATAATCTGGCAGGGAACGTGTGTTTAACATAATAATTTTATTTCATTTGAATATATAACAAGAAGTGGGATCACCAGATCATATGATAACTTTATTTTTCAATTTATTGAGTAACCAATCCTACCACACCATATGAGTATTCCCTTTCCCCACATTCTTGCGAACACTCGTTATATTTTGTCTTCCTGATAATAGCCATTTTAAGTGGTTTGAGGAAATATTTCATTGTGCTTTAGATTTGAATTTCTCTGAAAATTAGTAATGTTGAGAACCTTTTTAGGCTCAGTTTTTCATGAGTGTGTTATCTGAAAAAAAAGTCTATCAAGGTTTTTTCCCTTTTATCAAGTCGTTTAATATTTGTGCATATTTTTTTTTCCTGTGCTTTTGCTATTAAATTCAAATAAATCATTTCTGAATCACTGACAGGAAGTTTTTTCCATGTTGTCTGTGAGTCTGTGGTTTCAGGTTATGTTCATTTTTAGTTGATTTTTGTACATGGTGTAAAAGAAGGTCTAATTTTATTTATTTTGTGTATGGATGTCCAGTTATACATCATTTACTGAGGAGACTGTCTTTCTTCACTATTTCTTCTTGGCATACAAAATCAGGAAGACACATAATTTAAAAAGAAAACATCATATGAATATTCCTGATGAACACAGACCTAAAAGTTCTCAATAAAATACTATCAAATGGAATCCAGAAGCATTTTAAAATGTAATATATCATGATCAAGTGGGTTTTACCGCTGGGATGCAAGGTTTATTCAACATCCACAAATCAATAACTGATTCATTGTGTAAGCAGAATAAAGGCAAAAACCATGTTATCTCAATAGATGCTGAGAAAGCTTTTGATGTGATCCAACACTCACTTGTAATGAAAACCCTCAGCAGAGTAGGCATCAAAAAATACACCCCAAAATAATAAGAGCCATCTATGACAAACCTACAGTCAACATTATACTGAATGAGGAAAAGCTCAAACCCCATGAGAACTGAAACAAGACAAGGATGCCCTCTCTCACCACTCCTATTGAACATAGCACTGAAAATCCTAGTCAGAGCAACCAGGTAATAGCAAGAATAAAAGGCAGCTGATATGGTTTGTACTAGTGCCCCTACTCAAATTTCATGTCAAATTGTAATTCCCAGTGTTGGGGGTGGGGCCTGGTGAAAGATGATTCTATCATGAGGATGGGTCTCCATCTCTTGTGCTGTTCTGGTGATAGTCCTCAGGAGATCTGGTTTCAAAGTACGTATCACCTCATTCCTCTCTCTTCCTCCTTCTCCTGCTCTGTAAGACATGATGCTTCCCTTTCTGTCATGATTGTTGGGTTCCTGAGGCCACCCTCAGTCATACTTCCTGTACAGCCTGCAGAACCATGAGACAATTAAAAATCTTTATACATTACAGACTCAGGTGTTTCTTTAGAGTGTGCGAATGGACTAATACAGAATCCAAATAGGAAAAGAAGTCAATGTATCTGTCCAAATTGATGATATAATTATATACCTAGAAAATTCTGAAGACTCTGCCAAAATAATTCTAGAATAGATAAACAACTTTGGTAAAATGTCAAGATATAAAATCAATGTACAAAAATCACTAGCATTTCTATATCCCAACTACATCCAAGCTGAGGGTGAAATCAAGAACACAATCCTATCCCACTTGCAATATTCACAAAGAAAAGGAAATGCCTGGGAATACAGATAACAAACAAGGTGAAAGATCCCTACAATATGAACTACAAAACACAGCAGAAATAAGTCATAAATGACAAAAAATGGGAAAACATTTCATGCTCATGATTGGAATAATCAATATTGTAAAAATTATACTGCCAATAGAAATTTACAGATTCAATACTATTTATGTAAAACTATCACCATCATTCTTCGCAGAATTAGAAAAAAAAGTGTGTGTGTGTGTGTGTGTATATATATATATGTGTATATATATATTCTAAAAGTTATATGGAATCAAAAAGCCCCTGAGTAGCCTATGCAATTCTAAGCAGAAAGAATCATGACAGAAGCACCATGATACCCGACTTTAAACTACACCATAAAGTCACAGTAACCAAAACAGCCAGGTACTGGTACATAAGCAGACACGCAGAAAAATGGAACAAAATAGAAAACAGAAATAAACCTGCACACATAAACCATCTGATATTTGATAAGGCTGACAAAAACAAGCAATGGGGAAAAAACTCTGTATTCAGTAAAGGGTGCTGCGATAACTGGATTTGTCAGATATACAGAATGCAAAAGTGAAGGAGGCTGGGCAGCTTCGACTTAGATTTCAGAGGATATGCAGAGGGCCTTGCAGGCCCAGCAAGAAGCCTGCTACAGCAGTGGAGCCACCACAGACAGCCTCTACTAGGGCAGTGCCAAAGATGTCGAAAGAGAGGGCTGGAGCCCCAGTTCGCCATCCCCACTAGGGCATTTTAAATTAAAGCTGTGGGAATATGGCCATGACCCTCAAGGTCTCAGAATGATAGAGCCAAAGGCAGCTGGCACTCTCAGCCTGGAAAAACTTCGGGTACTTGACTCTAACCTGTGAAGACGGCCCCATAAGCTGTGCTCGGCTATAAGGATGAAATGCCTGAGGTTTCTGGGACCCCTTCAACCCAGGGTGCCCTGGTTGAAGTACATCAAGTAAAGTGAGATTATTTTGTAGTTTTAAGATTTAATATCTGCTCTGCTAGGCTTTAGGTGTGTGGGGGGACTACTGGACATTCCTTTGGACATTTTTTTCCCTTTTGTATTAACGATATTTAACCAATGCCTGTGGCACTCTTACACACTGGAAGTAAATCACTCTTTAAAACATTTGCCAGCTCATAGCTGGAAGGAAATTACCTTAAGACTCAGAAGAGACTTTGGAATTTTCAGCTGGAGGTTGACCAAGTTAAGACTTTTGAAAACTATTAAAAAAAAAAAAAAAAAAAAAAGATCATTTTGTAACTTATGAAGGGCATAAGATCAGGGGGCACAAGAGTGAAATGATACAGTTTAGATGATTGTCCCCTCCAAATCTCATGGCGAAATGTGATCCACAATATTTGAGGTGGGGCCAAGTGGGAGGTTTTGGGACATGGGGAAAGATTCCTCAGGAATGGCTTGGTAACCACCCCATGGCAATAGGTGAATTATTACTGTATTAGCTATGGTGAGATCTGATTATTAAAACGAGTCTGACGACCCTCCTCCCCTCTCATGTCCCCCCTCACCATGTGACATAGCCTCCTTCCCCTTTGCCTTCCACCATGATCGTAAGCCTTCTGAGGCCCTCACAAGAAACAGATGTGGGTGCCATGCTCCTCACACAGCCTGCAGAACTGTAAGCCAAACAAGCCTCTTTTATTTGTAAATCACTTGGCCTCAGGCATTAATATACAGCAATGCAGAATAGACTGAAATACACTGCCCAAAGCAATATACAGAGTCAACGCAGTTTCCATCAAGTAACCAATAAAATTAATTACATTTTTAAAAATATCCTACAATTTATATGGAAGCAAAAAAGAGCCTTTTGATTCCATATAATAGCAAAAGCCATCCTAAGAAAAGGAAAACCCGCTGAAAGGATCACATTCCCTGACATCGAATTATACTACACAGATATAATAAGAAAGATAGCATGGTACTGGTTCCAAAACAAAACAAAAAATATTAGACCAGGTACGTGGTAGTTTATGCCTGTAATTCCAGCACTTCAAGTGGTAGAGGCTGGTGGATCACCTGAGGTCAGGAGTTCAAGACCAGCCTGACCAACATGGTGAACCCCTGTCTCTACTAAAAATGTGAAAAACTAGCGGGGCCTAGTGGCCCATGCCTGTAATCTCAGCTACATTGGAAGCTGAGGCAGGAGAATTGCTTGAACTCGGGAGGTGGAGGTTGCAGTGAGCCAATATCGTGCCACTGCACTCCAGCCTGGGTGACAAGAGCAAAACTTCATCTCAAAAAAAAAATTAATGTAACAGAATAGAGAGCCCAGAAATAAAGCCAAATAACTACAACCACCTGTTCTTTGGCAAAACTGACAAAAATATACACTGGAGAAACAACCCTGTATTCAATAAGTGGTGCTGGGAAAATTGGACGGCCACACGTAGAAGAATCAAACCAGACTTCTATCTCACCACAGACAAAAATTAACTGAATATGGATTCAATAATTAAATGTATAAACTGAAACTAATAAATACTTGAGGAGAATGTAGGGAAAATTCTCTGGACATTGGACTAGGCAAATAAAATATGACTAAGACTTCAAAAGCAAATGCAGTGAAAACAAAAATAGAGAAGACTTAATTGAACTAAAGATTTTCTGCACAGAAAAAGAAATAATCAACATGGTGAACAAACAGCCTACAGAATGGTAGAAGGTATCACTTCACCTCAGTTAAGATGGCTCTTATTAAAAAAGAAAAAAGAAAAAAAGCAAGGTGTGGTGGCTCATCCCTGAATCCCAGCACTTTGGGAGGCCGAGGCAGGTGGAAACTTCCTTCCTCAAAAATGAAGGAAGGGAGGGAGGGACGGAGGGAGGGAGAGAGAGAGAGAGAGGAAGAGGGGGAGAGAGAGAGAGAGAGAGAGAGACAGAAAGAAAGAAAGAAAGAAAGAAAGAAAGAAAGAAAGAAAGAAAGAGAAAAAGAAAGAAAGAAAGAGAAAAAGAAAGAAAGAAAACTAACAAATGCTGGTAAGGTTGGGGAGAAGGTGAACTAGTACAGTCAGTCACTATGGAAAGCAGTGTGGACATACCTCAAAAAACTACAAATAAAACTACCAAATGACCCAGAAATTTCACTACTGCAAGTTTATCCAAAAGCATGAAAATAATTATATCAGAGATTTCTTACTCCCAGTGTATATGGCAGGACCTTTCGCAATAGCCAAGATATGGAATCAAACCAGGTGTCGGACAGCAGATGAATGGTTAAAGAAGATGTGGTGCAGATACATGATGAGATACTAGTCATCCATAAGAAAGGAAATCCTGTTATTTTTGGCAATGAGGATGGAACTGGAAGACATTATGTGAAATGAAATAAGCCAGGAACAGCAAGTAATACACCTTGTTTTCTCACTCATACATGGAAAAGAAAATCTGTCTCATAGAAATAAAGAGTAGAACAGAGGATACTAGGGTCTGGGAAGGGTAGGGGAAGAGATAGGCAGAGATTTGTGAAAGAATACATTAGAATTAGATAGGAGGAATAGATTATAATGTTCTTTACCACTGTGGGATAAATGTATTTAACAATTATATGCAGTTTCAAATAGTAAGAAGAAGGATATTGAGTGTTCCCAACAAAAAGAAAACGTTTCAGATGATGGATATATTAATTATCCTTACCTGACCCCTACACACTGTTTGAAAACATTGCTATGTACCTCATGAATATTTACAATCATTATTTGTCTATTAAAATTATATTAGAAAACACAAACTTCATTGGAAGTAACGTAAATGGAGGCTTTGGAATACACCTGGAGATAACGGGAGGGAATGGAATACATTACAGGCCTAGCATTCAATGGCAAGAGGAGCTCCCATTGACTTTTTGTATTTGCAGCACTGAGTAAATCTAACATTTATCAAAGCTTCCCTCTACAATAGAGACCTGAGTCTAGGGAAATCTTGCAGATAGTCAGATATGCAGAGGGAAGAAGCAGGAGTAGACGGCTGCTGGCCCATTTAACAATAGCTGGAATGATAATTATGCATGTAGAGAAGCCAACATTGATTTAAATAAGTTACATCACTGAATGACATAAAAAAAAATCCAAGGGAAATCTTTAAATAAAATGGATAGTGAAACTATTTTGGGTGAAGAAATGTTCACTGAAGTAAAGTGAGCCATTAAAGCTGTTAAGAACTACAGTAACCACTGGATTGGATTCAGCTTTGTCTGAATTCAGGGTGATTATTACTGGCTCAGGCAGGGGTCAAAAATCAAGATGTATAGGTGGTACCAACCCAGAAAAGTCAGGGACCAGAAAGATTCACAGCTGAATTTTTTCAGATGTACAAAGAAGTGTTGCTACCAATCCTAGTGTAACTATTTCCCAAAAATGAGGATAAAGGACTCCTCCCTAAGTTATTCTGTGAGATCAGCATTATTCTGATAACAAAACCTAGCAGAGACTTAATTTAAAAAGAAAACTTTAGGCCAATACATCTGATGCAAAAATGCTCAATGAAATACAAACTGAACACAGCAGCACATCAAAAAGCCTAATCTACCAACACTTTGTTCCTGGGACGCAAGGTTGGTTCAATATATGCAAATCAGTAAATGTGATTCATCACATAAACAGAATGAAAAACAAAAACCATGTTAACCATAGATACAGAAAATGTTTTGAATAAACTTTAGCATTCTTTCATATTAAAAACCATCAACTAGGCATGAAGGAACACACCTCAAAATAATAAGGGCCATCTTCGACAAACTCACAGCAAACATTATACTGACTGGGCAAAAGCTGGAAGCATTTTCCCCTGAAAACTGGAACAAGAAAAGGACACCCACTCTAACCACTCCTGTTCATCATTGTCATGGAAGTCCTAGCCAGAGCATGCAGACAAGAGAAAGAAATAAAAAGCATCAAATCAGGAAGAGAGAGTGTCAAACTATCCCTGTAGATGAAATGATCATATTCCTGAGCCTGCAGTTTGGTGATTAACATTAATTTAGAAAAATTGTCAGTCATCATTGTTTAAATATTTCTTCTTAGCCTTTATTTTTTTCTATTTCCCATTATGTGCATGTTATACTTCTGCAACTGTCCCACAGTTCTTGGGTAAGCTGTTCTGGTTTTACATATAAGTGTGTGTGTGTGTGTGTGTGTGTCTCTGTGTATATTTGTATTTGTGTGTTTACTGTTCTAACAATATATTTTTTCTTTTTGCTTTTCAGTTTAAGAAATTTCTATTGAGATAGTTTTAAGTTCAGGTTTTTGTCCGCAGCTATGCCCTATCTACATATAAGTCCACTGAAAGCATTACTTGATTCTGCTACAAAATTCTTGATATCTACTTTTATTTTCCTTTTTTAGAATTTGCATCATTCTACTTGCATGACACAGCTGTTCCTGCATGCTGTCTGCTTAATTCATTACAGCTCTTAACATATTAATCATAGTGGTTTTAAATTCTTTGTTTGGTAATTCCAACTTAAATGGCATAGCTGAGTCTCATTTTAATGCCTGTTCTGTCATATCACATGATGATACATTTCTTTTAGTATATATCATTATTTTCACAGGCAGAATTTATGTAACAGGTGAAAGAAACAGCTGTAAAGAGGCCTTTAGTGATAGCATTATAAGTTGTGGAAGAAACGTGTTTCATAATCCTCTGGTTATGGCTTAATGTAGCAAGCTTAGGCCTTTGAAAATAAATCCTTACATGAGCGTGAAAAGATAAGCCATAGATTTGGAGAATTTCCTCACAAATCAAATATTTGGAAATGGACTTTTATCACGAATAATAAAAATTATCTTACAATTGAACAATAACAAAACCACACAATTTAATTTTAAAATAGACAAAGACCTGAATAGAAAGAAGCCTCATCTAAAAATAAATATAAAAAGTGATACACATGATTTTAAGGTATTTGTATGTTTAATATTCAAAAAATACTACTATCCTGTTACAATGGGTAAAATACACAATATAGACAGTACCAAATGGTGATGAGGAAGTTGAAAAACAGAACGCTTACTCCATGCTGGAGGGAAGGGGATGCTGAAGTGGCACATACACAACTACAGTTAATAATTCATTGTATATTTCAGAATAACTAGAAAATAAGATTTAGAATGTTCTCAACACAAAGAAATAATCAGTGATTGAGGTGAAGGATATCTCAGGTATCTGGATTTGATCACTGCAAATAATATACTTTTATCAAAATATCATGCATATCCCTTAAAGGTTTTGAACCATTCTGTATCTATATAAATTAAACATTTTTTAAAAACAGTGCAGGGGAATCCAGCTAATTGCTGATTCCCATTAGATGTGATGTTCTGCATAATCTGTAAACTAATCAGAATCTGTGGGTTTGTAAAGGACTTTAGAAATCAACTAGACTAATTGTTTCTAAAGATAAGTCTCCCAAGGTTAATTATTCTCCTAGTGGGTGGTGATTTTGAATATAGAAGAAATGTTAATAGTTGTTGCTGGTAAGTTTTCTTCTAGTCTCAGGAGAAAAGGTTTGTAGGGAGGAATCTGGGACAATCTTTTAAGTCTCAACTTCAATGTGATTATCTCAGTAAATATTTTCTGATACCCCTGAGTAGGAGAAGTCTCATATATCTCCTATGAATTAAAAGTAGAATTCTAAGTACCCAGCTGACTGAATGGAACATTCCTCTTCAACAAGGAGTTCCATGGACACTAGAAAACCTAGTTGAGGCCGTGTTAGAAATAGAAGATCAGAAATGCCTAATTATACACTCCTCCCTTTGGAATTTAAGCAGAAGTAACCAGCATTTTCATTAAAACAGATTTACGGCTCAGAAAACAGATTCCGTGTAGCAGTAAAATACCAAATTCTAACCTGACTCAAGAATAGCATCACATCACAGAGAGCAGGCCTTGAAAGGAATCAAAGTCATTCACCCTAAAATATATTTCTTTGACATATTTTACAATCGCCCTGCACAGTTAGTTTTTTACAAGAGAAATTTAAATTCTGTAGATAATCTGCTTCCCTTTAAAGGTGTTTGTGTTATACTGAGGAGATTAGCTGAGAGTTTAGTATCTTTTAAATCTCTTAGTTGAAAATATTTGCTGTCTATTGACTTTAAGGGTGGTCACAGAAGAGACTTCATCTACATAATAAGAATCTTGTTCTCCAAAACCCATTATCTTAACCCAGACACTTTTTTTGTACTAGTTTGTCTTTTGATAAAAATTTAAGTCTTTCAATCAATTGCCAATCAGAAAATCATTTAATTCACTTTTAAGCTGTAATCTCCTCCTTACACTGCCTCACTTCTAGCGATTTTGTCTTTATGGAACAAGTTAACATGTATCTCACGTGTATCAATTGATGTTATTAAATTTAACCTGCAATCAAGTCATTCTGGGCACATGTTCTCAAGATCTTCTGGGGCTGTGTCACAGGGCGTGATCCTCACATTTGGCTCAGAATAAATCTCTCTAAATATTTTGCAAACTTGGCTTTTTATTAAGAGTTCTAACAGAACCTACTCTGTGGTCTTTGTTACATCCACAAGCATGATGTTAGTAAACATTAGTTACTAAAATAAGCACATGTTGGCAATTTCTTATGAAGTTACACAGAGACCTTCTATGGGATCAACTGTAAATGTTTCAAAGTATTTCTGCAGTTATTTCAAAATTTGTGTTCCACAGATACTTCTATCAGATTCCTTATGTCAGCTAATTATTTGCTTTATGATTTTTGCCTTTTTGTAGATGATCACAATTTGTTTTATGAGTTTTTTTGTAGATGATCATGCCCTATCTCTTCTGTGCCTTTACTGTAGAAAACTGTGAAACTACTCAGGACTACATCTGAAAGTCCTTACTGCAGTGGGTGCCAGAATTGCAGTGGGTTTCCTCTGCAGCCACCAGACACTCAGATTCATTCAGTGAAATCTTAATTTTGTTTCCTGCTTGGCTTTGGGCCTTAATCTTGTGCCATCCTGAAAGACTCTGTCTTTCAGGTCCCCCTGGTCATCCCAGAGCCACAAGGACCTGACAATTGTCAATGTAGTGGGAGGGGTTGCACTGAACGGACACTCTCTATCCTTCTGAGGGAGCCATACTCCAGGCAGACATCACAGTCCCAACTCGGTGTGTCCTTCCAAGTATCCCTGCCCATCCTGCGGGTGTGATGCTGATCCAGGCATCTTCCTCCCATTCCTGGGTAGAGGGTCTCCTTGTTTGTTCCAAGATCTTCTTCCAGCAGCCACTATGTCTTCCCACTGATGTCTTCAGCTTCCTTTTTTCTGCCCTTCCCAGCAGGATGAGGCTGTTTTTCCAGAGGGAAGAGAGAGGAGATGGGAGATGAGACTGTTATTCCTAAGAGAATGGACAGAGCTTCGGAGCTTTTCTTCCTTCCGTCCCAGTTTCTATGAGTTCCTCCAGTGCCTGTAACACAGAGGTGTTAGTGGCTTTGCCCCTGTATGTTAATTATTTGGTAAAGTCGTGGTGGCAGGGGAGGTGGGTCTGGATGCATTTCAGCCACAGCTGCTGTTCCACTTTCCCACACAGAAACATCTTGGGAGGGAGAAGCTGGAGATTTTTGTGATGTCTCCTCAGTCCTGGCAGAAAAGGTTTCAATAGCAGTAGGAATCCCTCAGTTGTATGTCCTCTGATAATTTAAACAATAACTTCTTTACTATACTCAACTCTAAACAATCTGAAGAATATGTCTAATTTAATCCTGCATTAGCTTAGATGACATTTGCTGACCTCTGCCCCAGATAAGTTCATATTCTCTTCCTGTTTGTTCCTGCAGGTCACTGAGTTTCACAAGATGTAAGGTCCCTTGTTTGTCCTATAACATCAATAATCTGATGTTTTAAAGAAAATGTGCTAATTTCCAGCTCAGTAAGGTTAGTTGTTGTAAAAATAATACAATGTTTTCTGGGATGCCTGCATCTCCAGGCTGAGTAGAAGCTTTATTTGTAACACTCAGAAACCAGAAGTAACAAAAATATTAAGGAGCTTTATAAATAGCAGGGATGCACTCATTAACTGGAATACTGTTCCTCATTACAATGAACACATTCTTCATACACAACCAAATTACTGACTCACAAGTAATTATACTGAACAAGAAGCCACACAAATGAAATAGAAACTGTAAGATTTCACTTTAACCAAATCTTGAAAAATAGATCTGAAGTAACAAACGTGAGGGACTGACTCAGTATGGTGAGAGAAAAATGACTGGGAGGCAGGAATTGGAGGAACCCAGGGAAACTTTTAAGTGTGATGCATTGTTATCTTGACTGTTACCTTGTTATTTGGGAAGCACAGGTGAGCACATTTGAAATTGCATTTTTTTCCTTTGGAGACATGATCTTGCTTTGTCATCCAGGCTGGAATTCAGTGGTGAGATCATAGCTCTCTGCAGCCTCAGACCCTGGGTCTCCAGCAATCCTCCTCCCGCTACCGTACGTAGCTGGGACTACTGGTATGTAAGACCATGCTCAGCTTCAGAGCTTATTAAAATGCACACATTAATTAAGCAATATTTATTACACAGCAATAATGCCTCAATAAGACTATTGCAAATAAGTGGATAATTTGTTCAATAAACATTGATGGAAAGATAGATGCTAACATGACAAAATGCGTGACACCCAAGAAAATGAAACTGTAGGAAATGTGCTTTTCTTTACAATTATTAGGGAATCACAACAGTGCATACATATCACACCGTGTTCTCATTACAGAGAAGAGGTTCTGCAAACCTCACTAGCTGCGCCCCCTATGTGCCGGGCTTGGTTCAGGGAGCAGTCAGGTCCAGTGGTGAGAAGCACAGGTCCAGATACTCAGGCTCACTCTGACCAAATGTGAGGTCTGGGGACATTGTACAACCCATCTGTGCTTTTGCTGGTAATTTTTCATCTGTAACATGGAAATGGCATTGATACCACATACCATGTTTCCTCTACATATGTAAAAATAAAAGATGATTGGTGCTAACTTTAAATATACACAATTTATGTAGATCGATTATACCTCAATACCACTGTTTTAAACTAGAAATTACAAAATTGTAAGTTTTATAGGTTTTAATATTTTATCACAGAACAAACTTTCAATAAGTAACCACAATTTCCAAAATGCTATCAATATCAAATATCTCCCCCAAGACACTCTCCCATGCTCTGAGCCCCACTCTCTCCTCAGGCCTCTCACCCCAGAGTTTGCTAAATAGTAGGAGACATGCAAATAGAGCCCTCCCTCTGCTGATGAAAACCAGCCCAGCCCTGACCCTGCAGCTCTGGGAGAGGAGGCCCAGACCTGGCATTTTCAGGTGTTTTCATTTGGTGATCAGGACGGACCACAGAGGACTCACCATGGAGTTTGGACCGAGCTGGGTTTTTCTTGTTGCTATTTTAAAAGGTAATTCATTGAGAACTACTGAAATTGAGTGTGAGTGGATAAGAGTGAGATAAACAGTGGATTCATGTAGAAGTTTCTGACCAGGGTTTCTTCTTGTTTGCAGGTGTCCAGTGTGAGGTGCAGCTGGTGGAGTCTGGGGGAGGCTTGGTACAGCCTGAGGGGTCCCTGAGACTCTCCTGTGTAGCCTCTGGATTCACCTTCAGTAACTACGACATGGCCTGGGTCCGCCAGGCTCCAGGGAAGGGGCTGGAGTGGGTCTCACGTATTAGTAGTCCTAGTGGTAGTAGCACATACTACCCAGACTCTGTCAAGGGCCGATTCACCATCTCCAGAGAGAACGCCAAGAACACGCTGTATCTTCAAATGAACAGCCTGAGAGCCGAGGACACGGCTGTGTATTACTGTGCGAGAGACACAGTGAGGGGAAGTCAGTGTGAGCCCAGACACAAACCTCCCTGCAGAAATGTTCAGGCGAAATCAGCTGCAGGGGGCGCTCAGGACCCACTGATCAGAGTCAACCCCAGAGGCAGGTGCTATAGAGGCTGATTTCCTGTCAGGATGTGGGACCTCGTCTTCTCCTCACGGTTTCTCCAGTGAACCTCTTTAAGTTTAGAATTCTGTGCTTCCTAATGTCATCTCTACATATTTTTTAAAATATCATTTTAATATGAGGACCTATTCTCACATGTACCAAATGCAGATTGATGTTTACAGAGATGAAAAGGCCTCAACTATGGCCACCAAGATCAGAGTCTTGAGGAAAGTGAGCGGTGCCTGGTGAGTCTTCTCCAATCAGACCCACGACAGAAACCTCAGGGAGATTCCAGGACTAGAACAATCTTTGGGATTCTGATCACAGCCAATAGAGAGGCTGGGCCAGGGTCAGTGTCATGTAGAAGCTCACAGGTTTCTCATCTGACCCTTCTCCTGACACTAAAGCCAATCAGTATCAGCACTGACCTGGTGCTCCTTTTGCTCCCAATCCATGTTCTTTTTTTGGAGTGTTTGTTCTCCCTTTTTATTTGCTTTTCCTGCTTCCTGAAAAAGAAACAGATGACCTCCGTAGTCTACCTTCCAGGGTTCAAGGCATTTTCTTGGAGCTCAGGTGGGGCTCAGCCTGTGGCTCCTGCAGCCACGTGGGAGAGGCTGATGGGACTTCCTTCCCTCCCCATTTTCTCAGGACCCTCCACTGTGTTGTGTATAGACTCATGTGGGAATGCAATTGGCCATTAATAGTGAAGGGGATAAACTTATTTTATCAAATGGGATGTGGATGTAGAATTAACCCTGTTCAAGCCGTCAGAGTCATCTGCTTCAGAAGTAGTGTTAGAAAGAGCTTGGGAAATTTATTAGAATCAAGATGGAGCCACTTGTGTTAAAACCCTAATGAATGAATCTGGGGAAGCCCACAAAGGAGGGTTCTAACACACATGTTCCTGATAACAAGAACTATCATAGACTCTGCACTGCCACAACCTTGCAAAAAAGCCATCACAACCTTAAAAGAATTATGTCTCCAAGTATATCTGCCCAGCAACTGCTTGTTCAACCTCACACCGATGTCACCTCTGTTACTGATCCTTCTAGTCCAGGATAATCTAGTCCTGCATATCCCATTTAGAGTTGATGTAACTCTCTTTATTTTTCCTTCATTCTTTATCTTCCTTTACCAACCTGAATGTACCCATACATATTTCAAATGCAATACCATACATATTTCAAATGCAATATACATCCTAGAATAAATATTATTACATTTTATAATCTCTTTGTTATTCAGGGTTGACAAATCACAGGTGGACATGCCACATTTCTGTGAGGCATAGAGGATGACAGATTTTGGAGATGTCTAGGAATATCCAATGTCCAGAAGATCATCTATCAAGAAGTGCAGGCTGAAAGTCCCAAAAAGAGGTGAAGCTGCCGAATTACCATGGCATTTAATTGTATCCAGTTCTGCTCTGATGGAATCTGGCCCACTCATTTTATCATTGACAATCTACCTAACCTAGAGTCAACTGATGACAGTTTTAATAACATATATTAAGTAAATTCAGATCCATATATATATACATGTTTATATTTGAGACGGAACTCACTCTGTCACCCAGGTTAGAGTTCAATTGCACAATCTCAGCTGATTGCAACCTCCACCTCCGGTGTTCAAGCAATTCTCCTGTCTCAGCCTCCAGAGTTAGAACTATATATATATATACACACACACACACACGTGTGTAGAAATATATACGTGTGTGTGTGTGTATATATATATATATTTGAGACGGAGTTTCACTCTGTCACCCAGGCTGGAGTGCAATGGCATGATCTCAGCTTATTGCAACCTCCGCTTCCCGGGTTCAAGCAATTCTCCTGCCTCAGCCTCCCAAGTAGCAGGGACTACAGGCACAGACCACCACGTCTGGCTAATTTTTGTATTTTTAGTGGAGACGGAGTTTCACCATATTGGTCAGGCTGGTCTCAAACTCCTGACCTCAGGGGATCCACCCAACACAGCCTTTCAAAGTGCCGGGATTACAGATGTGAACCACCATGCCCTGCTAACCCTACATATATTAATTTTGGATTGAATAACTACAAAGTCTACCCTAACCAAGTGTACCATAAAACTTTCTATTACCCAGAGGGAAGAATCTTTAACACGAGATCTATGTTCTTAATTTTTTTAAGGTGTAAAACTGACCATTTTACAATCAGACGATTATGATTTTGATAATGAGGTGAGAAGTTGCATGTATATTGTGGATATTAACACTTTTTCAGATTCATGACTTGAAATTATATTCTCCCATTCTGTCTGTTGGAATTTTTTCCACGCTTTGCAGCATCTTTTTGTGATGTAGTTTCACTTGTTCAATTCTGCTTTTGTTGTCTGTGACTTTAATGTGAAATACAGGAAATCATTCTTAATATTATTTTCTGGGCAGGGAAATTTTACAATTGAAAGCCATACATTTAACTGCATATCCCATTTAGAGTTGATTTTTCGTGTTTATTGTAAACTAAAATTCTTAACTCTTTGCATGTGTAGATCCAGTTTTTCTAACCCTCTCTTAGAGAGAGACTATGATTTATCCATTGTATATTGTTGGTTGTTATGCTGAAAATCAGTTTGCCATCGATATATCAGTTTATTTCTGAGCTCTTTCTATATATTATTGCCAATACAGTCCTGTTTTTATTTATGTATCAAAATGTGCATATTTTGTGAATTTCAACGTGCTGTTCAGAACCTGTGCATGCCAACAACTGTGTTTCTCAGTGCCCTCTTGGGCTTGTGAAGCCCTCACAGACCCCCTCCCTCATCTGTGCCGTCTCTGCATTCTCCATCACAACCAGTGCTCCCTGCTGGATCTGGATCCATCAGCCCGCATGGAAGAAACCAGACTTGATCAGGTGCACAGCTCATGAGGGAGTGCACAACCTAACCCACTCCTCAAGAGGAGTCCAGGTACCATCTCCAAATCCACATGCAAAAAAACAGTTTTTCCTACAGCTGAGCTACCTGAACAACGAGTACACAGCCATTAATTTTTATAAAATAAAACACAGTGAGGAGAAATCATTGTGAGTTCAGACGCAAACCTCCCTGCAGGGGCGCTCAGGAGCAACAGGAGACGCTCCTGACACCAGGGGGCACTCAGGACACACATCAAGGCAGGTGCAATTGGGGGGAAAAGGTGCTGTAGATGGGATTTGGCATCACCATCATATTTCACCACTGGACACCCAGTTTATTCTCATGTACGTGATTCTTTATATTAGAAAGTGGCATTTATATAAATATATAACCATATGTAGGGGCATCAAGTCGTCTTCTCCATCTTACGTGGACCTTTTCCCTTAAGACTCTGAGTCCCTGTACTTATTTGAGCACCTCATAAATTATGGTCAGTTATGTACAATCTCTTTCTCTTCTTTCTCCCTTCTTCTCTCCTACTCTCTCAGTCACAATCTCACACACACACACAATTCTACAACTTCGATTGCCTGATGTGCTGAAAACCAGTGATTAAAGTGCAGTTTTTCCAGCTTACCTGCTGTTCTAAGAATAAGAACGTTGTGTTTCTCAGCTATGTGCTTTTCTAAGATAATAGCACTTTTTAAAAAAATAGCCAGATACTGAAAGCAATCCAAATATCAATCAGCAGCTTAATTAATAAACACATTGTGGTGCTAAATTCATTCACCGGAAAAAACACCTCTTGTTACAATAAGGTACTGCTGACTACACTCAAAAGTAAGGGTAAATTCACAAGTACGTATGATGAGTAAAATAAGACAAACACATACAAGTACATACATACTATTCATCTTTTATAAATTCTATGAAATGAAAGCTAATCTAATGTTACATTAAAAAAACCAGTAGTTGACTCTGGACATGGTGTGACAAGGGGAGGTTAGGAAGCAGGAATTATAGGAAAACCAAAGGAAATGTTGAGCATAGTCGGGTTTTTTCTATGTTGAGAAAGGTGATGGTTATGTCACTATTTTTCAAATTGTACACATTATGGGAGGGCCACTATTTGCTATTTTCACCTCATTAAACTATTACAAATTTAAACACATAATATGGTAGAAAATGAGTTAGAGATGAATGAAATATAGAAGAAATAGAAAAAGAAAATCACAGAACAATGGCATAAGAACTTCACTCATCAAACTGAATAAATTTTAAATTTCTCAACACAGAATTAAATATTTTATTTTATATATATGAGAAATCAAAGACTCCAGAATATGCACATGAATAAACCCTAAGTCTACCTATATTCCTAGGGAAACACTAGAATACAACAAAATAATGTCATGATTTCATTACATAACGGGGGTAAACAAACCATACCAGGCATGCCAGCTCTCTTCTGGAGTTGGGTCAGGGAACAGGTGTATCCTGTGGTGAGGAGCAGTGGCACCAAGCTCACAGCATCAGTTCTAGTTGACACCATAAATAGGCCAAGAGATCACAACTAAAATGTACTATGGATGTCATATCTGTGGGTGCCGCGCACTCCCCCATGTGAATATGGAAAGGTTAATTACCTCTGGAGGTGTCTGCCGAGAGTAGTGCTGGTCTCTCAGGAATGTCCAAAATGGCTTGGTTGAGCAAGAAAGGAGACTGGCCCAGGGTTCCTATAGTGGTTTGGTGGTGGCGGCAGAGTGAGGGGCCTCACTCACAGAAAGGAGTTTGTGGGGTTCGAACCTCCAAATGGCTTCAAATAGGGAATTCCTGTGATTCCTGACTAGATTTACCTCATTTGGGAAAGAAAAGAGATGAGGGAGGAATGAGCGTTATCAGCAGTCAGACATCAGAACAATAGTCTGATGACTTACTCTATGTAGAAACTATAAAAATCATGAATAAAAAAAGATCAGGCCGGGCGCGGTGGCTCACGCCTGTAATCCCAGCACTTTGGGAGGCCGAGACAGGCGGATCACGAGGTCAGGAGATCGAGACCATCCTGGCTAACACAGTGAAACCCCGTTTCTACTAAAAATACAAAAATTAGCCGGGCGTGATGGCGGGCGCCTGTAGTCCCAGCTACATGGGAGGCTGAAGCAGGAGAATGGCGTGAACCCAGGAGGCAGAGCTTGAAGTGAGCCAAGATTGTGCCACTGCACACCAGCCTGGGTGACAGAGCGAGACTCCGTCTCAAAAAAAAAAAAAAAAAATCAGTCCAATATGGGTGGACAACAACCAGGTCTACACAAAATGAGAAGACTGATTTTAAGAATAAGCAAATAATAATGAAAAGGAGGAGGAAAATGAGGAGAAAGAGGTGAAAGGTACGGGACAGGGGATTAGACAAGCATCGTGTTCCAATGACTTTTGTGGAGAATTTTCACTATCTAAGATCATCCGCCTATTCTGAATGTCTTAGGTGAGATGCCGGCTCCAAAACATCAGAAGCAACAGAGGATTTCTGAGGATTCTCAGTTTAGTATCTTCTATTTGAGTAGCCTTACAATAGTGTACAATTCTTGCCTATTACTACTACAATTAGAGATAGGGTCTTACTCTTTCAAACAGGTTGGAGTGCAGTTCGCTGTTACCTTGAACTTCTGGCTGAAATAATCCTTCTGTTTCAGCCTCTTGAGTATGCAGGACTAGAGGGGTGCATCACCAAACCCAGCTGTGTTTTTTAAAAAGTTCTTCCATAGAAATGGGATCTCTCTATGTTGCCCAGGCTGGTCTCAAACTCCTAGTCTCATATAATTCCCCTTCTTCTGTTTTGCTTCTCAAAGTAGTGGAATTAAAGGCATGAGCCACCACATCTGGTCTGAACTGACTAGTTGCAAAATATCAACCCAAGAATACTCCCTGAATTTTTTTTGCAGTATTTTGGTTAATTATGCCTGATAATATTTATTCCAATATGTTTCAACAGTAGATTTTTTTCCTGAGGTTTCTTCCAATGGACATAATTTGGTGGTTGAAGATCACAAAATACTGTTAAAAGATGACTTGAAAGGCAACATTAAACTTTTGGTGATTGGAGTGAGTATAATACAAAAATTACTTTCAATATTGTGTAACACATGCATGCAATAGGACAAAGGTGAGCAATGAGGGTAAAATTTCTAAATGTATGAACCTTCCAGCTCCCGAGTCATAGGGCAGTAACTGATGTGTCCTGAGGGAGGCACCCTGATGTCATAGTGCTAGTGGGACAACTCTTGGCCAAGAGAGTTTCCATATTTTATTAAAGTTTTATAATTTTTTATTTAAAGATGCCAATTTATCAACATACCCAGATTATTGTGATTGGGATTGATTCTGTATGATGTGAACAATGGCGATGCCTTCCATGTTTAGATAACATTACACACCAGCTTAAGATTGAGTGTTTGATGTAATGATGCACTTGAACATTATTCCAGTTTTCATACTAATGTTTCATTTTTCTCTTTATTTTCATTTGGTTTCAAATTCATATGTCAGGTCTCTAACATGTAGGAATTCATTAAAAGTGTCTTTTCTTGTTGTCTATTTTGATGGGGCTTCCAGAAGATTTAAAAACTTCCTCTGCCTGCAGCACATTTTAGATTCTGCGCTACTGTAGAACATCTGTATTTAATCCTGGTCTTTGGTTAATATACAAGCTCTAATAAGTGCAATAACTTCTGCCTTCTGAGCTGATTTACATCAGGTGGGGGAATATATCCTAAATGAAAATTTGTATTAGTGATATAAATTATTTCATAACCACCACTTTTATTATTTAAGTGTTATTCATTAAGAAACAAGTGTAGGCCGGGTGCGGTGGCTCAAGCCTGTAATCCCAGCACTTTGGGAGGCCGAGACGGGCGGATCACGAGGTCAGGAGATCGAGACCATCGTGGCTAACACGGTGAAACCCCGACTCTACTAAAAAAATACAAAAAACTAGCCGGGCGAGGTGGCGGCCGCCTGTAGTCCCAGCTACTCGGGAGGCTGAGGCAGGAGAATGGCGTAAACCCGGGAGGCGGAGCTTGCAGTGAGCTAAGATCCGGCCACTGCACTCCAGCCTGGGAGACAGAGCTAGACTCCGTCTCAAAAAAAAAAAAAAAAAAAAGAAACAAGTGTAGTCAAGTGTTTTATTTACTGACAATTTCTCAATTGGTGAAGGCTAAAGGGTCCATATTCCTGGGTCCGTATTCCTAGGAAGGCATCGTGACCCTGAGTCTGGGCGTGACCTTGGGAGTGTTTCTCACCCTCCTCCAGATGAGATGCTGGTCTGTGTGTTCTTCCTCCTTCCCCTGGGGTAGTGTCCTCCTGCTTTCCCCAGGTGCTCCCTCCCACAGCTCCAGTGTTCTCCACTGACGCCACCACCTTCCAGTTCTGCTGCTCTGCCCTGCAGACTAAGGCTCTGATTCCATAATATAGAGAGAGGAGCTGCTTCTCAATGGACCTTTGGTGGGGACCTCTGTTCCCGTCTCAACTTCTGAGGGGTTGAAACAGTGTCCCTAGGATTCTGGTTTCAATGGTTTGCCTTGGCAGAGTAAATTATTAGTTCTGTAGTGGAAATAAAGGAATTGGATCTGAATATATTTTAGAAGTGTGGGTTCTTCTTTTCTCCCAGATACTTCGAGAAAGGATTTTTATGGCTGTCGCATTCTTCGGGGAAAGGTTTTCAAGAGGATAAGTTAGCTTTTAATATGTGGTTCCTTAAAATTTCACACTACAAAACACTTACCACACTCAATTTCAAGCAATCCAATATACATTTGTATTTTTTTTTATTGGAAGAGCCTATATTTCATATTCCAGACTCTGCCACAGGTAATTTCAAACCCTGGCTTTGTTAATCACTATGAGAACTTACTTCTCCCTAAACTTGAGATTTATTATTGGTTTTGAAACTATAATTATCCAAAGTATTAAAGAAAATTTGTAAAGTTTCATCTTCCATGTTTATCTTATTGTTGATGCAGTTTAAAAAATAAGACAAATATATTCATTTTCTATATACATTTCCAAGCTTAGTAGTAGATTTTTTAAGACCCAGAATGATTTTAAAAAATTCAAATATTGTTCAGCTGCTTAATAAAAAAAAATTAGGGTAAATGTTTGCTAGAATACTACCCAGCATTTATAATAAGCAAATGTCTAATATACATAACTACAAGGTAAAATATCTAATTATTTATGCTAACTAAAATAAGCCAAACAGAATATATACTATGATATTTCATTTTTTAAGTTCTGATGAATTGAATTGAATCTGCAGCGATGTAAAGATCAGTAGTTGTCAGGGAAATGGGTAGAAGAAAGAAAGGGAAAAGGAGGAAGAATATAGAAGAACAAAACGAAATGTTGAGAATTTCTTGTCCACCTTGATAACGATGATGGTTACATCATGTTTAACAACTGTACACTTTATATATGTGAAAGTTTATTTTCTCCAAACTAAAACTTATAAAATTCATTACAAGGAACACATGGAAACTTAGACAAAGAAGGAATGACAGAATAATATAAAAAATGTATATTAAATTTCAGAAATACTTAAGAATTTATCTGCCTGAACCCTGGTTTTCACCATATTTTTAGGTGAATGCTAGAATGCAGCAAAATCACACATGTTCTCAATACAGGAAACGGGTTCCACAAACCACACTAGGCACGTCCACCTCTGTCCTGGAGTTGGTTCAGGGAGTAATTGGGGCTAGTGATGAGGAGCACAGGCCCAGATACCAGGGTTTACCCGTCCCAGATATCAGATCTTAGACACATACTGAGCATCTCTACGTGGAGAAACCATTGGCTCTGATAAAACACAATTTACACAAGTATGTAAAAATAAAATAGCGGCCGGGCGCAGCGGCTCACGCCTGTAATCCCAGCACTTTGGGAGGCTGAGGTGGGTGGATCATGAGGTCAGGAGATCGAGACCATCCTGGCTAACACGGTGAAACCCCGTCTCTACTAAAAATACAAAAAATTAGCCGGGCATGGTGGCGGGCGCCTGTAGTCCCAGATACTCAGGAGGCTGAGGCAGGAGAATGGTGTGAACCCAGGAGGTGGAGCTTGCAGTGAGCCGAGATTGCGCCACTGTACTCCAGTCTGGGTGACAGAGCGAGACTCCGTCCCCCCAACTAAAAAAAAATAAATAAAATAAAATAGGGTGATCATTTCAAAGTGTTTATCACAGCATAATTTTATAAGACAGCATATTTTCCAAATACCATCATTGTCACCAAACTCCTGCAAGGGACAGTCATCTCATCTGGGGACCATCTTCTCCTCAGGCATCCCATGCCAGTGCTTGCTATATAGTAGCAGACATGCAAATACCGTCCTCCCTCTGCTGATGAAAACTAGCCCAGCCCTGACTCTGCAGCTCTGGGAGAGGAGCCCCAGCCTGGGATTCCCAGTAGTTTCCACTTGGTGATCAGCACTCAACACAGACTACCAAGCATGGAATTTGGGCTGAGCTGGGTTTTCCTTGTGGCTATTTTGAAAGGTAATTCATGGAGAACTAGAGATAGTGAGTGTGAGTGGACATGAGGGAGAGAAACAGTGGATATGTGTGGCAGTTTCTGACCTTGGTGTCTCTGTGTTTGCAGGTGTCCAGTGTGAGGTGCAGCTGGTGGAGTATGGGGGAGGTTTGGTACAGCCTGGGGGGTCCCTGAGACATTCCTGTGGATTCACCTTCAGTGACCACTACATGAGCTGGGTCCACCCGGCTCCAGGAAAGGGGCTGGAGTGGGTAGGTTTCATGAGAAACAAAGCTAATGGTGGGAGAACAGAATACGCTGCGTCTGTGAAAGGCAGATTCACTATCTCAAGAGACGATTCCAAAAGCATTGCCAGTCTGCAAATGAGCAGCCTGAACACCGAGGACACAGTCCTGTATTACTGTGCCAGAAACACAGTGAGGGGAACTCAGTGTGGGCCCAGAAACAAACCTCCCTGCAGGGGCGTGCAGATCCCCCAGGGGGCGCTCGGGACCCACTGAGGACGGGACAGGTCCCAGGAGCAGGTGCAGGGAGAGGTTTCCTTTCTCATTAGCTGGAGAAGTCAGGTTTGTGTTTGCAGGACTCTGAAGAATTCTAGGCTGTGACGTTTTATTACTTGTATTTATTATGAATTTATTATCATTAGTATTTAAATTTTAGTAATTTTTAAAACAAAATATATATATTTAAGTATACACCTTCATGAAATAAACATTTCTAATTATTTGCACCGATTCTTTCAGAGTTTTATTAACATGTGCTGACATCAGCAGCTATAAAGCCATAGGGACATAAATGTATAATCACAGAAAGATGTACAGGCCAGGCGCGGTGGCTCAGGCATGTAATTTCAGCACCTTGGAAGGCCTAAGTGGGCGGATCACATGAGGCCAGGAGTTCGAGACCAACCTGAGCAACACGGTGAAATTCTGTCTCTACTAAAAATACCAAAATTAGCCGGGCGTGTTGGCACGTGCCTTTAATCCCAGCTACTTGGTAGGCTGAAGCAGGAGAATCACTTGAACCTGGAATGCATAGATTTCAGTGACCTAAGATGGCACCACTGCACTCCAGCCTAAGCGACAGAGCAAGATTCCATCTCAAAAAATAAAAATAAGTTTAAAAAAAAAACAAAGAAAAATACATAAATGCACAGACTTACGCATAATGTGTAGGAATTAATAATAAACATTACAATAAAATAATTCTAAAAATATGTCCTAAAGAATCAAACTTAATGATGAGCTAAATGTAAAAATTAGAATATTTCATTATTGATTTTATTTTTAATTGTTTACATCAATTGATTTATATTTGTTTATTTAACTACTGGTAAATAATGGTCATTTCAAATGTGGTTGTCACAATAAATGATAAGACTCTGAGGTGACGAATGACAATTATCTTAATCATTTCTTAATTATCTTAGTAATTGTATACAGTATTCATAAATCAAAACATTACTTCTTACCTTGTAAATATAAGGCGCTGCAGGAGTCGGCGGCCGGGCGGAGCAGAGGAAGAGGCCGTGACATCCACAGAGAGAAGAAGAACACGCAGCTGAGGAGGAGGAGCGAGGAGCTGAAGGCCGAGCTCCGAGAAAAGGAGGCAGAGCTGGAAACAAAGTGAACTCACACCTCAGCTCAGGTCAGAGCGCAACGGTGTCTCTGAGAAGACGGAGGCGGCAGAGAGACGATTAACACCAGGAAGACAAAGCGCGTTCCCTAAAGACAGGCGCTGAGGAGAGTAAATTCCGACAGCGCCACCTGGAGGTGGAGGTGAAGAGCTTCCTGGAGGTGCTGGACCGGAAGATCCACGACTTGCATGACTTCCGCCCAGGCCTCCCAAGCTGGGCACTGACAACCAGGGATGGCCCAGGCCCAGGTCCCCGCCCGTGAGTCCCAAGCGTGTGTGTGAGACCAGATGGCGCTAGGATGTTCCCTGTGTGCGTTGCTTCTGTAAATGCAGGTGCAGTTTGTCGTGTCTCCAAACCAGTTGTGCCGTCCACTCACTCCTTTCCAGAATAGAAATCTCCTCTCACTTCTCTGGCCTTGTGAGGGTGTGGACAACTGGAGATTCTGACTCGGGAATCCAGAACCAGGTCTACCTTCAACATTTACGCAGTCAGGCCAGGGATGTTTATATCTTTCGTAAGGGCTGTTGCAACCATATGAACTGAACAAAAAATTTTTCTAATCCAAATACTGATATTCTTTTCACCAAGCCACCCGAGTCCTTTTATCAAATAGCATTCAGAGTATTTGAACGCCCACCAGGCGCCAACCCCAGAGGGAGCAGAGAGAACAACATTCCTCTCCGTCAACATCGAGAGGCTTTAAAACAACTGTTTAGTGGAGACTTACTGAGAAATGGAAAACAGGTTTCTGGTGGCTGCATTTTCTGACCTGGGAATCGCCTCCATCCCCGATCCTGCCCCCTGCCCCCCAGTTTGTGTGGTTGCGACAATGTTTCTTTTTCGGTTTTAATTTCTGAGCAGATGATTGTGGTGTGGGAACAGCACACAGTGAGGGTGTCTAGCACAATGCCTGGCACAAAGTAGGTGCTTAATAAATATTTGTGTGGCTCCTGCCTGTAATCCCAGCACGTTGGGAGGCTGAGGGAGGCAGAACACCTGCCTTAAAAAAATTGTTTTTTTCAAAGCCCCACTCAAAACCAGGGTATTATTAGAGATGTAATAGTTGGACCAATATTGAAAATACATTCAATTTAGTTCATGTGATCTCAAATATCCTTTTTTTTAAAGTTGTTCTCAGTTGTAATATCATACAAAATATTAGTAATTTACACTAATGACACAGGTTACAATATTGTATACACAATTTAGTGGCATTTGATTGGAAAAAATACATGTTCTTCTTGTCTTGACTATTTTTTCCTTCCGTATGAAATGCTTATTATTAAGTTTCAGAATTACCGTTATCTTTTTGATTTCTGGGATTTAATTTTAGTAGGTATACTTGAATGCATTTTATTAATTCATACAACAATGTTCACATTTTCGAGAGGTTTTAATATTAATTTTACTGTTTACTGAATTTCAAACTACTCTACTTTTTTGTTTTTATCAGATAAAATTTACACATAAGAAAAAATGCATAGATCTGACATGTGTCACTAGAGAGTTTCTGGCAAATGTGAATACCCTTGTCCCCAACACCTAAGGCAGCCTGAAGAGCAAGTCCATCCCCACAATATGCGTCTTTCTCTGTGCCTGCAGGCAACTCTTGTATGGGGAAAGATTTCGATGTCTGACACTATAGATCTCTTTTTCTCTGCTTTGAACTTTATATAAATGGAATCAAACATTATAGACATTTTATTGGTAAGGGATTTCTTTGCTATTTTTGAGGTTAATTCATGATATTTAATATATAAAATTACATCAACATATTGACATTTATTCAATTAATGGAGTGACTCTGCTATGAAACCTCAAAATGTTCATGTACATATGAAGAGAGAGAGAGAGGAAGCAGAGAGATTTTATGTCTGAGTCAGAGCATTATGTAAATAAATGACAACATTTTGATTGATTTTCCTGTCAATAGACTTTAAATTTGTTTCCAGTTTATGAATGTTATAAGCAGAGCTGTTACACATATTTTAGTGTAAGTTTTCCTACGTTCTCTTCATTTTTATTGAGAAAATATAAAGTATGTATTTCTTTAAGAGTAAGTTTAATTTTTTTCAGTTGTATTGAGGTATAATTGAAATATTTTAATAATGTATATGTTTCAGGTGCACCGCTTGATGTTTTGAAATTGTATTGGCCCATTCTCATATTGCTATAAAGAAATACCTGAGACTGAGTAATTTGAAAAAAAAAAAAAAAAAAGATGTTTAATTGGCTCACAGTTCTACAGGCTGTACAGGAAATGCAGTGGCTTCTCCTTCTGGGGAAACTCAGGAAACTTATAATCATGGCAGAAGACAAAGGGGAGTAGGCACATCACATGGCCAGAGCAGAAACCACAGGAAGTAGGAGGGGGTGTCTACACACTGTTAGACAACCAGATCTTGTGAGAACTCATGCACTGTTGTGAGAACAGTACCAGGAGTTGATTCTAAACCATTCATGAAAGACTCACACCGTGACCCAGTCATCACACACCAGGTCCCACCTTCACAATTGAGGATTATAATACAACGTGAGATTTGGGACAGGACACAGATCCAAACCATATCCAATATAATTGTAAAATGCTCATCATACTCAAGGTAATTTGTATATCCATCATGTCACAAAGGTACCACTTTATTTTTTTTAAATGTACTATGGGTGTGAGTGTATGTGTCTGATAAGAATACCTAAGATCGACCCTTTTAGCAAAAATTATTTTACAGCACAGTATTAAATACAGGAACATTGCTGTACATTAGATCTCCAGAACTCATTCACCCTGCACAACTGAAACTGTACCCTTTGACCAACATCACCCAATTTCCCTCTCCTCCCGGGTCTGGTACCCGCTATTCTACTCTCTGCTTTCAAGAGCTTGAATATTTTAGATCCCATATGTAAATGAGGTCATGAAGCCTTTGTCTTTCTGCATCTGGCTTATGCCACATATTTCAGGCCCACCCATGTTGTTGCAAATGTCAGAATTTCCTTCTTTCCGAGGTGAATAAAATTCAGTTTTATATACACACATTTTTTATACATTCATCAATATAAGGTCATTAAATTATTTTACAAATTTATACTTTTACAAATAATCTTGCAAATAATATAGTTGACATCAAAATTTTATTTCCTTTGAATATAAAACAAAAAGTGGGATCACCAGATCATATGATAGCCCTATTTTTCAATTTATTGAGCAGCCAATCCTACCACACCATATAAGGATTCCCGTTTCACTACATTCTTGCAAACATTTGGTATATTTTGTCTTGCTAAAAATAGCCATTTTAATTGGTGTGAGGTGATATCTCATTGTGTTTTGATTTGAATTTCTCTGATAATTAGTGCTGTTGAGAAACTTTTATGCTCTATTTTTTGGGTGTGCGTCTCTGAAAAAAAAAATCTATCCAGGTTTTTGCCCTTGTTATGTCATTTGATATTTGCTATTGGGTTGTATGGGTTATTTATACATTTGGATAGAACTTCTTGTCAGATACATAATTGCACATCGGTTTTCCTATGCTTCTGGTATTAGATTTAAATAAATCATTTCTGAATCAATGACAGAAAGATTTTTCCATGTTGACTGTGAGTTTATGGTTTCAGGTTATGTTCACTTTTAATTTATTTTTGTATATGGTGTTAAAGATGGTCTAATTTTATTTATTTTACAATTTTTTTTTTAGTTTTTACATCATTTATTGATGAGACTGTCCTTTCTTCACTGTATGTTCTTGGAATACAAAATCAGGAAGACATTTAATTTAAAAAGAAAATATCATATGAATATTCCTGATGAACATAGACCTAAAAGTTCTCAACAAAATACTAGCAAATGGAATCCAGAAGCACTTTAAAATGTAATACATCATGGTCAAGTAGGTTTTACCGCTGGAAGGCAAGGTTCATTCAACATACACAATTCAGTAACTGTGATTCACCATGTAAGCAGAAGAAAAGCAAAAGCCATATGATTATCTCAAGAGATACTGAGAAAGCTTTGATAGGACCTGATATCCACCCATAATAAAAACTCTCAACAAGCTAGGTATCAAAAAATACCTCAAAATTGTAAGAGCCATCTATGACAAATCCATAGTCAACATTATACTGAGTGAACAAAAGTTCAAACCCCTTGAGAAATGAAGCAAGACAAGGATGCTGTCTCTCACCACTCCTATTGAGCATAGCACTGGAAATCCTAGTTAAAGCAACCAGGCAATAACAAAAATAAAAGGGAGCTGATACGGTTTGTATTTATGTCCCCAACCAAATTTCATGACAGATTGTAATTCCCAGTGTTGGAGGTGGTCCCCAGTAAAAGGCGATTAGATCATGGGGATAGATTTCCTGCTCTTGGGCTGTTCTCAGGAGATCTGGTTTCAAAGTATGTGGCACCTCCCTCCTCTTTCTTTCTCCTGCTCCAGCCATGTAAGACATGATGCTTCCCTTTCTGTCATGTTTGTTGAGTTCGTGAGGCCTCGCCAGCCATGTTTCCTGTACAGCCTGCAGAACTTGAGATAATTAAAAATCTTTATAAATTACACAGTCTCAGGTGTTACTTTATAGTGTGAGAATGGACTAATACAGCATTCAAATAGGAAAGCAAGTTAATATATCTGTGCCAACTGATGATATAATTTTATACCTAGAAAATTCTACAGACTCTGACAAAAATAATTATAGAATAGATAAACAACGTTGGTAAAATGTCAGGATACAAAATCAACATACAAAAATCACTAGCATTTCTATACCCCAAGTATATCCAAGCTGAGAATGAAATCAAGAACACAATCCTACCCCACCTACGATATTCACAGAAAATGTGAAATGCCTGGAAATACAGGTAACAAACAAGGTGAAAGATCTCTACAAGGCGAACTACAAAACACAGCAGAAACAAATAATAAATGACACAAATAAATGGGAAAACATTTCATTCTTATGGTTTGGATGAATTCATATCGTAAAAATTGTCATATTGCCCAAAACAATGTACATATTCAATACTATTTGCATTAAAACTATCACCATAATTCATCAAAGAATTAGAAAAAGAAATCTATTCTAAAAATCATATGGAATCAAAAAAGACTCTGAATAGCCAAAGCAATGCTAAGCAAAAAGAACAATGCCAGAAGCATCATGATACCTGAATTTAAACTACATCATAAAGTCACAGTAACAAAAACAGCTTGGTAGTGGTACAAGAGCAGTCATGCAGACAAAAATGGAACAAAATAGAAATCAGAAATAAAGCTTCACACCTACAACTATCTGATAATTGATAAGTCTGACAAAAACAAGCAATGGGGAAAAAACTCTGCATTCAGTAAATGATGCTGGGATAACTGGATTCTGGCAGATAGGAAGAGTGCAAGAGTTAAGGAGGCTGGGCAACTTCTTCATAGATTTCAGAAGATGTGTAGAGAACTCTTAATCCCCAGGAAAAAGCCCGCTGCATGTATGGAGCCACTACAGAGAGCCTCTAATAGGGCAGTGCCAAAGATGGGGAAAGATAGGATTGGAGGCCCCAGTTCAGAGTCCCCACTAGGAAACTTCATAGTAAAGCTGTGGGAATGTGGCCACACCCTCAAGATCCCAGAATGGTAGAGCCAAAGGCAGCTTGCACTCTCAGCCTGGAAACACTTCTGGCACTTGACACTAACCCAAGAAAGTAGCCTCTTGGGCTGCGCCCAACTATAGGGATAAGATGCATGAGGTTTTGGGGACCCCTTTGTCCCAGTGTGCCCTGGTTGATGTACATCAAGTAAAGGGATTATTTTTGTAGCTTTAAGATTTAATATCTGTCCTGCTAGGCTTTAGGTGTGTGTGGGACCTGTTGCCAGTTCATTTGGCCAATTTATTCCCTTTGGATTGACAATAATTACCCAATGCCTGTGGCACTCTTGCCCCTTGGAAGCAAAAAAACTCTTGAAAACATTTTTCAAACTCACAGATGGAGGGAAATTGCCTTAAGACTCAGATGAGTCTTTGAAATTTTCAGTTGGATGTTGATAAAGCTAAAAGCTAAGGCTTTGGAGAACTATTGAAAAAAGAGGATTTTGAAATATAAGACAGACATGAGAGCAGGAGGCACAAGAGGTAAATGATATAGTTTAGATGATTATCACTCCCAAATATCATGGTGAAATGTGATCCACAATATTTGAGGTGGGACCTACTGGGAGGTTTTGAGTCATGGGGAGAGATCCGTCAGAAATGGCTTGGTGTTCACCCCATGGTAATTAGTGAATTCTTTACGTATTAGCTACTGTGAGATCTGATTATTCAAAAGAGTCTGGCAACCCTCCTCCCCTCTCATGTCCTCCCTCTCATCATGGGACATAGCCTGCTTCCCCTTTGCCTTCCACCATGATTGTAAGCTTCCTGAGGCCCTCACAAGAAGCAGATGCAGGTACCATGCTTCTCATACAGCCTGCAGAACTGTCAGCCAAATAAGCCTCTTTTCTTCGTAAATTACTTGGCCTCAAGTATTAATTTATAGCAATGAAAAATAGACTAATACACTGCCCAAAGCAATATATAGGTTCAACACAATTTTTATCAAGGAAACAATAAAATTGATTGTATATATTTTTAAATCCTGAAATTTATATGGAATCAAAGAAGAGCCTGAATAGCAAAAGCAATCCTAAGAAAAAGGAATGAAGCTGCAAGTACCACATTGCCTGACTTCCAATTATACTACAAAGATATAGTGAGAAAGAGAGCATGGTACTGGTACAAAAAAAAAAAAAAAAAAAAAAAAACAGATTAATGTAACAGCAACAGCATAGAAAGCCCAGAAATAAACCCAAATATCTACAACCAACTGTTCTTTGACAAAACTGGAAAAGATATACATTGCAGAAACAACCCTGTATTCAATAAGTGGTGCTGGGAAAATTGGATAGCCACATGTAGAAGAATAAAACCAGACTTCTATCTCACCATAGACAAAAATTAACTGAATATGGATGCAATATTTAAATGTATAAGCTGAAACTGTAAAAATACTTGAAGAAAATGTAGGAGAAAGTTCTCTGGACATTGGCCTAGGCAAATAAAATATGACTAAGACCTTGAAAGCAAATGCAATGAAGACAAAAATAGACAAACGGGACTTAACTGAACTAAAGATCTTCTGCACAGAAAAAGAAATCATCAACATGGTGAGCAAAAAACCTGCAGAATGGTAGAAGGTATCATCTCACCTCAGTTAAGATGGCTTTTATCGAAGAAGAAAAATAAACACTAACAAATGCTGGTAAGGATACAGAGAAAAGAAAACTTTTATGCATTATTGGGGAGAATATAAACTAGTACAGTCACTATGAAGAGCAGGGTGGAGATACCTCAAAAAAACTACAAATAGTACTAACATATGATCCAGCAATTCCACTACTTGCAAAATTATCCAATGGAATGAAAATCATATCATATCAGAGATTTCTTATGTGATAATCACAGTACCAGAGATTTCTGTGCCCCAATGTATATGGCAGGACTTTCATGATAGCCAAGATATGGAATCAACCCATTTGTTGGACAAGAGATGAATGGTTAAAGATAATGTGGTGCAGATACATGATGAGTTATAGTCAGCCTTAAGAAAGGAAATCCTGTTATTTGTGACAATGAGGATGGAATTGGAGGACATTATGTGGAATGAAATAAGCCAGGAACAGAAAGTAATATGCCCTATTTTCTCACTCATGTGTGGAAGCAAAAAGAAAATTAGTCTCATAGAAGTAAAGAGTAGAACAGAGGATACTAGATGCCGGTAAGGATAGGGGAAGAGGGCAAGATAAGCAGAGATTTGTGACAGAATACAACATTACGGTTAGGTAGGAGGAATAGATTGTAATGTTCTTTACAACTGCAGGATGAATATAGTTAACAATAATACGTAGTTTCAAATAGTTAGAAGAAGGATATTGAGAGTTCCCAACAAAAAGAAAATGTTTGAGATGAAGGATATGTTAATTATCCTAATCTGATCCCTATATATTTTATGTATCAAAATATCACTATATACCTCAGGAATATTTACCGTTATTTTTGTCTATTAAAATTGTATTTAAAAACAACAAAAAATTCATTGGAAGTGTAATAAATGGAGGTTCTAGGATAGGTCTTGGGATAAATAAAGGCTCTGGGATAGGTGTGGGGATAAAGGGAGGCTCTGGAATACATTACCGGCATAACATGTCAATGGGCAGAGGAGCTTGCAACAGATTTTTCTATTTGTGGCACTGAGTAGATCAGACATTTCTCAAAACTTCTCTCTACTATAGAGACCTGAGGTCCAGGGGGGTCTTGCAGACAGTCAGGTATGCAAAGGGAAGAGTCAGGAGTAGAGGGTTGCTGGCCCATTCAACAATAGTAGGAATGATCATTATGCATGAAGGGAAGTCAAGATTGTTTTAAAATAGATTGCATCATTGAATGACATGTAAAAAAACAAATTCAACAGAAATCCTTAAATATTATTCATAGTAAAACTGTTTTGGGTGAAGAAATGTTCTCTGAAGTTAAGTAAGCCAGTAAATCTGTTAAGGACTACAATAAACATTGAAATGGATTCAGCTTTGTCTGAGTTCAATGTGATTATTACTGGCTCAGGCAGGGGTCAGAAATCAAGATGGATGGGTGGTACCAACCCAAAAAAGCCATGGCCCAGAAAGATTCACAGCCGAATTTATTCAGATGTATAAAGAAGAGTTGTTACCAATCCTAGTGTACCTATTCCCCCAAAACGAGGAGGAAGAAATCCTCCTTGAATTATTCTATGAGACCAGCATTATGCTGATAACAAAACGTTGCAGAGACTTAATAAAAAGGGATACCTTTAGGCCAATATTCCTGATGCAAAAATGCTCAGTGAAATACAGGCAAACTGAACACAGGAGCACATCAAAAAGCTAATCCACCATGATCATGTAGGCTTTGTTCCTCGGATGCAAGGTTGGTTCAACATACGCAAAACAGAAAATGTGATTCATCACTAAACAAAACTAAAAAAAAAAAAAAAACCATGTTATCAACAGACACAGAAAAGTTGTTCAATAAAATGTGACATTCTTTCATATTAAAACCCCTCAACTAGACCTGAAGGAAAATACCTTAAAATAATAAGAGCCATCTATGACAAACCCACAGCCAACATCATACTGAATATGCAAAAGCTGGAAGCATTTTCGCCTGAAAACTGGAACAAGAAAAGGACACCCACTCTAACTGTTCCTGCTCATAATAGTCCTGGAAGTCCCAGCCAGAGTATGCAGGCAAGAGAAAGAAACAAGCATCAAATCAGGAAAAGAGGGTTTCAAACTATCCCTGCAGATGAAATGATCACAGTCCTGAGTCTGTAGTTTGGTGACTGACATTAATTTGGAAAAAGTGTCAGTCATCAGTGTTTTAAATATTTTTTTCTTAGCTTTTCTCTGTTCCTTCTCTTTCCTATTGTGGTCATGTTATACTTTTGTAATTGCCTCATAATTCTTGGATAAACTGTTCTTTTTTTTATGGGTTTGTGTGAGTGTGCTTGTATGTGTATCTTTGTGAGTTTACTTTTTAAAATATATATAGACTTTTCTCTTTGTTTTTCAGTTTGGGAGACTTGTATTTAGATATTTTTAAGTTCAAGGTTTTTCCTCAGCCATGCCCTGTGTACATATAAGTCTACTGAAAGCATTACTTAATTATGTTACAATATTCTTGATATCTACATTTTTCTTAGAGTTCGCATTTTTCTACTGGCATGACACAGCTGTTCCTGCATGCTGTCTGCTTAATTCATTACAGCCCTTAGCATATTCATAGCAGTCTTAAATTATTTGTTTGCTAATTCCAACTTACATGGCATAGCTGAGTCTCATTTAATGCTCGTTGTGTCTTATCACACTGTGATATAGTATGACTCATGATATTTTTTTAGCCAGAAATTATGTAAAGGTGACAGAAACTGCTGTAAAGAGGCCTTTATTAATATCATTGTAGAGTGTGGAGAGAAAGGTGTTTCATAATCCTATGGCCACGGATTAATCTAGTAAGCTTAGGCCTTTGAAAATAAACCCTTACATGGCAGTAAAAATATAAGCCATATGTTTGGAGAATTTCCTTGCAAATCAAATGTTTGGAAAGGGACTTTTATCACAAATATACCAATTACCTTAGAATTGAACAACAAAACCACCTAATTTAATTTTAAAATAGGTAAAGTCCTGAATTGAAACCACATCTAAAAACAAATATAAAAATGTGATCAGCTTGATTTACATTAGGTATATGAATGTTTACTCTTCAAAAAATACTGCTAACCTATCATAATGGGTGAAATACACAATGTAGACAGTACCAAATGCTAATCAAGAAGCTGAAAATTAGGAGGTTTCACCCCTTGCTGGTGGGAATGCTAAAATGGCACATAGACCACTACAGTTAATAATTTAATGTGGATTTCAGAATAGCTGGAGGATCAAATTTAGAATGTTCTTAACACAAAGAAATAATCAATTATTCAGATGAAGGATATCCCAGTTATCCAGATTTGATCACTGCCATAATATTCTTTTATCAAAATATCACGTATACCACATAAAGGTTTTGAACTATTGTGTATCTATATGAACTAAACATAAAAAAAATACAAATGCAGAGGAATCCAGCTAATTGCAGATTCCCATTAGATGGGATGTTCTGCATAATCTGTAAATGAATCAGAATCTTTGGGTTTGTAAAGGACTTTAGAAATCAGCTAGACTACTTGCTTCTAAAGATAAGTCCCCCAAGTTTAATTATTTTCCTAACGGGTGGCTATTTTGAACACACAAGAAATGTTAACATTTGTTCCTGGTAAGTTTTCTTCTTCTACTGTCAGGTGGAAAGGTTTGCAGGGAGGAGTCTGGAGTCATCTTTCAACTCTCAACTTCAGTGTGGTTACCACAGTAAGTATTTTCTCATACCCCTGTCTAGAATAAGGCTCATATATGTCCTATGAACGAAAAGTAGAATTCCAAGCACCCCAACTGACTGGATGGACCCTTTCTCTTCAAAAAGGAGTTCCAGAGACTTGAAAACCTAGTTCACGCCATGTTAGAAACAGAAGATCAGAAATGCCTCATACCGTCCTCCCTTTGGAGTTCAAGCACAACTAACCAGCATTTTCATTAAAACCAACCTTAAGCCTCAGAAAACAGATCCGTAGTAGCAGTAAGATACCAAATTCCAACCTGACTCAAGAATAGCATCACATGACAGGTAACAGGCTTGGAAAGGAATCAAAGTCTTTTACCCTAAAATATATTTCTTTGACATATTTTAGAATTGTCTTTCACAGTTATCTTTTGTGAGAGAAATTTACATTTTATAGACTGTCTCCTTCCCTTTCCAGGTATTTTTGTTATACTGAGGAGATTAGCTGAGAGTCTAGAATCTCTTAAATGTCTTAATAGAAAACATTTTCCATCTATTCCCTCTAAGGGTGGCCACATAAGAGGCTTCATCCTCATAAGAAGAATCTTGTTCTCTAAAACCAGTTATCTTAACCCAGACACTTTTTTTTCCTAGAGATTTCAGGTCTTTAGATAAAAACTTAAGTCTGTCAATCAATTGCCAATCAGAAAATCTTTGAATCCAGCTATAAGCTGTAATCCCCTCCCCACACTGCCTCCCTTCTAGCTGTCTTGTCTTTATGGAGCAAATCAACATATATCTCACATGTATTGATTGACGTCTGTCTCTCTAGGACATTAAATTTAAGCTGCAATCAAACCACTTTGGGCATATGTTCTCAAGATCTTGTGGGGCTGTGTCACAGGGCATGGGCCTCACATTTGGCCCATAATAAATCTAAGAATTTTCCATTTGGAAGGCCGAGACTGGCAGATAACCTGAGGTTGGGAGTTCGAGGTCAGCCTGACCAACATGGAGAAACCCTGTCTCTACTAAAAGTACAAAATTAGCCGGGCATGGTGGTGCATGACTGTAATCCAAGCTACTCAGGAGGCTGAGGCAGGAGAATGGCTTGAACCTAGGAGGTGGAGGTTGCAGTGAACCGAGATCATGCCATTGCACTCAAACCTGGGCAACAAAAGCAAAACTCTGTCTCAAAAAAAAAAAAAAAAAAAAAAAAAAACTCCAAAGTTGGTTTTTTATCAGTAGCTCTAATAGAACCTACCGTGTGATGGTTGTTATATTCACAAGCATAATATTAAAAAAAGTATTAGTTATTAAAAATAAACACTTGTTGGCAATATCTTATGAAGGTACACAGAGACGAACTATGGAATCAAGTGTAAATGTTTCAAAGTATTTATGCAGTTATTTCAAAATTTATGTTCCACAGATACTTAGATTCCTTATATCAGCTAATTATTTGGTTTATGATTTCTTCATTTTTTGTAGATGATCATACACTATCTTTTCTAGGGCTTTATTGTAGAAAATTGTGTGAAACTAGTCAGGGCTACATTTGAAAGTCATTGTCGCAGTGGCTGCCGGAATTGAACTGCGTTTCCTCTGCAGTCACCAGATACTCAGATTCCTCCAGTGACAACTTAATCTTGTTTCCTGCTTGCCTTTGGGTCTTAATCTTGTGCTATCCAGCAAAACTCTGTCTTCCAGATCCCCCAGCTCATCCCAAAGCCACATGGACCTGACAATTGTCAATGTGGTGGGAAGGGTTGCACTGAACGGGCACTTTCTGTCCTTCTTAGGGAGCCATACTGTAGGCAGACATCGCAGTCCTGGCTCAGGGTGTGTCCTTCCAAGTATCTCTGCCACTCCTGCAAGTGCAATGCTGATCCATGCATCTTCCTCCCATTTCTGGGTAGAGGGTCTCCTTGTTTTTTCCCAGATCTTCTTCCAGCAACCACTATGTCTTCCCACTGACGTCCTCAGCTTCCTCTTTTCTGCCCTTCCCAGCAGGATGAGACTGTTATGAACAAGGGAAGAAAGAGGAGATGGGAGATGAGGCTGTTATTCCTGAGAGAATGGACAGAACTTTTGAGCTTTTATTTCTTCTGTCCCAGTTTCTATGAGTTCCTCCAGTGCCAGTAACACAGAGATGTTAGTGTTTTTGCCCCTGCCTGTTAATTCTTTGGTAATGTAGTGATGGCAGGGGCGGTGGGTCTGGATACATTTCAGCCACAGCTGCTGTTCCACTTTCTCACACAGAACCATCTTGGGAGAAAGAGGGTGGAGATTTTTGTGATGTGTCCTCAATCCTGGGAGAAAAGTTTTCAATAGCGATAGGAATCCCCCTCAATCGTACGTCTTCTGAAAATTTAAGCAATAACCTCTTTATTATACTCAACTCTAAACAATCTAAAGAATATGTCTAATTTAATCCTGCATTAGCTTATATGACATTTGCTTACCTCTACCCCAGATAAGGTCATATTCTTTTCCTGTTTATTCTGGCAAGTCATTGACTTTCTCAAAATGTAAGGTCTATTTTTCATCCTATAACATTAACCTTTCTTACAAAAGAAAATGTGCTATTTTGCAGCTCAGTAAGGTTAGTTGTTGTTTTAAAAATAATATATATATATATTTTGGGATGCCTACATCTCCAGGCTAACTAATACTCAGAAACTGGTAATCATACAAATATTAAGGAGCTTTATAAATAAATGGTAGGGGTGCAGTCATTAACTGAAATACTGTTCCTCATTAGAATCAACACATTGTTTATACACAGCCAAATTACTGACTCACAAGTAATTATGCTGAGCAAGAAGCCACACAAATGATATGGAAACTATAAGATTTCACTTTAACAAAATCTTAGAAAATGTATCTGAAGTAACAAAGATGAGAGATTGACTCAGTATGGTGAGAAGGAAATGACTGGGAGGCAATAAGCAGAGAAATAGGGGGAAGCTTTTAAGTGTAAGTCATCATCTTGACTGTTATTTTGGATGCACAGGTGAGCACATGTGAAATTACATTTATTTTTCCTTTGGAGACATGGTCTTGTTTTGTCATCCAGGCTGGAGCTCAGTGGTGAGATCATAGTTCTCTGCAGCCTCAGAACCTGGGTCTCCAGCAATCCTCCTCTGTCTGCCCTACGTAGCTGGGACTATGGGCATGCACCACCATGCTCGGCTTCAGTGCTTATCAAAATTTTATTTTATAGCAATAATGCCTCAATAAGCGTTTGGCAAAAGAGTGGGTAATTTGTTCAATAAAGATTTATAGAAAGACACTCACATGAGAAATGTATGACACTTGAGATAATAAATAAAACTGTAGAAAATGTGCTTTTCTTAACATTTGATAGGCAATTACAACAGTGCATACATATCACACCATGTTCTCATTACAGAGAAAAGGTTCTGCAAACTTCACCAAGTGCGACACCCTGAAGTCGGACCCAGTGGTAAGAAGCACAGGCCCGGATACCCAGGCTCACTCTGACCAAATGTGAGCTCTGGGGACATGGTAGAAACCATCTGTGATTTTGCTGGTAATTTTTCATCTGTAACATGGAAATAAAATCGATACAACATACCATGTTTTCTCTGCATATGTAAAAATAAAAGATGATTGGTGCTAACTTTAAATACATGCAGTTTATGTACATCTATTGTACCTCAATACAACACGTTTTAAAAAAGAAATTACAAAATTATAACTTTTATTACATTTTAAGGTTTTATTACAGAAAAAACTGACAATAAGAAACAACAATTTCCAAAATGTTATCAATATCACAAATCTCCCCCAGGACATTTTCACGTGCTCTGAGCCCCACTCTCTCCAAAGACCTCTCACCCCAGAGCTTGCTATATAGTAGGAGACATGCAAATAGGGCCCTCCCTCTGCTTATGAAAACCAGCCCAGCCCTGACCCTGCAGCTCTGGGAAAGGAGGCCCAGACCTGGCATTTTCAGGTGTTTTCATTTGGTGATCAGGACGGAACACACAGGACTCACCATGGAGCCATGGCTGAGCTGGGTTTTTCTTGTTGCTATTTTAAAAGGTAATACATAGAGAAATAGAAAAAGTTGAGTGTGAGTGGATCAGAGTGAGATAAACTGGATATGTGTGGCAGTTTCTGACCAGGGTTTCTTTTTGTTTGCAGGTGTCCAGTGTGAGGTGCAGCTGGTAGAGTCTGGGGGAGGCTTGGTCCAGCCTGGCGGGTCCCTGAGACTCTCCTGTGAAGCCTCTGGATTCACCTTCAGTGACTGCTGGATGTACTGGGTCCGCCAGGCTCCAGGGAAGGGGCTGGAGTGGGTCTCAAGTATTAGTGGTAGCAGTAGTAGCACATACTACCCAGACTCTGTCAAGGGCCGATTCACCATCTCCAGAGACAACGCCAAGAACACGCTGTATCTGCAAATGAACAGCCTGAGAGCTGAGGACACGGCTGTCTATTACTGTGCGAGAGACACAGTGAGGGGAAGTCAGTGTGAGCCCAGACACAAACCTCCCTGCAGAAACGCTCAGGGAAAATCAGCTGCAGGGGGCACTCAGGACCCACTGATCAGAGTCAATCCCAGAGGCAAGTGCAGATGGAGGCTGATTTCCTGTCAGGATGTGGGACTTCATCTTCTCACAGTTTCTCTAGTTAACCTCTCTAAGTTTATAATGCTGTGCTTACTAATGTCATCTCTACTTGTTTTTAAAAAGATCTTTTTAATATGAGGACCTATTCTCGCATGCAAGAAATGCAGATTGATGCTTACAGAGATGAAAAATTCAACCATGGTCACCAAGGATCAGACTCCTGAGGAAACTCAGCAGTGCCTGGTGAGTCTTTCAATAAGACCCAGACAGAAACCTCAAGAAGATCCCTTGACTAGAAGTCTATGAATTTCGATCACAGCCAAGAGAGAGGCTGGGCCAGGGACAGTGTCATGTAGAACCTCACAGGTTTCACGTCTGACCCTTCTCCTGACACTAAATCCAATCAGTACCAGCACTGACCTGGTGCTCCTTTTGCTCCCAATCCATGTTCTTTCTTTGGAGTGTTTGTTCTCCCTTTTTTATTTGCTTTTCCTGTTTCCTGAAAAAGAAACAGAATGGTTTCCACGGTCTACATTCCAGGGCTCAAGGCATTTTCTTGGAGCTCAGGTGGGGCTCAGCCTGTGGCTCCTGCAGCCACATGGGAGAGGCTGATGGTACTTCCTTCTCTCCCCATTTTCTCAGGATCCTCCACTGTGTTGTGTGTAGTCTAATCTGGGGATGCAATTGGCTGTTAATAATGAAGGGGATAAACTTATTTGGTCAAAATGAGATGTGGAATTAACCCTGTTCTGTGCACACAGTCAGAGTCATCTGCTTCAAAAGTAGTGTTAGAAAGAGCTGGTGAAATTCATTAGAATCAAGATGGAGCCACTTGTGTTAAAACCCTAATGAATGATGCTGGGGAAGGCCATGAAGGAGGGTTCTAGCACACATGTTCCTGATAACAAGAACTATCAAAAAGAGACTGCACAACCGTAACCTTGCACAAAGGCCACCACAACATTAAAAGAATTACTTCTCCCAGTGTGTCTGCCCAGCAACTGCCTGTTCAACTTTACACCGATATCCCCCGTTATTGATCCTGTAGCCCAGGAAAATTATCTTTAACATCTGATGTAACTCTCCTCATTTTTCCTTTGTTCTTTATCTTCCTACACCAACCTGAATGCACCCATACACATTTCAATTGCAGTGCACATCCTAGAATAAATATTATTATATTTTAGAGTCTCTTTCTCTCTGTTTTTCAGGGTTGACAGGCTACAGAAGGACATGACACTTTTCTGTGAGATATAGAGGACTGTGAGATATAGAGGATGACAGTTTTGGGAGATGTCTGGGAATATAAAATGTCCATAAGATCATCCATCAATAAGTGCAGGCTGGAAGTCCCAGAGAGAGGCTAAGCTGCTGAATCACCAAGGAATTTCATTTTCTCCAGTTCTGCTCTGAGGGAATCAGGCCCACCCGTTTTACTTGTCTTAAGTAAATTCACAGTGTTGAAGTGAATAAATACAAAGTCTACCCTAACCAAGTGTACCATAGAACTTACCATTACCCAGAGGGAAGAATCTTTAACATGAGATCTGTGTTCTTAAATTTTTTAAGTGAAAAACTGATCACTATCCAATCAGGCAAATATGATTTTACTAATGAGTTGCAGATGTTGCATGTATATTTTGGATATCAACCCTTTTTCAGATGCATGACTTACAATTATATTTTCCCATTCTGTAGGTTGGAATTTTTTGGATGCTTTGCAGAATCTTTTTCTTTTGATGTAGTTCCACTTGTTTAATTCTGCTTTTGTTTTATGTGTCTTTAATGTGAAATATAGGAAATCATTGTTAATATTATTTTCTGGGTGGGGGAAGTTTTACAATTGCAGACCATATGTTTAAATATTTAGCCCTTCAGAGTGATTTTTGTGTATATTCTAATCTAAAATTCTTAATTCTTTGCATGTGTAGATCCAGCTTTTCTAACACACTCTTAGGGAGAGACCTGGCTTATCCATTGTATATTGCCGGTTCTCATACTGAAAATCAGTTTGCCATTGATATATCAGTTTATTTCTGAGCTCTTTCTACATATTTATGCCAATGCCATCCTGTTTTTATTATTCTATTTTCGTTATCGCTTTTGAAATCTGGAAGTAAAATGTCACCAAGTTTATTTTTTGCCTTTTTACAGATACTATAGCAAAATATTTTAACCTTTCACTCTTCCGTATGATAAAAATATGGCTTTAAATATGAATAATTTTATTATGTACAGGTTATATTCTTGTGTCTCTCCTTTTTAGAGGCTTTATCATGAAATCTTGAATTTTTATATGTTATTTTCTGTGGTGAGAAGTTGATTCTTTTCCTTTATTCTCTTAATTTAACGCATCACATATATTGATTTGAAGATATTGAGCCATCAGTGCATCTCAAGAATAACTTTGAGCTTGTCATGGTGCAGAATCCTTTTAAAGTCTAATGGAACTTAGTTGACTGTGACTTGGGAGCCGTTTATTTATATACACTAAGGGCACATGTCAGAAGTTTGATTTTCTTCTTTTGCCTTTGTCTATTACTGGTAATACAGTGATTGGAGACTCTCAGAAAGAGTTTAGAAGGTGGGCACCTCACAAATTTTTTAAAAAGTTGGAGAATCATTGGCATTACTTTTTTAAGTGCTGAGAGTCATTTTTTGTCTAACATATAACCCATCATGAAGAATATTTATAATGTGCTTGGGAAGCATGCAAGTTACACTGGTGTTGGTTGGAATGTTCTGTAGATGTCTATTAGGTCAGTTTGTTCAACAGTGCTTGAGTCCACGGGCTTCCTAAGAATGTTTCTCTGGATGTTCTATACATTATTGAGGGTGAGGTGTTGAAGTCTCCTCAGTTTTTTATTATTTTCAATTTCTCCTCTTATATGTCTTAATGTTTCATAAATGTAGTTATATTTCTATTGTTTCAAATATGTGAAAGAGAAATAAAGTAATAATTGCTAGTCATTTTAATGAGAAAATCACCTAACAGGAAATTATATTTTCCAAATGCTGCCATCAACAGTAAACTCCCCCAGGAGTCTCACATCGGCCCTGGGCTCTGCTCTCTCCTCAGGCGTCCCACCTCAGCGTTTGCTACAGAGGAGGGGAAGTGAAAATAGGGCCCTCCCTCTCCTGATGACAACCAGTAGAGCCCTGACCCTGCAGCTCTGGGAGAAGAGCCCCAGTCCAGCATTACCTGGAGTTTCATTTGATGATCAACTCTGAACACACGTGGCTCACCATAGAGTTAGGGCTGAGCTGGGTTTTCTTGTTGCTATTTTAAAAGGCAAAAAATGGAGAACTAGCAATATTGAGTGTGAGTGGATGTGAGTGAAAAAACAGTGATTATAGGTGGCAGTTTCTGACCAAAATGTCCCTAGTTTGTAGGTGTCTAGTGTGAGGTGCAGGTGATGGAGTCTGGGGGAGAGGCAAGAGGAGAAAAGTGCGCAGGAGGTCGGTTGTGACTGTAGGCACTGTCAGCCCACTATGCCAATCTCACAACCAGTGCTGGAGAAGGTGGGATTCTGATGGATCTTCCTAACAACCCTGTGGTCCAGGCTAATTCCATCAAGGCCATTGGTTTCTCCTGGAGCATAGTTTCCCATCAGGAATCCCCTATGTGCCCAGCAACAGCCACACCTTCGCATCTTCACTGAGCACAGTCATTGTTTGGGAGGAGCTCCAGGATGTGTCTCTTTGTCAAAAACTGGGTGATAGATGTCAGAGAGCTGTGCTGGGTTCCTGGTCCAGGTGCTTCCTGATGTTGGAGGTATAGGAGGTGTGTTATCAGGATGGAAATACCGTTTATGGATATGTACATAAGAAAACATGATTTTCCTTGGTTCTCTTAGATGACATGAAGAAGCAAGAGTGCAGCCTGCAAACAATTGTAATTTCCTACTTTACACCAAGTTCATAATTTCTTGTAAACTTTGGTTTCTGTCCAAGTACAGAGATATTGATTAGAGTGAGTTTGCTTCTTTCCACACACTCACCTTCACCTCCCCCAGATAAAGAGCAACCTGTCCTCACTCTGAGTCTGAGGGAGGAGCTGTTCCTGTACAACTAAGGGCCTTCAGAGACCCCCGTGTGCAGCTTTGCAGAGTCAGATGTTTCCTCATGTAGGGAGACCTCCACTGCCTGTGATTGCTGCTCAGGTCTAATTGTGGATTCGGGATTACGACACACTTTAGGCTATCACAGGTCAATCTGATTCTGAAAAATTGCCATTATCATAGATAGAGCTAACAACCCAATGCCCATTCTTCTGTCAGCACTTTGTCTTTCTTATTTGGTTGAAAGTTTGAAGAAAAAATGTGACCATATACTTGTCTAATTCTAACTTCAGAATCTACTATTTGCACTCGGGGACCCACAAATTGCAAAACAGGGAGCTCCTCTTTCTCATGCACACAGGGAGCTCCTCATTCTCATCCACACAGGGAGTTCTTCATTTTCATCAAAAGGTGCTTATTTGTGAATTTCAGCATGTTGCTCAGAACCTGTGCATGCCGACAGCTATGATTCCCGGTGCACTCCCGGCCTGGTGAAGCCCTCACAGACCCTCTCCCTCCCCTGTGCCATGTCTGCTTCTTCATCACAACCAGTGCTTCCTGCTAGAGCTGCGACATCAGCGCCCCAGGGAAGGGACTGGAGTGAATCAGGTGCCCAGGTCATGAGGGAGTGCACATTCCAACCCACTCCTCAGGAGTCCAGTCACCATCTCCAGATCCACATCCAAAAAACAGTTTTTCCTACAGCTGAGCTCCCTGAGCAACGAGTACACAACCACGGATTTTTACACAAAAGACACAGCGAGGGGAAAACATCGTGAGCCCAGACAAACCTCCCTGCAGGGCAGCTCGGGAACAGCAGGAGACGCTCAGGACACCAGGGGGCGCTCAGGACACACATCAAGGCAGGTGCAATGGGGGAAAAGGTGCTGGAGATGGGGTTTGGCATCACCATCATATTTCACCACTGGACACCCTCTACTATGTTTGTTCTCATGTAGAGATTCTTTGTATTATTAGAAAATGGCATTTATAGAAATATATAACCATATGTAGGTGCATCGAGTCGTCCTCTCCATGTTATGTGGACCTTATCCATTAAGACTCTGAGTCCCTGTATTTATTTGAGCTCCTCATAAATTATGATCAATTATGTAGGATCTCTTTTACTTCTTTCTCCCTTTTTCCCTCCTTCTCTCTCACTCACAAACTCTCTCTCTCTCTCTCTCTCTCTCTGTCTCTCTCTCTCTCTCTCTCTCACACACACACACACACACAGAGAGAGAGAGAGAGAGAAAGAGAATTCTATAACTTCAACTACCTGATGTATTGAAGACAATTGATTAAACTTCAGCTTTTCCAGTTTAGCTGCTGTTAATATTGCTGTAAGAATAAGAACATTGTGCTTCTCAGCTGTGTACTTCTCTAAGATGAGTAGCAGCTTTTAAAATAATACCCAGATACTGAAAGCAATCCAAATATCAATCAGCAGCTGAATCAGTAAACAAATTGTGGTAAATTCATTCACTGGAAAAACGCCCACTGTCACAATCAGGTACAGCTGGATACGCTCAACAGCGAGGGTGAATTCACAAGTACATATGATGAGTAACATAAGACAAACAAATATAAGTCCATACGTATTATTCCGCTTTTATAAACTCTATAAAATGAAAACTAATGTTACATAAAGAAAAGCAGTAGTTGACTCTGAACGTGGTGTGAGAAGGGAAGGTGGAGGAAGCAGGAGTTATAGGAAAACGAGGAAATTTTGAGGGTAGCTGATTTTCTTCTGTGTTGAGAAAGGTAATGGTTATGTCACTATTTTCAAATTGTACACGTTATGGAATGGCTATTATTTGCTAATTTTACCTCATTAAAATATTACAAATTTAAACACATATAATTTGGTAGAAAATGAGTTAGACAGAGATGAATAAAATAAGTGAGAAATGAAAAAAAGAAAATCACAGAACAAAGGCATTAAGGACTTCACTCAACAAACTAAAGAAATTTTAAATTTCTCAACACTGAATTAAAGATTTAATTAAATATATATGAGAAATCAAAGAATCCGGAATATACACGTGAATAAACCCTACGACTACCTATATTTTTAGGGAAAAACTAGAATACAACAAAATAATGTTATGATTTTATAACATAAAGGGGGTTAATCAACCACACCAGGCATGTCCAGCTCTGTCCTGGAGTTCATTGAGGGAACAGGTGTGTCCTGTGGTTAGGAATCATGGCACCAAGCTCACAACATCAGTTCTAGTTGAAAGAATGCAAAGGCCAAGAGATCTCAACTCAAATGTAGTGTGGATTTCACATCTAGGGGTGCCACCCATTCCCCCACGTAAATATGGAAACGTTAATTACCTCTTGATGTGTCTGCCAAGATTAGTGCTGGTATCTCAGGAATGTCCAAAATGACTAAATACAGCAAGAAAGGAGACTGGCTCAGGGTTCCTAAAGTGGCTTGGTAGTGGAGGCAAAGTGAGGGTTCTCACTCACAGAAAGGAGTTTGTGGAACTTGAACCTCCAAATGGCATAAAATGAGGGAGTTCCTGTGATTCCTAACTAGATGATTCATCTCATGTGAGAAAGAAAAGAGATGATGGAGGAATGAGCCTTAACTTATCAACAGTCAGGCTCAAAACAATAGTCTGATGATTTATTCTATGCAGCAACTATAAAAATCATAAGTATGGGTTGACCAGGTCTACAAAAAATGAGAAGACTGTTTACAAGAATAAGCAAATAATAATGAAAAGGAAAAACAAGGAGAATGAGGTGAAAGACACGGTGCAGGGGATTAGACAAAGGTCTTGTCCCAATGTCTTGTGTGGAGACTTTTCACTGTCTAAAATCATCTGCTTATTCTGAATGTCTTAGGTGAGCTATCTGCTCCAAAATATCAGAAGCCCAGAGGATTCCTGAGGATACTCACTCTAATATCTTCTAATTGAGTAGCCTTACAATTGTGAAATATTCTTAGTTATTGTTATTATAATTAGAAATAGGCTCTCACTCTGTTGCACAGGTTGGAGTGCAGTGGCACAATCATAGCTCACTATAACCTTGAACTCCTGGCTCACACAATCCTTCTGTCTCAGCTTCCTGAGTAGCTATGACAAGAGGGGTGCACCACCACAACCAGCTGATTTTAAAAAAATCTTTCATAAAAATGGGGTCTCCAACAGAGCGAGACTCTGTCTCAGAAAAAAAAGAAAAAGAAAAAGAAATGGGGTCACTGTGTTGCCCAGGCTGGTCTTGAACTCCTAGTCTCATATGATTCACCTGGTTTCGCTTCTCAAAGCAGTGGAATTATAGGCATGAGCCACCACGTCGGTCTGAACTGATTCTTTAGGCACAAAATATCAACACAAGAATTGATTCCCTAAATTTTTTCTGCGGAGTTTTGGTCAGTAGTGCCTGATAAGATTTATTGCAATATGTTTCAACAGCAGATTTTTTTTTTCCTAATGTTTCTTCTGGTATACATAATTCCATGGCTGAAGATCACAAAACACTGTTAAAAGATGACATAAAAAGGCCACCTTAAACTTTTGGTGATTGAGTATAATACAAAAATTACGTTCAGTATTGTATAACACATGCGTGCAACAGGACGGAGGTGAGCAATGAGGGTCAAATTTTTCAATGTATGAATCCTAAAGCTTCAGAGTCATAGAGTAGTAACTGATGTGTCCTGAGGGAGGGACAAGAGTGCCATAGTGCTAGTGGGATAACTCTTGGCCAAGAGAGTTTTCATATTTTAGCCGGGCGCGGTGGCTCACGCCTGTAATCGAAGCACTGGAAGGCCCAGGCGGGTGTGTCACGAGGTCAGGAGATTGAGACCATCCTGGTTAATACGGTGAAACCCCATCTCTACTAAAAATACAAAAAAAAATAGATGGATGTGGCGGCGGTGCCTGTAGTCCCAGCTACTTGGGAGACTCAGGCAGGAGAATGGTGTGAACCCGGGAGGCTGAACTTGCAGTGATCAGAGATCCTGCCACTGCACTCCAGCCTGGGCAACAGAGTGAGACTCCGTCTTAAAATATATATATATATATAGAGAGAGAGAGTTCATATTTTATTAGAAGTTTTTGTATTTTTTATTTAAAGATGCCATTTTTCAACATATCCAGAATATTGTGAGTGGGGTTGATTCTGTACGATATGAACAATGGCAATGCCTTCTATGTTTAGATAAAATTACAAACCAGGTTAAGACTGCGTGTTTCATGTAATGATGCACCAGAATATTATTCTAGCTTCCATACTAGTGCTTTGTTATTCTCTTAGTTTGCATTTGGTTTCAAATTTACATGTCAGGTCTCTAAAATGTAGGAATTTATTTAAGGGTGTCTTTTCTTGTTGTTCATTTTGATGGAGTTTCCAGAAAATTTAAGTAGAGCAAATAAAATATGCTCTGCCTGCAGCACGTTTTACAATTCTGCACTACTGTAGAGCATCTGTATTTAATCCTGGCCTTGGTTAATTGACAAGCTCTAATAAGTGTAATAACTTCTGCCTTATGGGCTGATTTTACATCAGGTGGAGGAATATATCGCAAATGAAAGTTTGTACTGGTAATATAAATTATTACTTAATAACTACCACATGTGTTATTTAGGGGTTACTCATCAAGAATTAATGTTAAATAAAGGGTCTCAATGAGAATAGTACCTAATGGATACACAAAATATTTTGCTAATCTAGATAAAATAGATGTGAACACACTCTTAGAATCCAGCCAGGTCTCCTGTCTACCACATTATTAACCACACAGTAACTGACATCACTTAGGGCTTTTTCTAATTATCCAATTAGTTACTTATTTATCTCAAGGCCTCTGGATTATTATGTGCGACTACTTCAGCAGAAAGTGAAGAAACACAACTTAGGCTGACTAAACAATGAGGAAAATCACAACCTAGTGAAACAAGAAGCCTGGATGTGAGCAGGTCCAGGATTGAATAATTTGACAGCTCATGTGCCCAGGAAGTTTCTTTTCTCAATTTTCCACACTGATGCACCCAGAAAGTCACCTTCACCACCGCCCCCCTCCCAGTGACTCCCATCATGCAGTAACACGGTGACAACAGTCCCAAGGGTCACACACGTATATTATATATTGGCTGGAAAAGGGGCAGAGACAGTTCTGCAATTCTCTTTTCCTGAAGGAAAAGGAACAACTCAGCAGACCATCTCCCCTGCCTCCATGACTAGAACTGTACCAGGTGCCCAGGTGGACACTCATCCCTGATGGGGATAATAAGACACCATTGAAGAGGCTGACAATTTTATCATAGAATTGACTAAAGACTGAGATAAAGGTTTCAAAAACTAATTGAAGTCTGTCGTTCTATGTCCACCAGAGACTACAGATCCTCCAATGATACCTTCTTTGTCTTTTCTGCTTGACTTTGTCTCTTCACCTTGTTTCATCCTCCAGAGAATCTCTTTCAGCTCCCTCGGGTGCACTCAAGTGTTTTATTTACTGACAATTTCTCAATTGGTGAAAGACATTAGACTAAAGGGTCCATATTCCTAGGTCCATATTTCTTAGTCCACATTCCTAGGAAGGCGTTGTGACCCTGGGTCGGGGTGTGACCTTCTGATTGTTTCTGACCCTCTTCCAGATGAGATGCTGGTCTGTGTGTTCTTGCCCTTTCCCCTAGGGATAGAGTCCTCCTGTTTTCCCCAGGTGTTCCCTCCCGTAGCTCCAGTGTTCTCCATCGGTGTCATCACCTTGCAGATCTGCTGCCCTGCCCTGCAGACTAAGGCTCTGATTCCATAAGAATGACAAGGGAGCTGCTTCTCAATAGATTTTTGTGGGGATGTCTGTTCTCATCTCAATTCCTGAGGGGTTGAACCAGTGTCCCTAGGATTCTGGTTTCAGTGGTTTTCCTTTCAAGAGTAAATTCTTAGTTCTGTGTGGAAATAAGGGAATTGGGCCTGAATACATTTTAGAAGTGTGGGCTCTTCTTTTCTTCCAGACAGACACTTTGAGAAAGGAAGATTTTTGTGACTGTCCCCATTCTTGGGGAAAGGATTTCAAGAGGATAGGTTAGCTTTTCAGTATGTGGTCCCTTAAAATTTTACACCACAAAACAACACATTCTATTTCAAGCAATCCAATATATATTTTTATTTTTTCTTGGAATAGCCTATATTTAATATTCCAGACTCTGCCTTAGGTAATTTCATACCCTGACTTTGTTCCTCTCTACAAGAACTTGCTTCTTCCTAAACTTCAGCTTTATTGTTTGTTTTGAAACTGTAATTATCGGAAGTTTTAAAGAAAATCTGCAAAATTCCATTTTCCATATTTACCTATTATTGTTGATGCATTTTTTAAAAATATGAAAAATGTATTCATTTTGTAAGTGTATTTCCAAGTTTAACAGCAGATTTTTAAGACCCAGAATAATAAAAAATTCAAATATTATTCAGCTGCTTAATATAAAACAAATTATGATAAATTTTGTTTGCTAGAACACTATCCAGAATTTATAATAAGTAAATGTCTGATATATACAACTACGAGGTAAAATATCTAATTATTTATGCTAACTAAAATAAGCCAAACAAATAAGAATATATACTATGTCAATTCATTTTTATAAATTCTAATAAAATCAAATGAATCTGCAGCAATATAAAGATTCGTAGTTGCCAGGGAAATGGTAGAATAAAGAAAAGGAAAAGGAGGAAGAATATAGAAGAACAAAAGGAAATGTTGAGAATTCTCTTGTCCACCTTGATAAGGATGATGATTACATCATATTTATTAATTGTACACTTTAAATATGTGAAAGTTTATTATCTGTAACTAAAACTTATAAAATTTATTACAAGCAACGAATGGAAACTTAGACAAGGAAGGAGTGACAGAAAGACAGAAAAAAACGTATATTAAATTTGAGAAATACTTAGGAATGTATCTGCCCGAACCGTGGTTCTCACTATATTTTTAGGTGAACGCTAGAATGCAGCAAAGTCACACACGTTCTCAACACAGGAAATGGGTTCCACAAACCACACTAGGCACATCAACCTCTGTCCTGGAGTTGGTTCAGGGAGTAATTGGGGCCAGTGATGAGGAGCACAGGCCAAGATGCTGGAGCTTACTCATCCTAAACATGAGCTCTTAGACATATACTGAGCATCTGTACATAGAGAAACCATTGGCTCCAACAAAACATAATTTACACAATTATGTAAAAAGAAAATAAGGTGATCTTTCCAAAGTGTTTATCACAGCTTAATTTTATAACAAGATAGCATATTTTCCAAATACCATCATTGAGAGCAAACTCCTGCAACGCACAGTCATCCTATCTGGGCCCGTCCTCTCCTCAGGTGTCCCACCCCAGAGCTTGCCATATAGTAGGAGACATGCAAATACCGTCCTCCCTCTGCTGATGAAAACCAGCCCAGCCCTGACCCTGCAGCTCTAGGAGAGGAGCCCCAGCCCTGAGATTTCCAGGTGTTTCCTTTTGGTGATCAGCATTGAACACAGACCACCCCCATGGAGTTTGGGCTGAGCTGGGTTTTCCTTGTTGCTATTTTAAAAGGTGATTCATGGAGAGCTAGAGAGATTGACTGTGAGGGGACATGAGTGAGAGAAACAGTGGATTTGTGTGGCAGTTTCTGACCTTGGTGTCTCTGTGTTTGCAGGTGTCCAGTGTGAGGTGCAGCTGGTGGAGTCTGGGGGAGGCTTGGTACAGCCTGGGGGGTCCCTGAGACTCTCCTGTGCAGGCTCCGGATTCACCTCAGGTAACTCTGACTTGATCTGGATCCGCCAGGCTCCAGGGAAGGGTCTGGAGTGGGTCTCATACATTAGTAGTGGTGGTAGTACATACTACTCAGACTCTGTCAAGGGCCGATTCACCATCTCCAGAGAGAACGCCAAGAACACGCTGTATCTGCAAATGAGCAGCCTGAGAGTGGAGGACACGGCTGTGTATTACTGTGTGAGAGACACAGTGAGGGGAGGTCAGTGTGAGCCCAGACACAAACCTCCCTGCAGGAACGCTGGGGAGAAATCAGCTGCAGGGGGCGCTCAGGAGCCACTGATCAGAGTCAGCCCAGAGGCAGGTGAAATGGAGGCTGATTTCCTGTCAGGATGTGGGACTTTATCTTCCGACAGTTTCTCTAATGAACTTCTCTAATTTTAGGATTCCATGCTTCCTAATGTCATCTCTACATATTTTCAAAAGATCATTTTAATATGAGGACATAACCTCTCATTCACCAAATGCACAATGATGCTAACAGAGATGAAAAGTTCTCAACCATTGTCACCAGGATCAGAGACCTGAGAAAGCTCACGGGTGCCTGGTGAGTCGTCTCCAATAAGCCCCAGTACAGAATCCTCAGGGAGATTCCTGGACTAGAACAGTCTTCAGGGACTCCGATCACAGCCAATAGAGAGGCTGGGCCAGGGTCAGTGTCATGTAGAAGCTCACAGGTTTCTTGTCTGACCCTTCTCCTGACACTAAATCCAATCAGCGTCAGCACTGACCTGGTGCTCCTTCGCTCCCAATCCATGTTCTTTCTTTGGAGTGTTCGTTCTCCCTTTTTTATTTGCTTTTCGTGCTTCCTGGAAAAGAAACAGAAGACCTCCGTGGTCTACCTTCCAGGGCTCAAGGCATTTTCTTGGAGCTCAGGTGGGGCTCAGGCTGTGGCTCCTGCAGCCACGTGGGAGAGGCTGATGGGACTTCCTTCCCTCCCCATCTGCTCAGGACCCTCCACTGTGTTGTGTGTAGACTCATCTGCAAATGCAGTTGGCTGTTAATAGTGAAGGGGATAAACTTATTTTATTAAAATGGAATGAGGATGTGGAATTAACCCTGTTCAAACTGTCAGTCATCTGCTTCAGAAGTAGTGTTAGAAAGAGCTTGTGAAATTTATTAGAATCAAGATGGAGCCACTTGTGTTAAAACCCTAATGAATGAAGCTGGGGAAGGCCATGAAGGAGAGTTCTAACACATATGTTCCTGATAACAAGAACTATCATAAATAGACTCTGCACAGCCACAACCTTGCACAAAAGCCATCACAACCTTAAAAGAATTACTTCTCCAAGTATATCTGCCCAGCAACTGCTTGTTCAACCTCACACTGATGTTACCTCTATTACTGATCCTTCTAGTCCAGGATAATTGTCTCAAAACAGCTGATGTAACCCTCCTCATTTTTCCTTAATTCTTTATCTTCCTTTACCAACCTGAATGCACCCATACATATTTCCATTGCAATGCACATCCTAGAATAAATATTATCACATTTTAGAGTCTCTCTCTGTCTGTTATTCAGGGTTGACAAGCTACAGGTGGACACGCCACATTTCTCTGAGACATAGAGGATGACAGATTTTGGAGATGTCTAGGAATATCCAATGTCCGGAAGATCATCCATCAGTAAGTGCAGGCTGGAAGTCCCAGAGAGAGGTGAAGCTGCCGAATTACCATGGAATTTAATTGTATCCAGTTCTGCTCTGATGCAATCAGGCCCACTCATTTTATCATTGACAGTCTACCTAACCTAGAGTCAACTGCTGACAATTTTCTAACATATATTAAGTAAAATCAGAAACATATATATGCGACCATTTCTGGCTAATTTTTGTATTTTTAGTGGAGATAGGCTTTCACCATGTTGGTCAGGCTAGTCTCCAACTCCTGACCTCAGATGATCCACCCAACTCAGCCTTTCAAAGTGCTGGGATTACACGTGTGAGCAACCGCGCCCGGCTAACACCACATATATTAACTTTGGATTGAATAACTATAAAGTCTACCCTAACCAAGTGTACCATAAAACTTTCCATTACCCAGAGGGAAGAATCTATGTTCGTTATTTTTTAAGGTGTAAAACTGACCATTTTACAATCAGATGATTATGATTTTGCTAATGAGTTGTAGAAGTTGCATGTATATTGTGAATATTAACACTTTTTCAGATTCATGACTTGAAATTATATTCTCCCATTCTGTCCATTGGAATTTTTTCCATGCTTTGCCAGCATCTTTTTGTTGTGATGTAGTTTCACTTGTTCAATTCTGCTTTTGTTGTCTGTGACTTTAATTTGAAATACAGGAAATCATTCTTAATATTATTTTCTAGGTAGGGGAAATTTTACAATTGCAAGGCATACATTTAACTATGTATCCCATTTAGAGTTGATTTTTTGTGTTTATCGTGAACTAAAATTCTTAATTCTTTGCATGTGTAGATTCAGTTTTTCTAACACCCTCTTAGGGAGAGACTTTGATTTATCCATTGTGTATTGTTGGTTTTCATGCTGAAAATCAGTTCGCCATCTATGTATCAGTTTATTTCAGAGCTCTTTCTATATATTATTGCCAATACAATCCTGTTTTTATTTGTGTATCAAAATGTGCATATCTCTAAATTTCAACATGTTGTTCCGAACCTGTGCATGCCACAGCTGTGTTTCTCAGTGCACTCTTGGCCTGGTGAAGCCCTCACAGACCCCCTCCCTCACCTGTGCTGTCTCTGCATTTCCCATCACAATCAGTGCTTCCTGCTGGAGCGGGATCCATCAGCCCACTAGGGAAGGGACTGGAGCGAATCAGGTGCACAGGTCATGAGGGGAGTGCACATTCCAACCTACTCCTCCAAGTCCAGTCACCATCTCCAGATCCACATCCAAATAAACAGTTTCTCCTACAGCTGAGCTACCTGAGCAACGAGTACACAACCATGATTTTTATAGAAAAGTCACAGCGAGGGAAAGACGTTGCCAGCCCAGACACAAACCTCCCTGCCGGGAAGCTCGGGAGCAGCACGAGGCGCTGGGGACACCAGGGGGCGCTCAGGACACATCAAGGCAGGTGGAAGAGGGAAAAGGTGCAGGCGATGGGGTTTGGCATCACCATCATATTTCACCACTGGACACCCGCCACTGTGTTTATTCTCATGTACGTGATTCTCTGTATTATTAGAAAATGGCATTTATAGAAATATATAACCATATGTAGGTGCATCAAGTCGTCCTCTCCATCTTCTGTGGACCTTTTCCAAAAAGAATCTGAGTCCCTGTTTGAGCACCTCATAAGTTATGGTCAATTATGTAGGATCTCTTTCTCTTCTTTCTCTCTTCTTTCCTCCTCTCTCACTCACAAACTCACTCTCACACACAGAATTCTACAACTTCAGTCATGTGATGTGTTGAAGATAATTGGTTAAAGGGCAACTTTTCCAGTTTAGCTCCTGTTCATATTGCTGTAAGAATAAGAACGTTATTTCTCAGCTGCGTATTTCTCTACGATGAGTATTAAGTTTTAAATAATACCCAGACACTGAAATCAATCCAAATATCAATCAGCAGCTTAATCAGTAAACAAATTGTGGTAAATTCATTCACTGGAGAAACACCCACTGTTGTAGTAAGGTACAGCTGGATACGCTCAACAGCCAGGGTGAATTCACAAGTACGTATGATGAGTAAAATAAGACAAATGAATGAAAGTACATACATACAAGTCCTCTTTTATAAATTCTATAAAATGAAAAGTAATCTAAAGTCACATAAAGAAAACTAGTAGCTGACTCTAGACGTGGTGTGAGAAGGGAAGGTGTACGACCCAGAAATTGTAGGAAAACAAGGAAATTTTGAGCATAGTTGATTTTTTCTATGTTGAGAAAAGTAATGGTTGTGTCACTATTTGTCAAATTGTACACATCACGGGATGGGTATTATTTGTTAATTTCACCTCATTAAAATATTACAAATTTAAACACATATAATTTGGAAGAAAATGAGGTAGACAGAGATGAATAAAATATATGATAAATAAAAAAAGAAAATCATAGAACGTTGGTTTAAGGACTTCACTCATAAACTGAAGAAATTTAAAATTTGTCAACACAGAATTAAGGATTTAGTTAAATACATATATGAAATCAAAGACTCCTGAATATACACATGAATAAACCCTAAGCCTAACTCTATCTTTAGGGAAACACTAGAATACAACAAAATAATGTCATGATTTCATTACATAACAGGGGTTAATCAAACCACACCAGGCATGTCCAGCTGTGTCCTGGGGTTGGTTCAGGGAACAGGTGTGTCCTGTGGTTAGGAGCTATGGCACCAAGCTCACAGCATTTGTTCTAGTTGACACCATAAAAAGACCAAGAGATCTCAACTAAAATGTAGTGTGGATGTCACATCTGTGGGTGCCACACACTCCCCCATGTGAATACAGAAAGGTTAATTACCTCTGGAGGTGTCTGCCGAGAGTAGAGCTGGTATCTCAGGAATGTCCAAAATGGCTTGATCGAGTAAGAAAGGAGAATGGCTCAGGGTTGCTCTAGTGGTTTGGTGGTGGAGGCAGAGTGAGGGTTCTCACTCACAGAAAGGAGTTTGTGGGGTTTCAACCTCCAGATGGCATCAAATGAGGGAGTTCCTGTGATTCCTAACAAGATTCACCTTGTATTGGAAAGAAAGGAGGTGACGGAGGAATGAGCATTAAGTTATCAACAGTCAGACATCAAAACAATAGTGTGATGACTTATTCTATGTAGCAACTATAAAAATCGTGAATAAAAAGAAAAGATCAGTGTCCAATATGGGTAGACAACAACCAAGTCTACAAAAAAAATGTGAAGTCTGCTTATAAGAATAAGCAAATAATGAAAAGTAGGCCTGAAATGAGGAGAAAGGGGTGAAAGACATGGGGCAGGGGATCAGACATGGGTCCTGTTCCAATGTCTTGTGTGGAGTCATTTCACCATCTAAGATCATGCGCTTATTCTGAATGTCTTAGGTCTGCTCCAAAACATCACAAGCACCAGAGGATTCCTGAGGATATTCATTTTAATATCTTCTATTTGAGTAGCCTTACAATTGTGTAAAATTCTTAGTTATTATTATTATAATTAGAGAATAAGGTCTCACTCTATCACACAGGTTGGAGTGCAGTGGCACAATCATAGCTCACTGTGACCTTGAACTCCTGGCTCACATAATCCTTCTGCCTCAACCTCCAGAGTAGCTAGGACTAGAAGGATGCACCATCACACACAGCTTATTTTTTTTAATCTTTCATTGAAATGGGGTCTCTCTATGTTGCCCAGGCTGGTCTCAAACACATGGTCTCATGTGATTCCCCTGGTTTTGCTTCTGAAACTGCTGTAATTATAGGCATGAGTCACCATATCTGGACTGAACTGATTCTTTAGTTGCAAAATATCAACCCAAGAACTGACTCCCTGAATTTTTTTTTCTGCAGTGTTTTGGTTAATAGCGCCTGAAAAGATTTATCCCAATATGTTCCAACAGCAGAATTTTTTCAGATGTTTCTTCCAATAGACATAATTTCTTGGTTGAAGATTGCAAAGTACAGTTAAAAGATGACATAAAAAGGCAACCTTAAAATTTTGGTGGTTGGAGTGAGTATAAAAATTGCTTTCAATATTGTGTAACACACACCTCCTACAGTAGGACGAAGGTGAGCAATGAAGGTAAAATTTCTAAATGTATGAATCTTCCAGCTCCCAAGTCACAGGGCAACAACGGATGTGTCCTGAGGGTGGGACCAGAATGTCTTAGTGTCAGAGGGATAACTCTTGGTCAAGAAATTTTCCGTATTTTTTAAAGTTTTTATATTTTTTTATTTAAAGATGCCATTTTTCAACATATCCAGAATATTGTTCATAGGACTGATTTCTGTATGATATGAACAACGGCAATGCCTTCTATGTTTAGATAATATTACAAACCAGGTTAACACGCACTGTTTTCTGTAATGATGCACCAGAACATTATTTGAGTTTCCATATTAGTTTTTTTCCTCTTTGTTCGCATTTGGTTTCACATTTATATGTCAGGTCTCTAGAATGTACGATTTTATGTAAAACTGTCGTTTCTTGCTGCACATTTTGATAGGGTTTCCAGAAGATTTAAAAACCTCTGCTTGCAGCACATTTTAAAATTCTGCACTGCAGTAGAACATCTGTATTTAATACCAGTCTTCTGTTAATTGACAAGCTCTAATAAGTGCAGTAACTTCTGCCTTCTTGGATGATTTTACATCAGGTAGAGGAACATATCATAAATGAACGTACTAGTAATATAAATTATTAGTTAATAACCACCACTTCTATTAGGCATTAGTCATCAAGAAATAATGCTAAATCAAGGGTCTCAATGGGAATGTTACTTAAGGCATATACAAAATATTTTGTGAATCTAGACAAAATAGATGTGAACACACACTTAGTATCCAGCCATGTCTCCCGTCTATCACATTATTAACCACACAGTAACTGTCTTCACTTGGGACTTGTTCTAATTTTCAAATTCATTACTTATTTATGTTAATACTTCTAAGTTATGATGTGCGACCATTTTAGTGGAGAGTGAAGAAAGACAACCTAGGCTGACTAAACAATGAGGAAAATCACAACCTGATGAAACAGGAAGCCTGGAAGTGAGTGGCTCCAGGATTGAATAATTTGACAGCTCATCTTCCCAGGCAGTTTCTTTTCTCAGTTTTCAACACTGATACGTCCAGAAAGTCAGCTTCTACTCCCAGGGGACTCCCATCATACAGTGACATGGTGGCAACATTCCCAAGAGTCACACACATATATTAAATATTGTCTGGAATTGGGGATGAGACATTTCTGCAATTCTCCTCTGAAGGACCAGGAACACCTCAACTGACCACTTCCCCTGCCTCCATGACTAGAACTGCACCACATGCCCACATGGACCCTCATCCCTGATGGGAATAATAAGACACCATTGATGAGATTGACTATTTTATCATATAAATTACTAAAGACTGATATAAAGGTTTCAAAAACGAATTGAAGTCTGTCCTACTATGTCCACCAGAGACTACAGATCCTAAAATGATACCTTGTCTTTTCTGCTTGACTTTGTCTCTTCACCTTGTTCTGTCCTCCAGAGAATCTCTTTCAGCTCCCTCAGGTGCATTCAAGTGTTTTATTTAACTGACAATTTCTAAATTGGTGAAAGACATTAGACTAAAGGGTCCATATTCCTAGGTCCACATTCCTTGGTCCATATTCCTAGGAAGGCATAATGACCCTGGGTCTGTGCATAACCTTGTGAGTGTTCCTGACCATCTTCCAGGTGAGATGCTGGTCTGTGTGTTCTTGCCCTTCCCCTGGGGTAGAGTCCTCCTGTTTTCCCCAGGTGTTTGCTCCCGCAGCTCCAGTGTTCTCCATCAGTGTCATCACCTTGCAGATCTGCTGCCCTGCCCTGCAGACTAAGGCTCTGATTCCATAAGAAAGACAGGCGAGCTGCTTCTCAATAGATCTTTGGTGTTACCATCTCAATTCCTGAGGCATTGAACAAGTGCACCTAGGATTCTGGTCTCAGTGACTTGCCCCTGCAGGGTAAATTCTTAGTTCTTTTGTGGGAATAAGGAAAATGGGTCTGAATACATTTCAGAAGTGTGGGCTCTTTTTATTTCCTAGACAGACACTTGGGGAAAGAAAGATTTTTGTGACTGTCCCCTTTCTTGGGGAAAGGGATTCAAGAGGATAGAATAGTTCTTGAGCATATGATCCCTTACAATTTCACACTACAACATGCTTACCACACACAATTTCAAGCAATCCAATATATATATATGTGTGTATATATATGTGTGTGTGTGTGTATATATATATATTTTTCTCTTGTAATAGGTTATATGTCATACTCCAGACTCTGCCATAGAAATATATAATTTCAAATCCTGTCTTTGTTATGCTCTACAAGAACTTGCTTCTCCTTAAACTCCAGATTTGTTGTTTGCTTGAAACTTTAAATATTGAAAGTGTTAAATAAAATTTTCAAAATTCCATCTTCTCTGTTTATCTGTTATTGTTGATGCAGTTGTAAAAACAAGAAAAATATATTCCTTTTCTATGTACATTTCCAAGCTTAATAGCAGATCTTTAGTTAAACCTAGAAAAATTTAAAAAATCAAATATTGTTCAGCTGCTTAATAGAAAAACAAATTATGGTAAATTTGTCTGCTAGAATACTACCCCATATTTATAATAAAAAAGTCTGTAACCAAACTGTCAGGTAAAGTATCTAATTGTTTATGTTAAGTAAAGTAAGCTAAATAAATAAGAATATATACTATGTTATTTCATTTATATACATTCTGATAAATTCAAATGAGTCTGCAGCAATGTATAGATCAGTCGTTGCCAGGGAAATAGGTAGAAGAAAGAAAGGGAAAAGGATAAAGAATATAGAAGAACAAAAGGAAATATTGAGAATTCTCTTGTCCACCTTGATAATGATGATGGCTCCATCATGTTTATCAACTGTACAATATAAATATGCAAAAGATTATTATATGTAAACTAAAACTTATAAAACTTATTACAAACAAACAAATGGATACTTAGACAAGAAAGGAACGATAGAAAGATACAAAAAGTGTGTAATAAATTTCAAAAATGACTAAGAATTTATCTGCCTATATCCTAGTTCTCACCATTTTTTAGGTGAATGCTAGAATGCAGCAAAAATCACACAAGTTCTCACTACAGAAATTGGGCTTCACAACCATCCTAGGCATCCCCAACTCTGTCCTGGAGTTGGTTCAGGGAGTAACTGGGGCCAGTGATGAGGAGCACAGGCCCAGATACCGGGGCTTGCCCATCCAGACATGAGCTCTTAGATACACCCTTAGCCCATTTTCCATGTGTGGTTTACTTTCATATCCGTACATAGAGAAACACTGTGACAAAACATAATTTACACATACATGTAAAAATAAAATAGGGTGATCAGTTCAAAGTGTTTATCACAGCATAATTTTATAAGACAGCATATTTTCCAAATACCATCATTGTCACCAAACCTCTGCAAGGCACAATCATCTTATCTGGGCCCTGTCCTCTCCTCAGGCGTCCCACCCCAGAGCTTCCTATAAAGTAGGAGACATGCAAATGGGGTCCTCCCTCTGCTGATGAAAACCAGCCCAGCCCTGACCCTGCAGCTCTGAGAGAGGAGCCTCAGCCCTGGGATTGCCAGGAGTTTCCACTTGGTGATCAGCATTGAACACAGAAGACCAGCCATGGAGTTGGGGCTGAGCTGGGTTTTCCTTGTTGCTCTTTTAAAAGGTGGAGAACTAGAGATACTGAGTGTGAGGGGACATGAGTGAGAGAAACAGTGGATATGTGTGGCTGTTTCTAATCATGATGTCTCTGTGTTTGCAGGTGTGCAGTGTGAGGTGCAGCTGGTGGAGTCTGGGGGAGGCTTGGTCCAGCCTGGGGGGTCCCTGAGACTCTCCTGTGCAGCCTCTGGATTCACCTTCAGTAACTCCTGGATGAGCTGGGTCCGCCAGGCTCCAGGGAAGGGGCTAGAGTGGGTTGCCCGTATTAAAAGCAAAGCTGATGGTGGAACAGCAGAATACGCCGCATCTGTGAAAGGCAGATTCACCATCTCAAGAGACGATTCAAAGAACACACTGTACCTGCAAATGAACAGCCTGAAAACCGAGGACACGGCCGTGTATTACTGTACTATAGACACAGTGAGGCAAGGTCAGTGTGAGCCCAGACACAAACCTCCCTGCAGGGGCGCGCGGGGCCACCAGGGGGCGCGCGGGACCCACTAAGGACAGGAAAGGTCCCAGGAGCAAGTGCTCGGGGAGGTTTCCTTTCTCCTCAGCTGGAAAAGTCAGGATTGTATTTGTAGAACTCTGGAGCATTCTAGGCTGTGATATTGTATTACTCCTATTTATTATGACTTTATTATCAATAGTATTTAATAACTATTAAAATTCTGTATATAAGTATTTTTAAGTATACACTTTCAAGAAATAAACATTCCTAATTATTTGCACTGATTTCTTTAGAGTTTTATTAACATTTGTTGACATCAGCAACTACATAACTATAGGGACATAAATCTATGGCCATAGAAATATGTACCCGCCAGGCGCGGTGGCTCGTGCCTGTAATCCCAGGTCTTTGGGAGGCCGAGGCAGATGAATTACTTGAGGTTATGAGTTCGAGATCAGGCTGGCCAACATGGCAAAAGCCCCTCTCTACTAAAAATACAAAAATTATCTGGTGTGGTAGCACACACCTGTAATCACAGCTACCCGGGAGGCTGAGGTAGAAGAATTGCTTGAACCCAGTAGACGGAGGTTTCAGTTAGTCGAGATTGTGCCACTGTACTCCAGCCTGGGCAACAGGGCAATACACCATCTCACAAAAAAAGAAAAGAAAAAGAGAGAAAGATATATAAATACACAGACCTATACATATATGCTACGTATGCATATTAAACATTAAAATAAAATAATTCCAAAAATATATCCTGAAGACTCAAACTTAATGATGGACTAAGTGTAAATTATTAGAGTAATTCCTAATTGATTTCAGTTGTTTTTGTTTACATGAATTGATTTCTAGTTGTTCATTTAAAAGTAGTATATTGATCATTTCAAAAGAGCTCAGAGTAAATTTCAAATGTCACAATAAATGATAAGAATTTGAGGTGTTTAATGACAGTTATCTTAATTCTTAATTATCATAGTTATTCCATATTACATTCACAAATCATAACATTGCTTCTTACTTTGTAAATACAAACAACCATAATTTATGAATTTAAAATAAATTTTAACTTTTAAAATTTATCCCAGATTATTATCTTTTCTTGTCTTCCAGATCTTATTGGATCATCTCAAGGGCCCACCCACACCCCTGTCTCCTGAAGGCTTCTGGGAGTGGCTGAGGGATGCGCAGAAGCAGGATCCCCGTGTGAGTCCACACGACCTGGAGCTTCCCTCTCCTTGGATTAGGCCATCTCCTCGGGATCACAGGGCTCTCCATTATCCTCACCTCGCTGTTGTACCAAACAAGCAACATCACACTTCACACACACTTTGTTTTAATTTTCCAAAATGACATGAAGGCAATAAATTTAACAGTAAGTTGATCAGAAGCTAATAGGTCGAGGCTTTTTTCATATACCAGGTTTCTTCTCAGGACTTTCCATGTGTTAGGTATTTTCCATTTCTTTATGAGATGACATACTAATATATCCACATTGGAGATTCTCCTTCTAAGTAGGCTCTGGGACACTCACTCCTTTTATAGTAATCACCATACAAGTCCCATATAGAAGGAGTTGGAAAATCCCGGGGTGAACCAAGATTGCGTGGAGCACTGTAGTGTTTAATAATGTCATGGAGTTAAAGTCAGTGAGAAACAGCTTTAGTTGTGCACGGTGACTGAATTTGCACATTACTCTAGCAAAGCGTCCTTCACATGACAAATATGAAGGTCAATTATTGGATTAATATGAATGGCATCACAGTAGGAAAACTGATGTCAAAACCTGACACCCTTTAAATTAAATTCTGTCTTATACAAGGTGGGGATGGATCGACACCCAAGTGAATGTTGCTCTTCAGGGCCCGGCACTTAGAAGAGCCCCTCCACGGCACAGCGAAGGCCTCTATCAATGTGGCTGCAATCACCACATTCAATGAGTTTTGTAGAATAATTCCTGAAGAAGTCAGCTGGAAGTGCCCTGAAATCTCACACCTTCTACATAGAGAACTCCAAAATAATTGTTATGTGCTTGAAAAACATGAACATGGAATTAGCACTAATGAGTTGTGACGATGAAACAGCTCTCTTCCAAGTTGTGGGTCTTTCTCTCCTGCCAGCAAAGTCAACATGATCGCTTTCTTGTCTTCGACAAAGGAGTTCCAACAGCTCCTTCTCTTCTGAGTCACAGGCTTGTGAAGTCTCCCAACAGCTGGATTGTCAACTACAATATTTCCTAAAAATAAATAAAATACTTCATGAAACTAAATTCAAGGGGAACAAAATCAGTTTGTTTCCTTCATAATTTTTGTTTAAAGTGCTAACTAGTAAAGAAAGACTATTATATTTTATAAATTTGTATCTATAATTAATTATTTTGAAGGGGAAATCATTTATAGGGCCATTACATTGTCTTAAATAACACACGTAGTGTTTTAAAGATCAAATTGCCTCCAAATGCAGAAATACACACTATGAAAGCTCCAGAGAAGAGATGCCCCCCAAGGGTCATGGCAGTCTCAGGAAAGCCTGAAATCAGTCTCTCCCCCATTGCTAGGACAGGGCTCCAAACATGCAAATTACCCTTCAATCTCTTGGGTAAAATTTCACTCTCATGTTGTGGGAGCTGATGAATCTCTTCTCAGACAAGACAGAAAATCTCTGGAGAAGGCAGAGCTGTGGTCTCACAGAAAATGAGATGTGCATGTTGACAGCTACCCAAGGTGAGTGTTTCAGATGTCACACCTAGGTCTTTGAAATATTTGTGACTGCAGGTGACTGACAGGAACTGATTATCCTTGTCCCTAGGTATCCTGTCCCAGGTGCAGTTGCAGGAGTTGGGTCCTGGACTGCTGAAGCCCTCTCAGACCGTCTCCCTCCCCTGCACTGTCTCTGGTTTCTCCATAACAACCAGTGGTACCTACTGGCATTGGATTCAAAAGCCACTGGGAAAAGGCTGCAGTGGCTGGGAGAAATAGGTTATTCTGGAGTCACCAGATACAACCCATCCTTCTGGAGCCACAGCAGCATCTCCTGTGACACACTGAAAAAACCGTTATTCCTCCAGCTGAGCTCTGTGACCTCGGAGGACACAGCTCTGTGTTACTGTGTGAGAGGCACATTGAGGGAACATCAGTGTGAGCCCAGACACAAACCTCCCTGAAGGATAGTGGAGCACACCAGGAACACTCAGGACACACCACGAATGGGGCCTAGACCCAGGGGAAGGTACACGTGGTGACATTTTTTAAGGTATTGTAATTTTCAAGTACTATTTAGAAAAAAATATATGCTTATTTTAGGGTATACATTAATCATGTCTTCATGACACTGCTTGAGGGATAGTCACACAGATCAATGGAACAGAATAAGAGTGACTTTGGACAAGAACAGAAACTGTAAAACTTCTAAATATAGGGGACAAGCTCCAAGACAGTGGTCTGAGCAACAATTTTCTGGATATTATTGCCCAAACATAGGCAACAAAAGCAAAGATAGGCAAATGGAATTGCATCAGACTACAAACTTCTGCAGATCAAAGAAAATAATTAACAGAATGAAGAAACAATCCACAGGTTTGGCAAAAAATTTACAAAATTAGGCATCTGATAAGGGGAATGTATCCAAAATATATAAGAGAGCCAAACCACTTCATAACAACAACAACAACAACAAAAATGACAACAAGTGACCCTATTAAAAATAACCAAAAGATTTGAATGTACATTTTTCAGAAGAGTAAATACAATTAGAAAACAGATACATAAAGAAGCTAAACATGATTAATAATTAGAGAAATTTAAATTTAATCCACAATTAAGTATCACCTCATAGATGTTACAATGACTATCTTCAAAGACATGAAAAATGACAAGTATCTTTGAGGAAGATGTGAAGAAAAGAGAATTTTTGCACACTGTTAGTGAAAATGCAAATTATAAGGTGATTATAAATAACACATAAAAGCCTTTCAAAAAATAGAAATAGATCTATGATAGCATCCGGCAATGCCACTACTGACCATGTATTTTTTAAAAAATGAAATCAGCATGTCAATGATATATCCACACATCCATATTCCTTGCAGCATTATTTACAATAGTAATAATATGGAAACATCTTAAATTCCCATCACTGGGTGAATGAATAAAGACAACAAGTATATACACATTGGAGTGATGTTCATCCTTTAAAAAAAAGGAAATTCTGCATTTGTGACAGCATGCATGAATCTAATGGACCTTAATCTAAGTGCAACAAACCAGACACAGGAATACAATAATTCCTAAGTTGACTGTAGTGTATTACATTGTAAAATCACAGAAATAGGGGGTAGAATGTTGGTTACAAGGTACTGGAGGGATGGACTGGGAAAGGGGAAGTTTTGATCAAAGTGTAAAATGTTCCAACTGGACAGAAGGAGTAAGTTATGCACAGACTAACAACAATACCCGCAAGGTATTATATAGTTCAGAATTGCTAAAAATGTAGATATTAAAGTTTTTCCCACTGAGAAATGATAAAATTTTGAGGTGTTGGACATGTTAGGTAGCTTGGCTTACCCATTCCAAAATGTACACCTGTAGCAAAACTACATATCATATTCCATAAACACATACAATAAATATTAGTCATTTATCATTAAATAATTTTTATATTTAAATAATTGTATTAAGAAAACGAAGAGAACAGAGTACAATTGCAAGAATATAGTTTATACTTATGTGTCTTATCATGAATTTGCAAAATAATATAGAAAGAACATTTAACATTCAATAAAAAGACAATTCAACAAAAAGTGGTTTAAAAAAACAGTTGTATCATCACAGAAGATTCAGAAATGATACATAAGCATATAAAGAGTTTCACTCTCTTAAAATTAGAATTCCACATGACAAGCAACTCCTCCTGATCTGCCTGGGTGGGAGGCACAATAAAGAACGCTAATAGTGATTTACTGAGCTTTATAGCTGTGTGTTCATCTGTGCTCGCTAAGTGGAAGGAATGGAAAAGAAGAAGGAAAAAGCAAAGGATGTAAACGGGAAAAGAAAGGGGAAAGGAAAGGGAAGAAGGAAGGAAGGAAGGAAAAAAGGAAGGAAGGAAGGAAGGAGGGCAGGCAGGCAGGCAGGCAGGCATGCAGGCATTGGAAGTCATTTTATTGTGTGCAGAGGCAATCCTCCGACTCTTCCACATCCATTTCTACTCCAGTCCAATCAAAGTCCAATGAATATATTTTCTAAGTTAAAGAATTTTAAGCTTTTTAAGTATTGCTGAAAAACCACTCAGCTGTTTAAATTTTGTCAAATTACTTCCATTATTGAAGTCAGTATAGTTTTGGGGGTCTATCAAGGCCATCAGCAAAAATAACACATGAAGATATGACATTAAGACATATGAAAACTTTCTGAAAGCTCCATAGTTCAAATCCGCATTCCCATTTTTTCCAAGCCCAGATCGTCAAATACAGACCCAGAGCGAACGGGCCTTGCTCCTGGACATGGACGGAGCCCAGGACAACCGGCCACATGGACCTGGGCATCCGGGGGCGGAGCGGCCTCTGTCCTGCAGGGGGCGACATAGGCCCTCTGAGCCCAGGGGCGGCCCAGAGGCCGCGCACAGGAAGGCGGGGAAGGGGCTTCCGATCAAAGCCAGGGGCTGCTTCTCCCTGCCAGGTGAAAATAATCGTCTTCCAACCACTGAGACCTCCTCACTCGATTGACTTTGTGGGACAAGTGACCTCTTTGTGGCTCACACTTGCAAAGCAAATTGAAAAGCATGGGCCTGGAGCAGAACCCAAGTGTGGGGCTGGCCACATGACGCCTCCTCGTTTTTTTATTTCATCTTCTCTCACAGCCTGTCATTCAAAGGACTCTGTGAATTAAGTGGTTGTCTCATGTGAAGGACAGTTCTCCAGGTGGCCTCGAGCACCCCAGTTCTCCTTCTTCTTCAATGTAGTTCTCAAAAATAACCGTAGAATGTTCTGGAAATGCAGCATCCTGAGATAGGGAGGAACTGCCTGGAAAAGCCCAGGCCTTGCCTCTGTTCTTCCCAAAGGACGAACCATCTTGAGTTAGGGAGAAACTGCCAGGGACATCCCAGTCTTTGTTCTTTTCTCTTCTGGAAGCAGGATGTCCTACAGAGCTTTATCAAAGGGGGTCACTTAGTCCGTGGAGGTACACCACAGGGTGGTCCCCTGTCAGGGCCCTCAGCTCTGACACAAGTGGGGCACAGGCTGACAAGTCTCCATCCACTGTAGGGAGATTTCTTGAGCCTTGGGAGACCAGCTCACAACAGATCCCAGGCTTCTGTTGTCCCATGCTGCCTTTCTATAAGTAAGAATCCAATTAATATAACGTGTTGCATAAGAGTGTGTTCTCCCTTGCTGAACTCAGACACATTGGTCAATTTTTAATGGTGAGCCTGCTTTGTACCATGGCTTACAATACGCATGTGTAACTAGTCTGTCTCCCCCGTCAAATGACATTACTCCACATCAAATCTAGCTCAGGTGCCTTATACAGAACATTCTCAATTACCCTCTTCATTCATAAAATGGACTCCATTAATTTCAATTATCTATATGCTATGCTCACCTAATATGGTGTTATTCTCATGGTTTTAAACAGATTATGTTTAAATCAACTAAAATAACAATCATAAAAAATGTATTTTGAAGTTAGGTAATGTGTGTCTTCATATATCTATGTATGCTTAGGATAGCTTTGGGTATTTTGGGTATTCTGTGTATATGTCTATATATAAACACGTATATATGTGTATATATATGTGTATATTCATTCATATATATACATATATATGGATTTTTTTTTAATTTCTGTGGAGAATATCATTGTAGTATTCATGAGAATTGCACTGATTCTGTAGATTGCTTTGTCTGCATGGACATTTTAACACGGTTGATTCTTCCAGAACACTAACCAGGAATATTTTTCTACTTTGTGTCCACTTTAATTTATTAATCAATGTTTTATACATTTTATGGTAAAGTTTTTTTTACATTGATGATCACACATTATATGCCTGTATAAAAACATCACGTATATCTCAGAAATAGAAATATATACAACTATCATGAGGGCATAATAATAGAAACATGTGTGTGTGTGTGTGAATACATATATAGCTAATTTATTTAAAGTCAGACACATACTTTTTACTGCTTGGAAGGTCTTGTGTCTAGACTATACAAAAAACCTGTAAAAAATCATCTTAAATAATACTAAAAACAGAATTATAAAGTAATTGAAAATCTTAACAAACACTTCCCCAAAGTAAATGCATAACTGAAAAACAAAAATCTGAAAAGATGTCCAATGTCAATAGTCATAATTAATACTCACAATTGCCAAATAAAAGAGCAATTATGATGTATTTAAACAGGTAAGTAGGTCCTCAAAATGTGCTATACTCCTACAATTAACACTATTCAGCCATAAAAACAAAGTGGCAATTAATTCAGGAATAACTACTTATTTTTGTTAGGTTAAAGCAGATGGGCAAAAGAGACTATGTACTGTATAATTCCATTCATGAGACCTTCAAGAAAAGGTAAAGTTAAAGTGATAAAAATAGATTAGTGGTTGGTAGGACTTTTAGAGAAAGAGAATAATTTGACTTTGGAAAGCTCAGGGGATTTTATTTAGAGTAGTACAAACTCTGACTTGTGACATGGCTAATTTCTTAGTATGTTTGTTCTGAATTAACAACATAAGTTTCAACCAATTCATGGTGATTTTATATGTTCTGCTTGCTGAAGGAGATGTGTTCATTTTGTAAAACACTGCTAAGACGCAGCTGAGAGGCTGTTGAAATGGGCACTGAGCAAATTTATTAACTAAATGTACAAGAACAAATTATTTAGCAATTGGTGATTGAGTGGAGTCAGGCATTTCCTTGAGATTCGGTGTAGGGATGTTATTCTGTAAGTTCACGATGTTAAGGTTGCAATGCTCCCTGGTGAGAGACCACTAATTTTTCATGAATTTACTGAAATACAGGTAGGGGCAGAAGAAGAGTCTTAGTCACACTTCTGAGCTTTCCTGAACAGACAAAGGTTCCAGAAAACAAGTTGATGTGATGTCCTCACAGGGACCACAGCCTCTCAGAGGTAACCTTGTCCTGGAGTTCCACCATGTCCTGGGAAAACAGGAACACATCTGTCTCCGATTCCTTGTTCTGCACTTCCCCTGGGAATGACTTCCTTATTGGAGTGTCTTCTGTTTAAGGAATAAAAGTTCCAGTTCCTGGTGTCAGGGCCCAGATGAACCTAATGGATCCAGCCCAGGGGAAAGAATAACCTCCCAGAACATGACCTCTATTAGATGTAACTGGCTCTCAACCGGTGTACTTTCTGAATGGCCATTTTCTCATAAGAAAATTAAAATTGTTGAGAATTTCTCATAAGGGTTCTGCTGTGTCATTCTTCATTGTCCTTGCATGTTCAGTTATGTCTATCCAGATTCCACTTATATGTAGACAGATTAGAGTTCTGCTTCCAGTAACAGGTCAAAGATTACCATTGAGAAAACTTTGGGACTTTGCTCAACCATGTAAAAATCTTGAAAGTCACTGCCCCCATTTTTACAAGAAACATCCACACAATCTGAACATGGATTATTTTTTGAATTCACCAAGTGTATTAGTCCATTTTCACGTGTCTGATAAAGAAATAATCGAGACTCTGCAATTTACAAAAGTAAAAGTTTTAATTGATTAACAGTTCCACCTGGCTGGGGAGGCCTCACAATCGTGGTGGAAGGCAAGGAGGAGAAAGTCACATTTTACATGGATGGCAGCAGGCAAAGAGAGCTTGTGCAGGCAAAGTCCCATAATTTTGAAGCCATCAGATTTCATGAAACTATTCCAATTAAGAGAAATTGTCCAAAATGAAGGGGCTAAAGGCAAACATGCAACTCCAAATTTCAGCAAGGCAGTAAAATCTGAAAGCTCCAAAATAATCTCCCTTGATGCTTTGTTTCACATCTAGGTCATACTGATGCATGAGGTGGGTTACCATGGTCTTGGGCAGCTCCACCCCTGTGACTTTGCAGGGTATAGCCTTCCTCCTGGCTGTTTTCACAGGCTGCCATTGAAAATCTGTGGTTTTTCCAGGTGCATGGTGCAATCTGTAAGTGAACCTACCATTCTAGGGTCTGGGGAATGGTGGCCATCTTCTCACAGTGCCACTAGGCAGAGCCCCAGGTGGAAATCTGTATGGGGGCTTCAACCCCACATTTCCCTTCTGCACTCCCTTAGCAGATGTTCTCCATGAGTGCCTGACCCTGCAGCAAACTTCTGCCTGGATATCCAGACATTTTAATGCATCTGCTAAAATGTAGGTGGAGGCTCCCACACCGGGATTGTTGACTTCTGTACACCCACAAGCTCAACACAAAGTGGCAGTTGCCTAGGCTTCGGGCTGGAATGCTCTGAAGCCGTGGCCTGAGCTGTACCTTGGCCTCATTGAGTCACAGCTGGAGCAGCTAGGATGCAGAGCTACAACATGAGAAGCACAGGACTGGATGGAGGTTGGTTGCCCTCTTTGGCAGTGACTGACATCTGGAAGGACATTCTCCATCACATCTGGGGAATGCATATAATGGTATGTGGGTGTGGATGCCTCCACATCTATGCTACCATAAAGTCACCAGGCAGAGAAGCTAGCCTGCATTCAGCTCCTCCAGGATGTCTCCCCACAGAAAATGTGGCCCACTGGCTACATAAGAGGATAGGACATTGGGGACAGGATATCCTTTGAAACATAATGCAGGATTGGGGCCTACCCCTACAATAAAATGGCACAGTACTCATGTGTCAGCAGTGCCCTATCTATGTGCAGGAATGCCCCAGACCCTTGCTGCATGACACAGGACAGATCACCCAGGGCTGGAACCCAGGACAGTGGTGGAAGGTAGACTACATAGGGCCTTTGCCTCTATCTGAGGGCTCCTGCTGTGCTTGGACTTGTGCAGACAGCTGAACAGGCTCATGCAGGCATATCCCAGCAAGGCTGCCACCCAAAAGACCACCATAAAAATACTGGAGCAGTGAAGTGAGCCTACTGCATCTCCACCAAAATCAACAGTGACTGGGACTTATACTTCACTAGACACAAAGTTCAGGAATGGATGGAGGCCCTGGATATCGACAGCCATTTCCACCTGCCAAACAACCCACAGCAACAGGGCTGATTGAAGAAGTAGAGAAACCTCCAGCAACAACTCCAGAAGGAGACACGCTCTCTAGCTCTGTCACCGCTCACCAGCAGCCATTCACACCCTGAATGAACATGGGCATTCCCATTGCTCCAATGCATATACTTTTCTGATGCAAGGACATGATGCCACCATCGGGATCCAGGTTGACAATATAAGGGACAGTATATTATGCCCTCATGTGGGAGTCAACGTAACATGCTCTTGCCCTTGACGCAGGATCTTCCTGTGTTCAGGTGAGTAGATTATTACATGGCCCTGGACATGGCAAACCAGCCCCTGGTGGTTCAGTTTTTCTACTCCATGGAGGAAGGGCCTATAACAGGAGATACAGGTCACATTATTTTACACCCTACTCCTCCTTATGCTTCTAAATAAGGAGTCCTTGTCTTCCCTTATGGAAGGGATCATCTTTTCATTATGGACTCACAATGGGGGACAGTCCATTCAGTGTTGTAAACCAGGCACTGGGCCCCGCCAGGGGTGGTGCTCTCTCAGAACAATACAATTTCCTGTGCCTTGTTAAGTGGCCGTGACATGACTTGCCCTTTCTTGTGCCCACTACACATCTTACCTTCCACCCACAGAAGGAGTGCAGCAAACTTCTTCACTGACTGAGTGGTGGCAGACGGTAGCCTTTCTTAAGAACAAAGTGAACAATTAGATACGTGGAGGGCAGCCTTTCTTCTCCACTGTGGACCTGCCATGGTGCATTCAAGTAGCTACAGCTAAACTGAGACCCTGGAACCTTTTCTGTACTCGGCGTAACGATCTTCACCTATTCCCATCAGAAACAACTGCAGTTCATACAGTGAGTTTCCCATCATCAAGGAGATGAGGTGACATATTTTCCATGTAGTACAGGATCAGGTTAATGTTACCCCACTGTGAAGTGGGCTGTACGTGATGGGCTACAGTTGATGAGGGCAGTGCAGATGCAGGCAGTAGTTTGTGCACCCTTATGTATTTAAAGAAGTGATAATAGCATGCCTCATGCTAAACCCCATAATATGGGATGGCTCCCCCCACAGCAATGTAACCCACCTCTCCAAATAACCACAGATATGTGACTGGAGTGGCAGTGTGACTTTCTGCAGATGTCAGCCCACTCCTCACTTCGGGGATGCCTATGGGCACACAACACCCATGGCTGGCCTTATCTACCCTCTAATTGGACTGGTAGATTGTTGCCAGGATCATTGTGTTCCATTCAGACACCAGCTCTACTAACTGGGAGAATGTAAATGTCAGACACCACCACAAGCATGAAGCCTGGTGGATTTACCCATTGTTTGCATTTGCCTCCCAGATGACTGGCAACAACTGATGAACAGTTGCCAGTTAATTCCCTGGCTAAACACATGGTCATGGCCTTCAGTGATACCTACAATGCTATTCCTCTTCTCTCTGAAGACACCACCCAAATCAGACACATTAGTTTCCAAAAATCTCGTGGCCTAGATATCTTCACTGCTGCTCACAACAAAAGCTGCACATTAAAACAGAATGCTGTGTACGTATCCCTGATAACACTCGGAAGATAACCCCAGCCATAGTGGCTCTGGGTACCCATATTTCAGCTACAGAATCTCTGTCTTATGACCCTATACCGTGTGGTTGAACCAACTCCCAAGTGCTTGGGAAAGCTTTCCATAGGGCGTGACTGCTGTTGTGCTCCTTATTCTCTTTTGTTGTGGTCTGGATTGCGGCTGTAGCATGTAGTAGCAATGCCCCTCCACATACCTGGCCCCAAGGAAATCAGGGAAGAAGGGCCTGATAAGAAAGTGATGGACATTCAACGGTATGCCGGGGTGGAATCTACAGCAGGTGGACCTAACAGAAATAACTCAACCATATCCTGAAGTCAATCCAATGGTCTAAGAAGAATGCCTGTCTGGAGTTCAGACCTAAGGAACCCAGGAATGGCCAACCTGGGGATGAGCTCCTTATCTGTGAAGGACACCCAAGAGAGGTCATGGTAGGTGGGTCACTTGAGCTCAGCAGTTTGACAGCAACCTGGGCAAAATCACAAAACCCCATCTCAATAGAAAATACAAAGAATCAGCCAGTCATGGTGGTCATGTGTCTGTAGTCCCAGCTACGTGGGAGGCTGATGTGGGAGGCTCACCTGAGCCAGGGCTGGGAGGTCGAAACTGCAGTAAGCTCTGTTGGTGTCAACATAGACAGACCCTGTCAAAAAAAAAAAAAAAAAAAAAAAAGAGAGAAACGAGGTCTGAGGTCATCGGAAACCCAGTTTTATCTTCTGAAATGTTGACATGCAGGACATACAGGGAATTCAGGCTCTTTTTCTTATGTAAAATGGAGATTTTCAGGGAGACGGTGGTAAGTAAAAATTGCTCTATAAACTGCATGTTTTTAGAAATGGTAGTGGTTTTCCTGTGTGTCTCCTGCCTCTCAGACATGGTGCCGCCCCTATTTTAGTCAATAGAGGTCTAGAAGGACAATCTCATTATTTCATTCATGTGTTTGTTTTATCACTGTTCTGTCTTGAAAATCCTGGTATATTCTCTGTACAAGTTCTTTAACAAACATACAATTTTCAAATATTCTCTCCAAATCTGTGCCTTTTTAAAAATTCGCTTAACAGCATTTCTTTTTTTTTTCACATAAAAACTTAAATTTTGGATGCAGTGATTTTTTTTCATATTTGAGTGGTGTTTTTGGTATTACATCTAAAAAGTCATTGCTCAATCCAAAGCCATAACCTAAGTTTTCCATATTCTAAGCGAAGGCCACTCTCAAGTGAGGAGATTTAAGGTTCACTGATTTGAAAAAGGGGGAATCACTGCAAGTGTTTCAAGTTATTGTTTAAGGGATACTTTTCTATTTTCCCACATTTGTCTTAGTTATTAAATCACCTGTTAATATCAATATGTACTCATGGATATTTACTTTACACTTTGTATTAAAACAAAATATGAATATTATTAATATTTTTCTTAAAATTATTTTAGTACCTTTATTCAAACATAAGTGATATATTAAAAAGATATACATATTTGATGTACGCAACTCAGTAAATTTGAGGATAAGCATATACCCATAAAACAACCACCACCATAAAGGCCACAAACACATTCAACATCTCAAAATATTTTTTAGCCTCTTTATTATTTGTGTGTGCATATGTGTAAGAATACTAAACATAAGATCTAAATCCTTACCAATTTTAAGTATACAGCATGTATTGTTGGTCATAAGCCTGGTGCAATACAGTAGATCTCCAGAACTTATTTAACTTGTAGATCTCCAAAACGTATTTAACTTTCACAACTGAAAATGCATGCCCTTTTACCATCAACTGACCATTTCACTGTGAAAAATTATTGAATGAACATAACAGTGCAGATATCTCTTTAAGATTCTGATTTCAATTATTTTGGTTGCATCGCCCAAAGTAGAATTCCTTGGTCATATGGTGGTTCTATTTCGAATTTTCTGAGGAGCCTCCATACCGTTTTTCACAAAGATTTACATTTCATAGGAAGTGTACATAGGTTCTTTATTTTCTGTTTTCTCACTAAAATGTGTTATCATTTGTGGTTTTCATAATAGTCATTCTAACAGGTATGATGAGATATCTCATTGTGACTTGGACTTGCATTTTATTAATTAGTGATGTTGAGAACATTTTTATATACATTTTCATCATTTGTATGTTAATTTTAAAATGTATGTTCAGGTTCTTTCCCGTGTTTAATCAAGTTATGTATGTTTATATGTATGTGTGTATGTATGTGTTAGCTCTCTGTTACTGAATAATGAGATTCTTCTACATAGTTTGTATGTTAACCCTTATCAGATATGTTGTTTGTCAATATGTTTCCCACATCATACTGAACCCTCTCATTTTGGTACTTATTTTCTTTGTTGTGCAGAAGGATTATAGCTGGATAATATCCCACTGATTTATTCTTGATTTTATTACCTGAATTGTCAGTGTTTTATCTGAAAAATTGTATCCAAGACAAATATCAAAGATATTGTTCTTACTTTTTTTCTGTAAGTATCATGATTTCTGGTCTTATGTTTGCCTTTAATACATGTGCAGTTTTGTATATGATGTATGATAGGGACTGTTTCATTCCACTGCATATGAATATCCAGTTTTTCAAAAAAAATGAATAGATCACCTTTTCTCCTTTGCATATTTTGCTTGCTTATTGAGGAATAGTTGAGCATCTATTTTTGAATTTATTTTAAGTTCTGTATTCTGTTCCATTGATTGAAGTATTTGTCCTTTTTTTCAGTGAAATACTTGTATTAGTCTGTTTTCACACTGCTGATAAAGACATACCCTAGACTGGGCAAGGTACAAAACAAAGAGGCTCATTTGGACTTACAGTTCCACGTGGCTAGGGAAGCCCCACAATCAGGGTGGAAGGCAAGGAGGAGCAAGTCACATCTTACATGGATGGCAGCAGGCAAACAGAGAGAACTTGTCCAGCGGAACTCTCCTTTTTAAACCATAAGCTCTCCTGAGACTTATTTACTATCACAAGAATAGCACGAGATAGACTTGCCCCAGTGATTCATTTACCTACCACAACACCTGGAAATTCAAGATGAGATTCGGATGGGCCACAGCCAAACCATATCATTACTTATCTGATTATTATACATTTGTACTAGAATATGAGCAAAGTGTGATACTTCCACCATGTTCTTAGTCAGGATTGCTTAGGCTAGCTGGGGTCTTTGTGATTCCATATAAATTTTAGAATGTTTCCTCTGTATTTGTAAAGCATGCCATTGGGATTTTGATACAAATTGCTTTGAATCTGTAGATTACTTTGGTTCTATTGACATTTTAACACTATTAATTGTTCTTATTCATTAACATAGGTTCCTTTCCATTTATGTGCTCTTTAATTTTCTTCTTCAGCATTTTCTTATTTTCAGGATAAAAATATCTTAACCCTGTGCTTAAATTTGTTCACATGTATGTTATTATTTTTATTACTATTGAGAATTAGCTTGCTTTATTAAATTTCCTGTTAGATGACTTGTGGTTAATGTAAAAAAATGCAATTTATTTTTGTATGCTGTTTATGTATCATCCAAATTTACTTATTTATAATTCTAATGTCTTTGTTGGAGCCCTTAAGGTTCTGCATATGCAAAATCATTAAAAAGATAATGAAGGTAAGAAATTATCCTTTCAAACAAAAAATCATGCTATTTGCGGAAATAATTTTGTTTCTTAATTAAATGAATTTTTTGTTCTTCTATTGCTTAATTACTCCAGTTTTGACTAGAAGTTCTATGAGGAATAGAAATTTTGAGAGTGGGCATACTTTTCTATTTTCTGACCTTATATATGTCTTATCTTTTTTTTTTTTTTTTTTGCCTTTGCATATGTTGTGATCAGTGGGCTTTCATACAGGACTTTTATTATGTTGAGGTGTGCTCTTTTCATACCTGAGAGATTTTATCATAAAAGGCTTGAATTATCTTAGATGCTTTTGTGTATCTATTGATATGACCACACCGTTTTAGTCTACATTTTCTTAATGTGGTGTATTTATTTCTGGAGGTGATTCAGCAAGTGCACATTGGCTGATTTGTACTTGTTGAATCACATCCAGAAATAAATCTAACTTCATTATGTTTTTCTTCCTTTTCAAATTTTAATTTTAAGTTCTGGGGTACATGCGCAGTATGTGCAGGTTTGTTCCATAGGTAAATATGCGCCATGGTGGTTGGATACACCTATCAATCCATTACTTATGTATTAAGCCCAGTTTTATTTCTTATCATACACTGTCAAAATTGGTTTACTAACATTTTTTTTCAGTATTTTCACATCTTTGTTTATTATATCCTTGGCTCCTAATTTTCATTTTTTATAACTTATGTCACTAACTTGGCATCGTGGTAATGCTAGTTGCATAAAACGGGGTCAGTACTGCTACTTGCTCTTCAATGTCTCATACAAGCTTCAAAGGAATTGATGATAACTTTTAAATATGTAATAAAATTCTCAAATGAAGCCATCTAATCTTGGTCTTTCCTTTTTGGGGAGCTTTGTGACAGTTGATTCAATCTCTTTACTTATTAGTCTGCTCATTTTTTAAATTTATAATTCAGTCTTGATAGGTTGCATGTTATGCTCTGATCTGTATTATTTTCTCATTTTTTCTCAGTTTCTACTTACATATGCTATAAAAATGTAATATTGGCATTTTTATAATTGCTTTACACACATTATAAAGAAAATAAAAATGTAAAAACTGAATTTCAGCGTAGTTTTTCCATTTTTGACAATCTGTATTTTTTTTTATAGATTCAGGTATTGGATGTATTTCATATGGCTACTCACCTGGAAACTCTGCTAACATGTCTACTGAAGAAATAATGTGCTGGAAATAGTTTTTTTCAAGATCTATTGGTCTGACAGAATATTTATTTGTCTTAGATTTATCATCTCCAGAGACAATTTAAAGAAGATGCTGTATCAGTAAATGGGCAATCTGCAAACCAAGAACACATGACTACATTACTGTGCAAGAGAAGCACCTGAGGAAAAGCCGGTGTGAGCCCAGATTCAAACCTCCAGGGACACATGGGGGAAATCAGCTGCAGGGCATGCTCAGGACCCACTGATCACAGTCAACCCCAGAGGGAGGTGCACAAAAAGGTTAACAGCTGCTTTCCTGCTTGGTTCTCTCTACAAGAACTCATTTCCCCCAAGATTTCCATGTGCGTGAAAGGAAAATAAATTTTGGGACCCAAAATCACAAGCCCAAGGGCAAAGTGCAGCTGGAAACAGCTGGGCAAACATGCCTTCGTTCCTTCTCTCAAATGACAGCTACTAAGGTTTTAAAAAGCTGCATGCCTCCTTCAGAATTTCACCACAAGGAAAACCCTTGTGAACCAACAACAGGCAGAATAATTTCTCTGCTCACGTCAGTCAAATGCAACTCTGATTGTTACCTTTGCTCTATTGTTTCTCGGCATGAATAGTAGGCCTATGTGACTATTCCGGCAAATTGTGCATTTGGTTAAAGGCTAATCAAAAACTCAAAAGAATGCAACCATTTTTCTCACATCTAACTATGATCTGTAAGCTCTCTCCACACTTCAAGTTGTCCTGCCTTTCTGAACCAAACCAATGTACTTCTTACATATATTGATTAATGTCTCATGTCCCCCTAAACTGTATATAACCAAGCTGTGCCCCACAATCTGGGGCACATATCCTCAGGACTCCCTGAGGCTGTGTCGCTGGCATGTCCTTAATCTTGGAAAAATGAACTTCCTAAATCTATTGAGATTAGTCAACGATACTCTTTGGTTTACAGGTTTCTTTTTTTATCTCATAACTTCAATGATCTGAAATATTAAAGAAAATTTGCCAAACTAATCATTCTCTTGTTTAATCTGTTATTGTATTTGTAAAGGGAAACATATTTATATAAGTTATGTATAATTAATAATTTGTGTACATTATGAAGCTGAGTAGCAGAATTATTAATAAGACCTAAAGTAATAAAAAATTCAAGTATCAATTAGCAGCTTAATAGAAAAACAAATTATGCTACATCTGTTTGCTGAAATGCTACCCAATATTTATAAGAAATAAACACACACAATAAAAAGGTTTAATTCTCAGTATTTCTACTGAGAAAAATAAACCAAATAGATAAGAGTACATACTATATTATTTCATTCTTATAAATTCTAGAAAATAAATGCTGGTCTAAAGAAATATGAAAACATCAGTAGTTTTATAAAGAAATGGTAGAATAAGGGAAGGAGGAAAAACAAAAAAACGTAAGAGAACAAGAGGAATGTTGAGGGGAGTTGACTTGTCACTTTCTTGAAAATAGGGGTTTTTTTCAATGTTTTCTATTGTACAGGTTAAATATTTGTATTTTGTTTTCTGTCAATTAAAACTTATAAAATTTATTACAAGTAAACAACTGACATTTTCGACAAAAAAAGAAATATAGCAAGGAACAAATAAATATGTTAAATGTCAGGTATACCTAAATATTTATATGTCTGAACCTTGTCTCCATATTTTTAGGTAAATGCAGCAAAATAAGACAGGTTTTCATGACAGGAAGTGGATTTTACAAACCACACTAGGCACGTTTAGCTCTGTCCCAGAGGTAGTTAAAAGAGCAATGGAGGTCTGCTATGAGGAGCACAGGCCCAGATTCTAGCACTCACTCATGCCAGATATAAGCCCTCAGACACATACAGAAACCTTCCATGTGTGAGTTCACTTTTACATCTATAAATGAAGAAACCATCGACTCCTAAACACCATAATTTATACACACAGGTAAACATAATTAAAAATGTGATAGTTATTAAATGTTAATCAACAGAACAATTTCACAGTAAGACAGCATTTTCCCAAACGCAATCATTGTCATCAAATCCCCAGGGACACTCTCATCTGCCCTGGGCCCTGCCCTCTCCTCAGGCGTCCCAACCCAGAGCTTGCTATATAGTAGGAGACATGCAAATAGGTCCCTCCCTCTCCTGATGAAAACCAGCCCAGCTCTGACTCTGCAGCTCTAGGAGAGGAGCCCAGCCCTGGGATTCCCAGGTGTTTTCATTTGTGATCAGCACTGAACACAGAAGACTCATCATGGAGTTTGGCCTGACCTGGGTTTTCCTTGTTGCTATTTTAAAAGGTGATTCATGAGGAAATAGAGATATTGAGTGTGAGTGGACATGAGTGAGAGGAACAGTGGATATTTGTGGCAGTTTCTGACCTTGGTGTCTTTTTGTTTGCAGGTGTCCAGGGTGAGGTGCAGCTGGTGGAGTCTGGGGGCGGCTTGGCAAAGCCTGGGGGGTCCCTGAGACTCTCCTGTGCAGCCTCTGGATTCACCTTCAGTAGCTACTGGATGCACTGGGTTCGCCAGGCACCAGGGAAGGGGCTGGAGTGGATCTCAGCTATTAATAGTGGTGGTGGTAGCACATACTATGCAGACTCCGTGAAGGGCCGATTCACCATCTCCAGAGACAACTCAAAGAACACGCTCTCCCTGCAAATGAACAGCCTGAGAGCTAAGGACACGGCCGTGTATTACTGTGCGAAAGACACAGTGAGGGGAAGTCAGTGTGAGCCCAGACACAAACCTCCCTGCAGGGACGCTGGGGGGAAATCAGCGGCAGGGGGCGCTCGGGACCCACTGATCAGAGTCAACCCGGAGGCCGGTGCACACGGAGGCTGATTTCCTGTCAGGATGTGGCACGTTGTCTTTTTACAGTTCCTCTAGTGAACCTCTCTGAGTTCAGAATTATCTGATTACTAATGTCATCTCTACATAATTTTTAAATGATTGTTTTAATATGAAAACCTATTCTCCTATGTACAAAATGCAGACGATCCTTACCGAGGAGATGAGAAGTTCCCAGCCATGGTCCCCAGGATCAGAGTCCTGAGGAAGCTCAGGCTTCCTGGTGGGTCTTCTCCGGTCAGACTCAGGACAGGAACCTGAGGAAGATTCCTGACTAGAACTGAGTATGGCTCCTCACAAGAGGGCGCTAGCTGCGGGGGGCTGTTCCTGCAGACCCCTGGTTCGGCGGCGGGTGAATAAAACGTACACTGACACGGGTATTCCGCTTTGCCAGTTCAGCTGAGGGTCCGAGGCCGCTGACTGACTCCAAGGAGAGGCCTGTAAAGAATGTCAGCAGCGGCCCTGAGCAGCTCGCGCTCCAGGCGTTTATTTAGTATAGAATTCACAACAGAAGCTCTGAGTCAACACACTTGTGGATAATTAACATGGTTAAGAGAGTAATTCTATGAAGGAGTAAAGCTCAGGGACTGCGGTCTAAAGTAAATACCATTAGGGGGCAGTATCCTTGGTCGACCTCCCCCTAGAGGTTCATCAACCCTAGTATTTACCCTATGCCTAATGCCCTAAGGTTAGAACCGGCCGCCTTCAGCCTGTTCAATTATTACAAGCTATGTAACCTTTCAGCCTTCCAAAAGGTTTGTGACTATTCCCTATAACTTTACCTAATATGTCCCTTTAATATTTCTGCCACCACCCTGAGTGAATCCCAACAGGAACAGTCTTTAGGGATTCTGATTACAGCAAAAAGGGAAGGTGGGCCAGGGTCAGTGTCATGTAGAACCTCACAGGTTTCTCAATGGACCCTTCTCCTGACACTGAAGTATGCAAATCAGCACCGATACTGATCTGGAGCTTCTTTTCCTAAGTCATGTACTGTCTTTTTTAGTTGTTGTTCTCATTTTTCCATTTGCTTTTCCTGCTTTCTGGAAAAGGAAGATATTTTCCCTGTGGTTAAAATTCCAGGCATCAAGCCCTTTCCCTGGAGCTCAGGTGGGTCTCAGGCTGTGGCTGCTGCAGTCACGCAGGAGAGGCTGGTGGGACTTTCTTCACTCCTCGTCACTCAGGACCCTTCACTGTGTTGCATGGAGACTCATCTGTAAATACAAGGTGCCAGTGGGAACTGAAGGGGACAAGCTTGTTTGGTTAACACAGGATATGGATGTGTTTCTAATCCTGTTCTGATAAACTTTCACAGAGTAATGTTCTTTGCTAGTGGTGTGAGGAAGAGGGTGTGAAAGTCGTCAGAATCAAAATGGAGCCACTTGTGTTATAATCTTTACAGGTGAAGCTGGAGAAGGTCATGAATAGAGATTTCTCATGCACACATCCCTGATAACAAGAACTACAATAATTGTCTCAAAATAGCTCATGGAAGCCTCCTCAGTTATCTTTTAAAACACTTGTCTTCATTTACCTACTCAAATATGCCCACGCATATTCCCATTGCAATGCTCATTTTCAAATAAATATTATTTGATTTTGGGGAGTCTCTTTCTGTCTGATATTTAGGTTTGAAAAGCTGCAGATGGACACACCACTTTCCTGTGAGATGTAGGGGATGACAATTTTGGGGGAATGGCTGAAAACATCCAATATCCTCAGGGCCAGCCATCAGTAAGTACAGGCTGGAAGTCTCAGAAAGAGCTGAAACGGCGTAATCACCATGGAGTTTTACCTTCTCCAGTTCTGCTCTGATGGAATCAGGGCCAAGCAGGTTAGCAATGATAATCTACCTAACATAGAGTCAACTAATAACTTACACCTTTAATGATGTCTATTAAAAAATTTACAACACCACCTGGATTAGTGTTTGATCAAATAACTACAAAGTATTGCCCAGCCAAATACACCATAAGACGGACTGCTACCCATGGAGAAAAACATTTAACATGAGATCTAGGTTGTCACATAGTTCAAGGTGTAAAACTGATTATTTTAAAATGAGGCTATTTTTCTTGTTGCTATTGAGTTGCAAAAGTTTCTTTTACATTTGGACAGTAAAACTTTTCAGATATATGGCATATTATCCAATTCTGTAAGTTGTAATTATTTTGTTGCTTTGCAGCGTCTTTTTTATAATCTATTCCCACTTGTTCAATTCTGCTTTATTTTGTAGGTGCTTCGAATGTAAAATCCAGAAAAAGATTGCTAATTTTTAAGGGTTGGGAGTTTTACAATTGCAGGTATTACATTTAAATATTTAAAGCATTTAGAGTGAATTTTTGTGTTTATTCTAACCTAAAATTCTTAATTCTTTTTGTGTGAAAATCCAGTTTTCATAACACCCTCTTTGGAAGACACTATAATTTAGCCATTTTATATTGATGGTTCTCATGCTGAAAATCAGTTCATCATCAATATATTGGTTTATATCTAAGCTCTCTATATGCATTTATGCCAATACCTTTCTATGTTTGTAATAAATATTGAGGCCTAGAAGTGAAACGCTCAAGCTTTATTCTTGCCTTGTTACAGATATTAGACCAAAATATCTAACTTTTTACTATTGAGTACAATAATAGCCGTGACTTTTCTTAATGGTTTTTATTGTGTAAATGTTGTTTTCTTGTCTTCCTACTTTGTACAGAGTTTTTATAATGAAACCCTGATTTTTTCATTTTTTTTCCTGTGTCTGATGATATGTTACTGAGATATTTTTTCCTTAGTTTTTTAATGTGGTATACCAAATTGATTGATTTGAGGATGTTGAATCAACTGTGCATCTCAGGAGTGAATTTGAGTTGCTCATGGTGTATGGTCTTTTAAAAGACTTTAGAATTTAGTTTACTATCGTTGGGGATTAAGTTATGTCTACTAATGATATTGGTCTGTAGTTTTATTTTATTGTGATGCCTTTGTCTGTTACTGGTAAAACTATAATGGTATCCTCATAGAAAGGGTTTAGAAGGTATATTGCAGACTGCCTTTAAAATACATTTTATCAGTGGAGAGATGGTGATAGTTTTTTCCTCAGTTTTCTCTTGGGAAGAATTTTATGTTGCTTAAAAGATATTTAGAATGACTTAACATGGTTTATGGGCTTACATTATATTCCTTTCTTCCATTCTTTTTGAAGAACTGCTTAACTTTCCTATTTATTTTTAGGTTTATTTTTAGACTTGTGCAACACATTTTGAGGTGAAACTTAGTGGACTTTTTTCTAATAAATTAGAAAGAATAAATCATTTAATTGACTATTTTATTCAGGTTGATTTGTTGAATATTTGCTAAAGGCCAGTTCTTTAAGCCATGACACATAATAAATAGCAAATGGCAGTACCTCATTGTTTACTTAGCTTTTGTACTTATATTTTTCAGAGGAAAAATCACTACTGTAAATTGTAAATAGCCAACACATAATTGTATTGTATGCAAATCTGTGACTGCAGGTTATCTCCGAGAAACAGAAACATTTCTTTACTATATATAAAAAAAGAGTTTGGAAGGGTGACTCCTCACCAATTTTTGAAATAGAGAAGGGCTGGCATTCCTTCTTTAAATGTTCAGACTCATTTTATGATGTAACATATAATGTATCACAGAGAATGTTCAATGTGTGCTTGAGAAGGATGTGTATTACATGGCTCTTGGTCGGAAGGTTCTGTAAATGTCTTTCAGGTAAAATTGTTCAATAGTGTTGTTCAAACTCAGAGGCATATTAAGAATTTTCTTTCTGGATTTGCTATACATTGTTCATGAGGTATTAAGGTCTTCTCTTATTTTTATGTTGTTTTTTATTTCTCTCTTTACATCTCTTACAGTTTCCTTAATGTGTTATATTTGTATCTGTACACATGTGTAAAAAATAAAATCATAATTGTTAAGTGAGTTTTATGGCACAGTCACATTATAAGTAATATATTTCCAAATGCTACCATTGCCACTAAACTCTTCCTGGAGTCTGCCATCTGCTCTGGACACTGCCTTCTTCTCAAGCGTCCCACGCTGGAGCTTACTATACAGGAGGAGGCATGAAAACAGGGCCCTCCCTCTCCTGGTGAAAACAAGCCCAGACCTGGCTCTCCAGCTCTGGGAGAAGAGCCACAACCATGGGATTCCCAAGATTTTCCATTTGGTAATCAGGACTGAACACAGAGGACCTACTATGGGGTTTGAACTAAGCTGAATTCTTCTTGTTGCTATTTTAAAAGGTGACTCATAGAGAAATAGAGTGAGTGAGAGTGAGTGGATATGAGCGAGAAAAACAGTGGATATGTTTGGCAGTTTCTGACCGAGATGTCCATGCATTTGCAGGTGTTCAGTATGAGGTGCAGGTGATTGAGTCCATAGAGGACCTGAGACAACCTGGGAAGTTCCTGAGACTCTCCTGTGTAGCCTCCAGATTCACCTGCAGTAGCTTCTGAATTAGCCAAGTTCACCAGTCTCCAGGGAAGGGGCTGGAGTAAGTAATAGATATAAAATATGATGGAAGTCAGATATACCATGCAGACTTTGTGAAGGGCAAATTCTCGATCTCCAAAACAATGCTAAGAACTCGCTGTATCTGCAAATGAACAGTCTGAGAGCTGAGGACATGGCCATGTATGGCTGTACATAAGGTCCCAAATGAGGAAACATCAGTGTGAGTCCAGACACAAAATTTCCTGCAAAAAGAAGAAAGGAGTCTGGGCTGAAGGGGACACTCAACACTCACGAAACAGGTGCAGCTCCAGGGCAGGTGCAGATGGAGGGAAGGCAAGGGCTGCTTTCCTTCAGGGTCTGTGGTTTCCTCTGCTTCTACCATTTCCCATTTGAGCCCCTGTACATTTATGCTTTGTGCCCACCATGAGGCCCTGGATTAGAAAACTAATTTAAAAGAGAAATATTCTCATATGTCCCCAAAACAGATGTAAGTATTGAAGGCATAAAAATGCACAGGCGGCCGGGTAAGGCTGTAGACACTGCCACCTCACATTGCCAGAGTCACAACTAGTGGTGGGGAAAGGTGAGAGTTTGATGGAGCTTCCCTAATGACCCTGTGGTCCAAGCTAAATCCAGCAAGGCCATTGGTGCCTCCTGAGCACAGTGGTCCATCAGGGATCTTCCATGTGTCCCAGCAGCAGCCATGCCTCAGTATCTCCACTGTGCACAGCCATTGTCTGGGAGGGGCTCCCAGGATGGGTGTCTTCGGCACACACCAGGGGATGGGTGTTAGAGTGCAGTGAGGCAGCTGGTGGCCTGGTCTATTGGTCTTCCTGATGTTGGAGGGATGGGAGGTGCATTCTCAGGGCCAGCACCCTGCTTGTGGATTTTCATATAAAAACCATGATTTTACTTTGTTTTCTCAGGTAACATAGATAATTAATAACACAATCTGCAAACAATTGTAATTTTCAATTTTAACCCAAATTTATTGTTTCTTAATTCTGTGCAGGATCCAGACATGGTATTGCCCTTCTCATGAGAAATTGTTCGATCTAAGCTAAAACCAGTTGTTTCTCATATTCTTTGGTATCTCTCCATGTGCAGAGATCTTGATTAGAGGAAGTTTGAGACTTCCCACACACTCACCCTCACCTCCCCAAGCAAAGAGCAGAAATTGTCCTTAAATAAGTCTAAGGGAGGAGCTGTTCGTGTACCACTCAGGGCCTACAGAGACCCCCAGGGGCAGCTTCATTGAGTCAGGTATTTCACTCCCTGTGATTGCTGCTGAGGTCTAATTGTGGGCACAGAATTAGGACACGCTTTAGGTTATCATAGGTCAATCCTATTCTAAAAATCATTATCACACATCGTGGTAATAATTCAGTGTTCATTTTTTCTAATAGCAGTTTGTCTTTTATATTTGGTTGCAAGTTTGAGAAAAGAAATGTGATAATATTTTTTGAATTTAACCTCAAAATCTGAATTGTTCTAGGACACTCACAAATTGGACAAAAGAGAGCTCTTTATTCTCATAAAAGTGTGTGTATTGGGGAATTTCACTGCGTTTTCCAGAACCTGTTAACATCAACAACTATGTTTCTCAGAGCACTTTTGGCTTGAGACATCCTCGCAGACCCTCTCCCTCACCTGCATTGTCTCTGAATTCCCCATCACTACCAGTGCTTCCTGCTAGAATGTATCTGCTTACCCCTTGAAGATAGACAGGAGTGGGTCAGGTGCATGGGTTGTGAAGGGAGCACAAATTACAACCCATTTCTCAAGAGTCCATATCCCCATCCAAGAAAAATTCTTACAGCTGAGCACTTGTCTAGTGAATACACAATTATGCATTTTTAAGCAAAAGAAACAATGAGGGGACTTCATTGTGAGCATAGACACAAACCTCCCTGCAGGGGCGGATAGGACCAGCAGGGGGCACTCCGGGCACCTTGGGACTTAGGATGATTGCTGCGGCTGAAGATGAGCAGGATCAAGGCTCAACATCAGGGCGGGTGAAACAGGGCAGAAAAGGGGCTGTAGATATCAGTTGTTTTCACCATCATATTTCACCACCAGTCACCCTCCACTACATCTCTTCTAATGTGTCTGAGTGTTTCTATGATTAGAAAATGGCATTTATGTAAACTCTAATATATACCCATATGGAGGTGCATCAAGTTGTCCTCTCCATCTTATGTGGACCTTGTCCATCAAACACTAAGTCCCTGTATTTACTACAGTGCCTCATACATTATGGTCCAAACATGTAAACTTTCTTTGTTTTTCATCTCTCCTTCTCCATTCTCTCTCTCTGTCACACAAAAACACATGAACTGACACAACTTTAATTATCTGATGTATTGAAGCAAATTGATTAATGTGCAGCTTTTCCACTTTGGCTCCCATTTATGTTGTAAAAATAAGAACCATGCGTTTCTCAGCTGGACACTTCTCTAAATTAAGTAGCAGCTTTATTTATTATAACCAGAGACAAAAAGTGATCCAAGTGTTAGTCAGCAGCTTAACTGGTAAACAAATTGTGGAAAATTCATTTACTGGAATAATAGCCACTGTTACAATCAAGTACTGTGGGAATCACTCAACACCATGCTTAAAATAACAAATACCTTAATAAGGCAAAAAAAAAAAAAAAAAATACAAGTTCATACATATAATTCCAGTTCGGTAATTTCTATAAAGCAAAAATGAATTTAAAGTTGCATAAAAGGATCCATAGTTGACTGTGAATGTGGTACAAGAAGAGAAGGTATAGAAAGGAGAAACTGAAGGAGAACACAAGGAAATTTCTAGAGTAATTGATTTTTTCTGTGTTAATAAAAGGGAGTATTATGTCAATATTTGTAAAATTGTACAATTTATGTAAAGATTCTTATCTGCTAATTTCACCTCATTAAAATATTGCAAATTTTATACTGTATAATTTGGTAGAAAAGGTGGTAGAGATGAATAAAATACGTAAAAAACCAGAGACTCCTGAATATACACATGAACGAACCCTGGATCTCACTATACTTTTAGGGAAACACTAGAATACAAAAACGTAATGACAGGATTTCAGTACATGAAGGGAGCTTCTCAAACCCCAGGAGGCATGTCCAACTGTGTCCTGGAGTTAACCAGGAAGCAGGCATGTCCTTTGGAAGGAGCCATGACACCAAGATCCCAGCATCCGTTGTAGATGACACCATGCAAATGCCAAGAGATCTTGACTAAAATTTACGTGGATGTTGAGTCTGATTATAGAACACATTCACACCAAGTGAGTATGGAAAGGTTAATTACCTACATCCTTGAGGTGTCTGCTGAGAGCAGGGCAGGCCTCTCATGAAGCTCCCAAATGACTTGGTAGAGCAGGGAAGGAGACTGGCTCAGGGTTTTTATCGTGGTTTGCTGGGGGGCTGGGGAGAGCATCCTACTTGCAGGAAGGGTTTTGTGGGGTTTCAAAGTTCAAATGGCATCACATGAGGGAGCTCCTGTGATTTCTAACTAGATTTACCTTGTGTGCTTAAAAAAAAGCAAATGATGGAGGAAAGAGATTTGAATTTATCAGCAGTCAGGCACAAAAATAGAGTCTGATGACGTACTCTAAATAGCAAGTATAAAAATGATGAGTAAGGAAAGAGACAAGAGCCAATATGGGTGAACAAACAGGTCTGCAGAAAATGCAAAGACTGTTTATAAGCAAAGAATAATGAGTAGGAGGAGTATGTGGAGAAGAAGGATTCTGGTCCAATGTCTTGTGTGGAAGCTTTTCGCAATTCGAGATCATCAGCTTATTCTGAAGGTCTTAGGTCAACTGTCTTCTTCAAAATATCAGAAATGCCAGAGGATATGTGAGGATGTAGAGTTTAACTTTCTCTATTTGCGTAGCTTTACAATTGTGTAAAATTTTTAATTAATTCTTTTTGTTTGTTTGTTTGTTTTTGAGATAGGATCTCACTCTGTTGCACAGGTTGAACTGCAGTGGTGTGATCATAGTACACTGTGATTTTAAATTTCTGGCTCGTAGAATCCTCCCACCTCAGCTTGCTGGGTAGCATGTTGCTAGATTTAGAGGGCCCTTCATCTACACCCAGCTGATTATTTTTATTCATTTCTTCATAGAAACTAGGTCTGTCTGTGTTGCACAAGCTGCTTTTGAACACCTTGTCTCATGCAATTCTGCAGGCTTGGCCCCTCAAAGTGTGGGGACTACAAGTGTGAGCCACCTCATCCAGCCTGAATTGATTTTTTGTTGTAAAATGTGAACCCAATAATTGATTCCCTGGATTTTTTCTGCAGTGTTTTGGTTAAAAATACCTTAACAGACTCCTTCCAATGTGGTTGAAGAACAGTATTTTTCCTGAATGTTTCTTCCAATAGACGTGATTTCCTGGTTGAAGGTCACAAGAAACAGTTAAAAAGTTATAGTAAAAAGGCAGCCTTAAACTGTTGGTGATTGCAGTGTGTATGGTACAGGAATGACTTTTAATAATTTGTAACACATGCAAGCAGCAGGAAAAAGGTGAGTGATGAGGGTCAAATCTCTGCATGTATGAGTCTCCTAGCTACCAACTCATAGGGTAATAACTGGCATTCCCTGAGGAGTGAACCATGATGCCACACGTGCTAGCAGGAGAAGACTTGGCCAAGGAAGTTCAACATTTTATTACAGTTTTTATAATTTCTATTAAAAATGTTATTTTTTTTTCAACCTTTCCAGAAAACTGTAAGCAGGATTGATTCTGTATTAGATGCACAATGGCAATGCCTCCCATGCTTAGATAACATTATAAGGTACGGTAAGATTCTGGGTTTGACGTACTGATCCACTGACTACAACGTTATTTTAGCTTCCATGCTAGGTTATTGTTTGTTTGTTTGTTTGCATTTACTTTCAAAGTTATATTAAACTGATCTCTATAATGTAATAATTCATCCAAATGTTTCTTCCTCTGCTGTATATTTTGAGGGGTTTCTAGAAGATGTAAGAATCCACTTTGCTTGCAAAATATTCCAAAATCATGCAGTACTCTAAAACATATGTATTTAATTCTGGTATGTGACTTGCTGAAAAGCTCTACTAAATACAATAACTTCTGCCTTCTGGACTGATTTTATATCGTGTAAAGAAATACATCCTAAAATAAGTTTGTACTACCAACATGAATTACTGGATAATAACCTTCAGTTTTATTTTTGAACTATGATCCATCAATATATGATCTTAAATCAAGGATCTTAACAGAAATCTTACCTAAGGGATATATAATTTTTAAAAATATTTATATAATAGAGATGTGAGCCCAAAGTATCCAGCTATGTCTTCTATCACATTATGAACTACACAGTAACTTTGACTTCATTTGGGACTTGTTCTAATTTTCAAATTAGTTATTTATTTAGCTTAATGCCTCTAGATTATTATATGTGGCTATTTTAGCAGAGAGTGAACAAAGACAACCTACACTGACTAAATAGAAAAATCACAATCTAATGAAACAAGAAGCCTGGATATGAGAGGCTCCAGGCTTGGCTAATTTGACAGCTCATGTATCAAGGTAATGTCTTGTCTCAGTTTTCCACACTGATGCATCCAGAAAGTCAGCTTCACTCCCGCAGTGACTCCAGTCATGCAGAGACATAGGGACAACATCCCCAAGGGTCACATGTTGTCTGGAAGTGGGGAATAGACGATACTGAAACTCTCCTCTGAAGGACCAGGAAAGCCCCAACAGATCATCTCCCCTGCCTCCATGACTAGAACTGCACCACGTGCCCACGTGGACAGCCATCCCTGATGGGGATAATAAGACTCCATTGATGAGGCCAACAATTTTATCATATAAATTACTAAAGACTGATATAAAGGTTTCAAAATTTAATTGAATTATGTTCTTTCATGTCCACCACATCTGCCTGTGATACCTTGTTTTTCTTTTCTGCTTGACTTAGTCTCTTCACCTTGTTCTGCCCTCCAGAGAATTTCTTTCAGCTTCATCGGGTGCATTCCATTGTTACATTTATCTGACATTTGCTAAATTTGTGGGATGCATTAGACTAAAGGAAGAGTCTCTGACCCCTCCTGGGTCTGTATTCCTAGGAAGGCATTGTGACCCTGAGTCTGAATGTGACTGTATTAATCAGGGTTCTCTTAGGGGAACAGATTAATACATATATATATATTTACTTTATATATACACACACACACAGAACTAATATATATATCTTACATATACTTAATAAACTCATACATATATATAGGTATATAAACACCACACATCTACATATATAGGTATGGGTGTATTAAGTATATATAATAAAAAAGGGTTCTCTTAGGGGGACAGAACTAATAAATATATATCTATATCTCATATATTTATTATATATATACAGAACTAATATATATATCTTATATATACTTAATAAACCCATATATATGTAGATGTGTGGTGCTTATAAACCCATATATACATATGGGTTTATTAAGTATTAATTTACACAATTGCAAGGTTCCACAATAGGCTGTCTGCAAGCTGAGGAGTAAGGAGCGCCAGTCCGAATCTCCAAACAGAAGAACTTGGAATCTGATATTTGAGCATCCACACAGGAGAAATATGTAGCCTGGGAGGCTAGGCCAGTTTCTCCTATACTAATTTGTCACTCAGTAAGGCTAGTAGTTATTGTAAGAATAATAACATATTTTCATGGAATACCTACATCTTCAATCTGAGTAGTGCCTTTATTTGTAATAATTAGAAATGAGAAACAATGAGAAACAATAGAAATATCAAGATTTATAGATGAACAGTAATAATATACTGTTATATAATTTACTGTAATATCCATAATTAGAATAAATACATTGTTGATGCTCAACATGGTTAGTCACCAGTAGTTATGATGAGTGAGAAGCAACACAAATAAAACACATACTATATTATTCCTGTATAATAAATTCATGAAACTCAAAACTAAAGTAATGGATATGAAAGATAGACTCCGAATATTGTTTTTGTAGATGCACAGGTGAGCACAAGTAGAATTACATTTTGGCTTTTTTTGCCTTTTTTGAAGAAAACAACAAATGGAAAAACATTCGATGTTCATGGATAGTAAGAATAAATAATCATGAAAATGGCCATACTGCCCATTCCCATCAAGCTATCATTGACTAGCCTCACAGAATTAGAAAAAACTACTTTAAATGTCATATGAAACCAAAAAAGACCCCTGATAGCCAATACAATCCTAAGCAAAAAGAACACAGCTGGAGGCATCACCCTATCTGACTTCAAACTATACAAGGCTGCAGTATTTGAAACAGCGTGGTACTGGTACCAAAGCAGATATATAGACTAATGGAACAGAACAGAGTCCTCAGAAATAACACCACACATCTACAATCATCTGATATTTGACAAACCTAACAAAAGCAAACAATAGAGAAAAGATTCTCTATTCAATAAATAGTGTTGGGAAAACTGGTTAGTCATACGCAGAAAACTGAAACTGGACCCCTTCCTTACACCTGATACAAAAATTAACTCAAGTTGGATTACAGACTTAAACATAAGGTCTAAAACCATAAAAACCCTAGAAGAAAACCTAGGCAATATCATTCAATACACAGGCATGGGCAATGACTTCATGACTAAAACACCAAAAGCTATGGCATCAAAAGCCAAAATTGACAAATGGGGTCTAATTAAACTAAAGAGCTTCTGCACAGCAAAAGAAACTATTATCGGATTGAACAGACAACCTATAAAATGGGAGAAAATTTTGGAATCTCTCCATCTGACAAAGGGCTAATATCCAGAATCTACAAGGAACTTAAGGAAACTTACAAGAAAGAAACTAACAACCCCATCAGAAAGTGGATGAAGGATATGAACCGACACTTCTCAAAAGAAGACATTTATGTAGCCAACAAATATATGAAAAAAGGCTCATCATCACTGGTCATTAGAGAAATGCAAATCGAAATCACAACAAGATACCATCTCACGCCAGTTAGAATGGGAATCATTAAAGTCAGAAAATTACAGATGGTGGAGAGGATGTGGAGAAATAGGAACGCTTTTACACTGTTGGTGGAAGTGTAAATTAATTCAACCATTGTGGAAAACAGTGTGGCGATTCCTCAAGGCTCTACAACCAGAAATATCCATTTGATCCAACAATCCCATTACGGGGTATATATACAAAGGATTATAAATCATTCTACTATAAAGACATACGCAGATGTATGTTTATGGCAGCACTAATCACAATAGTAAAGACTTGGAACCAATCGAAATCCCCATCAATGATAGACTGGATAAAGAAAATGTGGCACATATACACCATGGTATACTATGCAGCCATAAAAAAAGATGAGTTCATGTCCTTTGCAGGGACATGGAGGAAGCTGGAAACCATCATTCTCAGCAACCTAACACAGGAACAGAAAACCAAGCACTGCATGTTCTCACTCATAAGTGGGAGTTTAACAATGTGAACACATGGACACAAGGAGGAGAACATCACACAACCGGGCCTGTCAGGGGGTGGGGGATAGGGAAGTGATAGCATTTGGAGAAATACCTAATATAGGTTATGGATTGATGGGTGCAGCAAACCACTATGGCATGTGTGTACCTACGTAACAAACCTACACGTTTTGCACATGTATCCCAAAACTTAAAGTATAATTAATAATATTAAAAATTGCAAATGGCATAGATGATCATTATCTAATGATGAAGGGATCAATTCAACAAGACAACATCACAATTCTAAATTGATATGCACCAAACACTGGAGGAACTAGATTCATGAAACAAGTGCTGCTAGAGCTAAGAAATGAGATAGATAGCAAAACAATAATAGTGGGAGACTTTAATACACTACTCCCAGCACTAGACATATCTTTGAGACAGAAAGTCAACAGAGAAACAATGAACTTAAATGACTCACTGGAACAAATAGATGCAGCAGATATTTACAAAACAGTCTGTCCAGAATCTGCAGAATAAACATCCTTCTAATCAGCATATGCAACATTTTCAGGATAGAACATACAATAGGCCACAAAATAAATCTCAATATATTTTTGAAACAATTAAATTATATCAAGTATCTTCTCAGACCACAGCAGAGTAACACTAAAAATCAACTCTCTAAAGAACCCTCGAAACTGAACAAATACATAGAAATTAAGACATCTGTTCCTGAATAATATCTGGATTAACAATGACATCAAGATGAAAATTTAAAAATTATCTTAATTAAATGATAATAATGAGACAGGTTATGGAAACCTCAAAAAATACAGTGAAATCAGTGGTAAGAGGAAAGTTTATAGTGCCAGCTGCCTACGTCAAAAAGTCTGAAAGCACAAATTGACAACCTAATATCATGCCTAAAGAAACAGGACAAACAAGAACAAACTAAACCTAAAACCAGAAAGAGAAAAGAAATAACAAATATCAGAGTAGACCTAAATAAAATTCAAACAAAAAATACAAAAAAAAAAAAAAATGAAACAAAAAGTTGGTTATTTGAAAAATAAGCAAATTCATTAGTTACAGTAACCAAGAAAAAAAGAGCAAAGAACCAAACAAGCTCAATTAGAAGTGAAAATGAGACACTAAAATCTACATCACTAATATAAAAATAAGTTGAGACTACCATGTACACCTTCATGTGCACAATCTAGAAGACTTAAAGAAAATGGACAAATTTCTAGAAACCTACAATACTCCTAGATTAAATCAAGAAAAAAGAGTAACTTTGCATAGACAAATAACAAACAGTGAGACTGAATCAGTAATATAAAAATTGCAAACAATAACGGCAACGAAATAGGGTCAGGTGAATTCAAAGCTGAATTCTATCAAAAATTCAAAGAAGAATTGCTACCAATTCTATGGAAACTTTTTTTTAATTTAGAAAAAAAAAAATCCTTCCTAAATTATCCAATGAAGATAGTATAATCCAGATACCAAAACCAGCAAAGAATACACACACACACACACACACACACACACACACACACACACACTCTACAGATGAATTTTGCTGATAAATACATATTTCAAAATACTAATAAAAATAGCTAACTGGCTCTGAAAGCAGGTCAAAAAGATAAATCACCATGATCAAATGGATTTCATCTCAGAAATGCAGGGATTATTTGAACATACACAGGTCAATAAAGGTGATAAATCACATAAACAGAATTAAAAACAGAAACCATATTATTAACTCAACAGATGCAGAAAAAGCATTTAACAAAATTCAGCATACTTTAAAGATAAAAACTCTAAACAAACTAGGCATAGAAGGAGCCTACCTCAAAATAATAAAAGTTATACATGAAAACCCCACAGCTAGCATCATACTGAATGGGAAAAGTTAAAAGCATTCCCTGCGTGAACACAAACAATACAAGAATGCACATGTTCACCACTTCTGTTAAACATAGTTCTGGAAGTTCTAGCCAGAGCAATTAGTCAGGAGAAAAAAAAAAAACAAGGGCATCTAAATTGGAAAGAGAGAGTCAAACTATCACTGTTTACAGATGAAGTGTTTATATACCTAGAAAACCCTAAAGAGTGTTCCAAAATACTCTTAGTTTTAATAAATGAATTGTCAGTGTAAAAAATAAATGTACACAAATTAGTACACAAATTAAAAGCTGAGAATCAAATCAATAACTTCATCCCTTTTACAGCAGCTACAAGAAGATAGAATTCTTAGGAATATATTTAACCTAAGAGTTGAAGGATCTCTTCAAGGAGAACTACAAAACACTGCTGAAAGAAATCACAGATGACATGAACAATGTAAATGCACCCCACGCTCAATGATCAAAAGAATGAATATTATGAAAACGACCATAGTGCACAAAACAATCTGCAGATTCAATGCAATTCTTATGAAAATACCCGCATTATTTTTTACAGAATTTTTAAAAATGCTAAAATTTATATGAAACAAAAAAGATGCCAAATAGCCATAGAAATCCTAGTTTAAAAATTGAGGCATCACATTACTTAACCTCAAATTATACCACAAGGCTAAAGTTACCAAAATAACATGTTACTGAAATAAAAGTAGGCACATAGATCATTGTAACAAAATAGAGAAGCTAGAAATAAAGCCAAATATTTAAAGCCAACTGATGTTTTGCAAAGCATATAAAAATATAAATAGGAAAATAGGCACTTTATTTAACATCTGGTACTGGGAAAATTAGCAAGCCACACGTAAAACAATAAAACTGTCTTTCTATATGTCACCGTATAAAACATCAACTCAAGATGAGTCAGATACTTAATTATAAGACATTAAACTCTAAAAATCTAAGAAAGCAATATTGTAAAAACACTTTTAGACATCAGGGTAGACAAAGAATTTATAGCTAAGACCCCAAAAGCAAATGCAACAAAAACAAAAATAAATTTATGGAATGTATTTAAACTAAAATGCTTTTGCACAGCACAATTAATAGTCAACAGAGTGAAAAGATAACCCACAGAATGGGAGAAAATATGTGCAAACTATACATCTGGCAAAAGATTCATATCCAGAATCTACACAAGACTTAAGTTGCTGAGAAAGAGACAAATAATTCCATTTAAAAGTGGACAAGGGAAATACATAGATATTTCTCATAAGAATATATACAAATGGCCAACAAGCATATGAAAAACTGTGTAACATCATAATCATCAGGAAAATACAAATTAAAACCACAATCAAATACCACCTTATCCTCCAGGAATGACTATTATAAGAAGTCAAAAAACAAAAGGGAATGCTTGTACACTGCTGCTGAAAATGTAATTTAGTACAACCTCTATGGAAAACAGTATTGAGGTAACTTAAAAAGCAAAAAAGTAGGTCTACTATTTGATCCAATAATCTTACCACTGGCTATCTATCCCCAAAAAACAAAGTTGTTATATGAAAAAAACTAAGTCGTTATATGCAAAAGACATGTGTATATGTATGTTTATAGCAGTACAATTCAAAATTGAAAAGATGTAGAACCAATTTAAGTGTCCATTCACTAATGAGTTCATAAGGAAAATATGGCATATAGACACCATGGAATATTACTAACCATTAAAGGGAATGACATAATGTCTTTTGCAGCACCTTGGATGAGGCTGGAGACAATTATTGTAAGTGAAGTTACACAGGAGTAGAAAACCAAAAACCGTGTGTTCTCACTTACAAGTGGGAGCTAGGCTATGAGTTTGCAAAGAGTAATTTAGTGGACTTTAAAGACTCAGAAGGGCAAGAATAGGTGAGAGACTACAGAGAAAATACCTACGTTTTAGATACAATGTGCACTATTCAGGTGATGAGTCTATTAAACTCTCAGAATTTACTACTATGTAATTTATCCATCTAACAAAAAAACACCTTTAACCCAAAAGCTATTGAAATTTTAAAAAATCAACCTACAATAATATCTTTTGTATACACTAAGAAATTTTTATTCAAAATTAAAATCAAGAAAACAATTATAATTAGGACAGCTTATAATTTATAAAATAAACGTTACAGAAACAAATTTAACAGGATAAAAAATCCACACAATGGAAGTTACAATTTGTTGATTAAAACTGAAAAAGAAACAAATAAATGGAAGGCTACCATATGTTCATGTGTTAGAGGAACTTATATCATGAATATATTCACACTAATTTACAGATTCAATAAAATCCCATACAAAATTCCAAAGACAGGCATTTACATAAATTGGAAAAAACATCTCTATAATGTATACGGCTGGGTTGATTGACCCAGACTATTAAGATGAAATCAGACTACTACTCCCCAATGCAGGTAAGAAACGTAATGTCTGGAATACAGGAGATTCCTTAGGGCATCTCTTAGTATTTGCCATGTGATTAAGGTCAATGGGAAACTACAACAACCCATTGAAGGCTGGACTACAAATGGGCCAGATTCTTTAGGAATAAAAGTTTGGGTCACTTTACCAGGTAAAAACAAAATGTGACCAGCCAAGTTACTTAGTGAAGGCAAATAAAATGCAGAATTGGCAGGAGAAGAAGGTAGTTATCAGTAACAGGTATGGCCATGTGACCAGTTGCAGAAATGAGGACTGTAATTGTCATGAGCATTTCCTCCTTATTTTGTTAAGAATATATTTGTGCAAGTATATAACTATACTAAGAAAATAGCTTGACTGTATTATTGTTTTCTTTATCATGTAACGTAAGATTTGTTCACTTAATATCAGTATTTAAATGTTGTTAACTTTATGTAGTGACATCTAGGTTAAGGATTAGTGCATTTTCAGTTGTATGAAGGATAGCTGTATTACGGTAAGCATAATTATGACCTTATTATTGTCTTTGTTTGAAGATCAAGCATGATTTTACGTGATGTGTAAGGTGCTAAGTTGACAAGGGGTAGGCTAGTGATAGTTAATATTAGTTGTCATCTTGATTGGATTAAAAGGTGCCCAGAAGGCTGAAAAAGTATTGATTCTGAGTATGTCTCTTGGGGTGTTGCCAGAGGTGGCTGACATTTGAGTTAGTGGACTGCAACAAGAAGACCCAGCCTCAATGTGGTTGGGCATCATCTGATCAGCTGCCAGCACAGCTAGGATAAAGCAGGTGGAAGAAGATAAGATAACATTGCTTGCTTCACCTTATGTTTTTGTTTTGTTTTCCATACTGGATGCTTTTTTCCCCTCCTCCTGCCTTTGGACATAAGACTTCAGGCTCTTTGGTGGTTGGACCCTGGAGCTTGAACCACGGGCTTGCTGAGGTCTCTTAGGCCCTTGGCCAGAGACTAAAGGCTGCCCTGTTGGCTTTTTTGGTTCTGACACCTTTGGACTCAGACTGAGCCACTACCAGTTTCTCTCTTCCCAAGCTAGTAGAAAGCCTATCATGGAATTTTTGTCTGTAATTGTGTGAGAAAATTATTTCTAATAAACTATTTTTATATATACATAATTTATATATGTATATATATGTTCTATTTTTCTGGAGAACATTAACACAACTTTGATACACAAAACAACATTGTTTTATTCACAGAAATTATGCTAACTAAAGTAAGCCAACACATACAAGTGCATAAAGTATGATTCTATTTCTGCAATTTATAAAAAATTAAAACGAATTTAAAGTAACAAAAAAGATCCATAGTTCCTTAAGGACAGAGTGGAAAATTATGTATTTCCAAATGCTACAAATGACACTCTTATCTACTGTGGGCATTGCTCTCTCCTCAAGAATTTCACCCCAGAACTGACTCTACAGCAGGAGACATGCAAATTGGTTCCTGTTCATGTGCTAACACTTCCTAACACTTCCTTTTCATGTACTTCCTTGACTTACTTGTTGAGGAAGGTTGATACCATAAAAATATCTAAGCCAGGTTCACATTAGAGAAAAAGAAAAGAGTGAGGGGAAAATTAAGCTACAGCACCCAATTCCAGTGATTCTTTGACCCTGCACTCCCTGAAATCTAGAGGCAGAGGGATGTGCCCTGCTGAGCAGTGCAGTTATCCACGGGGAGAAAGAGGAGAAAGAGGTGTAAACGTGCCACCCCATGTTCATAAAATGAAGCTAATTCCCTCTCCTCAAAGGTCCTGGTGGGAAGCCACCTGATGTCTGTGCCCTTCCTCAGTGTCCACACCTTAGGGTCTGTGGTGATCTGGGCTTCCCTTTTAATCAATCTCAGAGGTAAGCTCCCTGTGGATCAATGCAGCTGTGGCTGTTTCTCAGCCCATTCCCTCTGTTTGTAAGAGTCCTACATGAAGTTCACTGGTGGAATCTGGGAGAGAAATGGCACAGCCCAATAATTCTCAGAGCTTTCCTTACAAAGCCTCTGGATTCAAATTCATTGACTCTAGCATGAGCTCAGCCCAGCAGGCTTCAGTACAAAGGTTGGGGTGGGCGGCAACAGTGAGTGTTTCAAGAGAAATTTGTTAGTGGTATCCTCCATTGATACAAAGAAGGTTCATCTTCTACAGGGACACCCTTCTGAGCACAGTGTCCCTCAAAATGACGAACCTGAGATCTGAGGACAAGGCCGTGTATTACTGTTAGAGAGACAGGGGACATCTGTGTGAACCCAGACAAAAAAACTCCCTGCAGAGAGACAGAAGGGATCTGTGAGGTAAGCACTGCTCAGAACCACAAGGGGGTGATGCAGATGCCAGGGAGGGCTTAGGAGACACCAGGGGGCGCTCAGGAACCACGAGGGGGTTCTCATAACCACAAGGGGGTGCTCAGGATACGAGGGGCCACTCAGAACCACCAGAGGGCACTCAGGACACCAGGGAAGGCTCAGGATACCAGTGGACGCTCTGAACCACCAGAGGGCGCTTAATACAGAAGGGGATGGTCATAACCACCAGGGGGCGCTCAGGACACGAGGGGATATTCAGAACCACCAGAGGGCACTCAGGACACCAGGGAAGGCTCAGAATACCAGGGGACGCTCAGAACCACCAGAGGGCGCTTAATACAGAAGGGGATGGTCATAACCACCAGGGGGCGCTCAGGACACCAGGGGATATTCAGAACCACCAGGGGGCGCCCAGGACACCAGGAGGTGCTGACAACCAGCAGGGGGTGCTCAGGACACCAGGGGATACTCAGAACCACGAGGGGGCGCTCAGGACACCAGGGGAATCAGAACCACCAGGGGTGCTCAGGACACCAGGGGGCACCCAGGACACCAGGAGGCTCTCACAACCACCAGGGGACGCTCAGGACACAAGAGTTTTCTTGGGAAGCAGCTCCCTATCAAGTGCTTGGGGATGGTGTGTTTCTTTTTTAAGACCTTGTGATTTCTTACCTGGTGAAGCAAAAGTCTTCCCAGGATCTCTTGCCATTTCTTCCTTGGAATGTATGTTTCTCTCATCTACAAAATCTTAACTTAGAACTAGAATTCAATTAAACTTGTAATTCTTTATATTTTTGTAATAATAAGAGCAATAATATCTAAGTAAATTATAAATGGAGAAATTGTGTATGTTTACTTTAAGCTATTTCCACAAACAGATTTCTGTTTTCTGCACTGTGTCAGTCACACTATTTTGAATGCTTTTCTACCAATAACTCAGCATATGAATGTGTTGAGTTTATTTTCCTTTCTTCTGTTGTTTATGGAGATGAAACATCACTTTAAGGGCTTCTGTCCTCCACTTTGGTGGCTTCTGGGGTTCTGACCCTCAGTCTATTTCTCCACCTTCCCTTCTTCTGTTCACACCTTTTATATTCCTCAGTTTCCGCTCAAGGAATCGGCAAGGTCATTTACTTTGTCACATCCATGTCTGGTGAATCAGTTCACTTCTCTTCATGATCACTGAAGCCAACCAAGTATGGGTAGGTAACAGTTCTTAGAATATGCTCATCTACCTACAGACTCCCTGCTCTCCTCACCATTTTCCAGGGTCCTGCAGACAGCACCCCATTCCATCCCCCCTTCCCTACGTATCAAACAGTGGGCTCTGCAGCTCCTGCTGCCCCTTGTGTGCTCAACCCTGGGGCTCACTAGGGCTTGGATGATAAAGCCCAAATCCCTATTGTGTTTGCACACTTTCTGACCACCCTTTAGCAAGCTGCCATTGTGAGTGAATCCTGGGAACCCTGGGCTGACTTTAGTTCTATATTTGTGGATATTCTCTAGCATCCAGGAATATTGTCAAATAAACAACATATAGAGTTTATGTTAAAAATTCATGTAAAACAATTGCAGAATAAAAAAACATTATTTAAATTTGAAAAAGTTTTCTTTTAAATTTAATACTTAATATTTTAATTTAATTTAATATTTAAATGTAATTTAAATTGGAAAAAGCTGACAATTTTTTAAAAATGCAATGTTATTTCAACAAATTGTGTAATAAAATTTTAATAGAGATGTTTGCCTTATTGATTACTACATTTATTTATAATGTATAATGTATTATTACATGTATTTAAAAAGTATGCTGCTAGCAAAAATGAGAAACAAGCCATAATATATAAGGTATACCATTGTATATTTTAGTGATGCCTTTTCCAATAATGGCAGTGACAGTAAGTTTTACTAAAACGTACACTTACATATATTTCTTAATTTATATTGGAATAAACAGACATTCATAGAAGAATACTATTTTGGACTAAAACCACAAACTATAAATACAAACAAATTCAAATCAATTAATTAATTAGAATAATTTAGAAACAAACGTATGTTGCTTGCTTTGGTGTTCAGAAATGTGTTCACTTTTGCCCCTGCACATATATTTCATCACTGTGTGTGTTTGTATTTGTGTGTGACTATAAACTTTTAAAATACATTAACTTATATAGTCATAGAAATCTAAGTTTTTCCTCTTTTCACGTTCATTAAAAATTAACAGAAAATTCACAAATAAAAAAAATCCTATGCCAGGTGCAGTGGCTCAGGCCTGTACTTTCAGCACTTTGGGAGGGTGAAGTGAGTGTATCACCTGAGGTCAGGAGTTCGAGACCAGCCTGGCCAACATGGTGAAACCCCATCTCTAGTGAAAATATAAAAATTAGCCAGTTGTGGTGGCAGCTGCCTGTAATCCTAGCTACTGGGGAGGCTGAGGCAGGAGAATTGCTTGAACCTGGAGGCAGAGTTTTCAGTGAGCCAAGATCGTGCCGCTGCACTTCAGTCTGGGCAACAAGAACAAAATGCTGTTTAAAAAAAATATATATTCTGGAGAGCATTTGAAACGCCTGTGGTGTATTCAGGTGTCCTAGTAATCGTCATCATCATCATCATCATCATCATCTAGCTAAAATGTTTTTAAACCTTTGTTTTTGGTTCAGGGATACATGTGCAGGGTTTGGTATACAGTTAAATTGTGAGTTATGTGGGCTTGATATACAGATTGTTTTGCCACTAAGGTAATAATTGTAGTGCCTAATGGGTAGTTTTTCAGTTCTCACCCTTTTCCCACCCCCCACAATCGAGTAGGCCCCAGTCTGTGTTGTTTTCTTCTTTAAGTCAATATGATTACATCCCACTTATAAGTGAGAACAAGTGGTAGTTTTCTGTTACTGTGTTAGTTTGCTTAGGATAATGACCTTCAGATCCATCTACGCTGCTGCAAAGGTCATGTTCTTATTCTTGTTATGACTGTGTTGTATTTCATGCTCAAACACACAGAAATCAATGTGTTGGGAAAAAGCCAAGTGTTGGGAAAGAAGCTGAGGCAGGGCTTGCATATCTGCCATAATGTCCAGGGCCCAGGGCACAAAACCCCTCGTGGCCTTTGGAATGTGTCTAGTCTTGCTGGCTCCTTGCTTCCAGCCCTCCCAGGCTCCTAGGTCAATTGTATTCCCATTATCTCAACTAGCAGAACATGTTTCATATAAATGCTAAACCATCACAGCTGTAGATCGTGTTCTTGCCCTTTCGACACCTACATTCTCACCACCTGTTTCTCTGTTTGATCAACAATAAATAGTCTGGGCTTCCAGAGCTTGGGGCCTTCACAGGCTCCACACTTGAAATGGCTCCCTCGTCAAACTTTCTCTCAAACTGTCTTTTTCTCTATTCCTTTGACTCCGCCGGACTTTGTCACCCCCGTGACCTTGTGTTGGGTCTGATTACCCCAACATTCCTGGTGCCAAATGTGGGGCGTCAAAGACCCTGGTGAAGAAACGCCAGAACATGTAAAAGTGGAGGATGCATTGTCAGAGGAAACCCGATCATGATTAGAAGAATCTTGGAGGGAAAGCTGAGAGCTCAGCAGAACCAGGGTAACAATGGGACAGAGTGAAAGCAAACATTCTGCTTATTTAAATTTCTTAAAACAGTTATTATGAAGAGGGGAAGTGAAAGTTAGTACTCAGAATATGTTATCACTCTTTAGAAAAGCAGTTTTTGTCCATGGTTCCTGGAACAAGGGATTATGGAGTTGGATGAATGGGAGAGAATTGGCAGAGATTTTTAAAAAGCATGTAAAGATAGAGCAAAATTCTACTGTTTGGTCAAGGTGGGCGCTAATAAAGGCAACTCTTGAGCCATTTCAAACAAATGAGGCAGATTAAGATGAGGAAAAGGACGAGTGTGCAAAACTAACTTCAGACTCTGAATGTGAAGAATAGAAACCAGAGGAAAATGAAGATACATGTTTTAAAAAACTTGTATTTAAAAAAAATACATGTTTTACTAGCCCATCGGCTCCACCTGCTGAATTAAGTGAATGGCCACCCCTCTCTCTCCCTTTAATGGGTGAGAAAATGTATCAGCTACAAAACTTCTCCTGTAGTTACAACATGAAAACCTGGAGCAATTGGTGGTGTTGTACAAAATTCCATTCAAAAGGCTAGAGCCAACAGAGACCTTGAAGTTTGGCAATTCTAATTACTCTAATTGAACCACCTTTCCATTCAAGCTGTTAAAGGTATTCAAGCAGGTCATTAGTCAATATGGACCGAACTCTCCTTTTGTGCAAACTTTGTTAAAAAAGATGTGGCTCTTGATAATAGGTTAATACCACATGATTGCGATACTTTGACAAAATCTGTTCTCACTCCATCTCATCCAGTTTAAAACCTGTTGTGCTGATGAAGCTCAAACTCAGGCAAGGGAAAATACACAAACACAGCCACCTGTGCTGGTTTCCTTTGAACAGTTAATGGGAATCGGCCCTAATAGGGGTCGATTAGAAAATCAAGCAGTAATGGAGAATATTGTCATTGTTCAGCTGCACTCTGTGTGCTTATGGGCATGGGAAAGGACAAATTTTACAGGGGAAAAATATTCTTTCAAGTCTGTCCAACAAGGACCTAAAGTACCATATATTGATTTTTATTGCTCAGCTCCAAGATGCTGTGTATAAAGTCGTAACTGATAAAACATCTCAAGATGTTGTAACACAGCTTCTTGCATACCATAATGCTAATGCAGAATGTCAAACTGCTATTAGACACCTCAGAGGAAAGGCTCATATTGCTGAATATATTAAGGCTTGCAATGGCATTGGAGGTAACTTACATAAGGCTACTCTTTTAGCTCAGGCTATAACTGGATTAAGAGAAAAAATATGCCCCATTTCTCAGGCTCTTACTTTGTGGGCAATTTGGACACACAAGGAATGTAGAAAAGGAAGTCAAAAGGCAAGAACAGGCCGGGCGCGGTGGCTCAAGCCTGTAATCTCAGCACTTTGGGAGGCCGAGACGGGTGGATCACGAGGTCAGGAGATCGAGACCATCCTGGCAAACACGGTGAAACCCCGTCTCTACTAAAAAATCCAAAAAACTAGCCGGGCGAGGTGGCGGGCACCTGTAGTTCCAGCTACTCAGGAGGCTGAGGCAGGAGAATGGTGTAAACCCGGGAGGCGGAGCTTGCAGTGAGCTGCGATCCGGCCACTGCAGTCCAGCCTGGGGGACAGAGCGAGACTCCATCTCAAAAAAAAAAAAAAAAAAAGCCATAACTGATAAAACAGCTCAAGATGTTGTAATACAGCTGCTTGCATATGATAATGCTAATACGGAGTGTCAAACTGCTATTAGAACCCTGAGAGGGAAGGTTCATTTTGCTGAATATATTAAGGCTTGCAATGGCATTGGAGGTAACTTACATGAGACTACTCTTTTGCTCGGGCTATAGCTGGATTAAGAGTCAGAAAAAATATGCCCCTTTTCTCAGGCTCTTACTTTAATTGTGGGAAATTTGGACACACAAGGAATGTAGAAAAGGAAGTCAAAAGGCAAGAACTACTACCATCAAACAACTGAAAAGCCCCAGTGTACGCTCCCGTTGTGAAAAGGCCATCTTGGGCAAGTCAGTGTCATTCTAAATTTAGCAAGGATGGACAACCTCTTTCAGGAAATGGGAAGGAGGGGCCCACCTGGAGCCCCTCAACAAACCGAGGCGTACCTGGCACAGCCAGAGCCCTTACAAATGTACAACAACTGTCCCCCACCACAGCAGACAGTGCTATCATAGACCTTTGCAGCACAATTCCCATCTCCTTGTTTCCTGGAGAACCACCAAAAAAGGTCTCTATGGGAGTTAGGGGACCCCTTACCCTCCAGAACAGTTGATCTATTACTTGAAAGATCTAGAGGGGTCACTGTGCATATGGGAGTAATTTTTTATGATTACATTGGAAAAATTCAATTAGTTATTAGTTCCTCAGCTCTGATCTTCCTCCCCAGAAGAAACAATTCCTCAGTTGTTGCTGTTACCTTACATAAAACTGTGAAGCAGCACAGTGAAAAGAAAAGGAGGCTTTGGTAGTACTAATCCAACAGGAAAGGCTGTATATTGAGTAAATCAAGTGTCTGACAAAAGACCTATTTTTACAGTAGACCTGCTGTTGGATGCTTACAGATTGACACACAGGCCTGGTTGGTTGTAGTCCCTGGAAAAAATAAATTATGGGCTGCCTTGCATACGGCAAATAAAGTCATCTTGAAGTTTCAGTTTCATGATTAACCTGCCTCTCCTAGAGAAAAACAGATTTAATGAGCACACAGGCATGACATGGGCTGTGTGGGTGGCAAGCCACCCAGGTGCCGAGGCAAGAGCCCAAGCCCATGAGCTGTCCCAGTATAATAAAATATATCAAATAACAAGAGTTATACTAGATATAGATCACAGATATGATTATATATAAGTATCATTAATCATTAGTTTGTCGTAATTACTCTTTATTCCAATATTATAATAGTCTTCACTCTACAATCATAACCTAGGCAAAACCAGGCCATACAGAGATAGGAACTGAAGGGACATGGTGAGAAGTGACCAGAAGACAAGGGTGTAATCCTTCTGTTATGCCCAGACAGGGCCACCAGAGGGCTCCCTGGTCTAGTGGTAACCCCAGTGTCTGGGAAGATGCCCATTACTTAAGTAGACGATGATCTAGTGGTAGCATCAGTGCCAAGGAAAAGCACCCGCTACTTAGACTGGGAAAGGGAGTCTCCCTTACCTCGGGGAAGTTTAGAGAAGATTCTACTCCACCACCTCTTGTGGAGGGCCTATCATCACTCAAGCCCGCCCACAGTTATCCAGAGGCCTGTCTCCCTGTGATGCTGTGCTTCAGCGGTCACGCTCCTGGTCCGCTTTCATGTTCCACCCTGTACACCTGGCTCTGCCTTCTAGATAGCAGTAGCAAAATTAGTGAAAGTACTAAAAGCCTCTGATATGCAGAAATATAGCATAAGCTGTCTCTCTCTCTCTCTCTCTCTCTCTCTCTCTCTCTCTCTCTCTCTCTCTCTCTCTCTCTCTCTCTCCCCTCTCCCCTCCTCGGCTTCCAAACAGGGAAGGGGCCCCCTGTCCAGTGGACACATGACCCACATGACCTTACCTATAATTGGAGATGGCTCACACTCCTTACCCTGCCCCCTTGTCTTGTATCCAATAAATAGCAGTGTAGCCTGCCATAGGGGCCACTACTGGTCTGTGTCTTGGTGGTAGTGGCCCCCAGGCCCAGCTGTCTTGTCTTTTATCTCTTTGTCTTGTGTCTTTATTTCTATGATCTCTCATCTCCGCACACAGGGAGAAAAACAGACCCTGTAGGGCTGGCCCCTACAGGGCTGAATGTGTTCATTGTGGTGTTTGTGGCTTTTATGATTGGAATGTTCAACCTCTACTCCTACTGCATTGGTGGAAAACCAAATGAAGCCTTCACAGTAGTTTGAGAGTTTTAAGGCACTGTTCTGGGCTATCTTTGGGCTTTCTGAAGTGAAATCAGTAGTCATCAACTATAGCCACAAGTTCATTTGAAAACATTGGTTATGTTCTTTATGAAGTCAATAATGTTACAATGGCCTTTGTTTTGCTAAATATGTTAATTGCCATGATCAATAGTTCATTCCAGGACATTGAGGATAATGCTGATGGGGAGTTGAAGTTTGCAGGGGCCGGGGTCTGGTTTTCCTGATTTGGGGAGGGGAGAGCACTTCCCGTTCCCTTCAATCTGGTGCCGGGTCCGGGGTCCCTGTTTTGTCTTTTGCTGAAGCTTAAAGGGTGGATTTATGAGCTCTAACCAGGGTTATCAGTAAGGTTTCCAGGAAGATGTAGAGATAAGTAAGGAAAGACAGGAACTTGCAGGAACTAACAGGTACCACAGGGACAGATAGGGATAGAAGACTAGCAATATAAGGTCAGTGACCTTAAGGTACAAAAGTAAAGACTAGCAATATAAGGTCAGTGCCCTAAAGAGGTACAAGAGACTAGCAAAGACTAGCAGAGATTTGTAGGGACAGACAAGAACATTCTGAATTATGGAAATTAGCTATGGCTCTCAAAGTCCAATCAAAATCTGAGAAGGCAAATATAAAAGGAATAGAGGGGAAGGGAGGTAAGGATAAAAATGGTCTTTTCTCTCCAACAGGACCTTTTGGTCTTTTAATTAAACTTAATCAAAGGGTGGATACATTGGTGTCTGCAGTCTTGGCTGATGCACAAACATTCCATTCTTTAATCTTAATGCTGCAGGCCTTAGAAAAAGGTATGGTCACATACCAAGAGCTGGGAGAAAGGGAAGATAATTATATGGGGAAGAGGATTTGCTTGTATCTCTCCAGGTGACCATCAGGTGCCTTTGTGGGTGCCCACCAAATATCTGAAGATCTATTATGAACCACAGCATCTAGTGGACCCACCTGTATAGTGCAAATTGAAGGTTTGAGAAGCTTCAATTTGCTTTCTCTGTGCCTTCTTTTAGAAAGGGCCTGTTTCTCATTATCAATGGCTTCCTGGCTATAGCCACAGAAGTTTTTGCATCTGTTTTCCTAGATTTACTAATGTGGGGTTGAGGGTATGCTTGTGTTTTTGCGGGAGATGAATGAGCAGTTTGGGTGCCCTCAAATGTGTACAACCATGGAATGGGAGACTGGGATCTATGGGTCCCTCCAACCACGGATCAGTTCCCCCAGTAAGAGCTTTTACAGGTTCCCCCAGTAAGAGCCATGAGCCAGTTGAATTTGAATGTGAAGATGGAACGAGGACCAACTGGAGTCACACTGACATCAACCCCCATAACATGGGCACAGATCAAGAAAACCACACAGGAAACTGAGAAACTGCTGGAGCGCCAGGGTTTTACCTTTGCTGGGATTCAGAGATACAGTAGATACTTAACAGACCAATGCTTTCTGACTGAGCTCCTCACTACACTGAATACAAGAAATCCTAATTGCCAGGAATATCATTGTCCGTATTCAGCATGAAGTTACAGAAGACGGTCCTTCATCCTTCTGCAACCCCTAGGATGAAGGGTCCTCTTATAAAAGGGAAAGGGGAGATATGTGGGAAGCATTCAAACCAGAGCGACTCCATTTTGAATAAGGGATACGAAAAATGAAGCTGGATCACCAACCGGCAATTAAGGGCTGCACAGCCTGCAATTGCCTCGCTCAGTTAAAAGAGGCCACCTTTTATGCTAGTAATAATGATAGCTGTGGCGGTTTTACAAAAAAGAGAAGTGGGCATTTTGGGAAAAAGCTGTGTTGGGAAAAGCTTGAGGCAGCAGTTGCGTATCTGACATAATGTCCAGGGCTCAGGGCATTAAAAACCCTTGTAGCCTTTGGAAGGTGTCTAGACTTGCTGACTCCTTGCTTCCAGTCCTCCCAGGCTCCTAGATCAATTGTATTCCCATTATCTCAAGTAGCAGAACATGTTCCATATAAATGCTAAACATCACAGCTGTAGATCGTGTGCTTGCCCTTTTGACCCCTACATTCTCACCACCTGTTTCTTTGTTTGATCACCAAGAAATAGTCTGGGCTTCCAGAGCTCGGGGCCTTCACAGCCTCCACCCTCGCGATTGCCCCCGGTCAAACTTTCTCAAATTGTCTTTTTCTCATTCCTTTGACTCCGCTGGACTTTGTCACCCCCACGACCTGGTGTTGGGCCTGATCACCCCAACATCAGTGATTGTGATTCATCACAAACCGAAGGAAAAAAAATGCAATCTTATCGATCAATATTATTTTCTGTGTAAATCTCCCCCAGGAAATCTTTTCTGTGCTCTTGGTCCTCCTCTCTCCACAGGCATGCCAACCCAGAGCTTGCTGTACAGTAGGAGACATGAAAATAGGACCCTCACTTAGCTGATGAAAACCAGCCCAGCCCTGACTCTGCAGCTCTGGGAGGGATGCCCCAGCCCTGGAATACCAAGGTGCTTCCACTCAGTGATCAGCACTGAACTTTGAAAACATGCCATGGAGTTGGGGCTGCACTGGGTTTTGCTGTTCTAAAAGGTGACTCAAGAAGAACTAGAAATATTGAGTGTGAGTGGAGGCGACTGAAAGAACAGTGCAGATGTGTGGCAGTTTCTAACAGAATGTCTGTGTCCGCTGGTGTTCAATGTGAAGTGCAGCTGGTGTAGTCTGGGGGAGGCTTGGCACATCCTGGGGGTCCTCAATACTCTCCTGTGCAGCTTCTGGATTCACCTTCAGTAGCTATGGCATGCACTAGGTGCGCCAAGTTCCAGGGAAGGGATTGGAATGGGTCTCACATTAATCCTACTGGTGGAGGCACATACTACCCAGACTCCGTGAAAGGCCGATTCACCATCTCCAGAGAAAACACCAAGAACTCACTGTATCTGCAAATAAACAGTTTGAAAGCTAACGACACAGCTGTCTATTACAGTGCGAGAGATCCAATGAGGAAAAGTCGGTGTGAGCCCAGACACAAACCTCCTCATAGGAACGCTGCCAGGAAATCAGCTGCAGGGGACACTCAGGACCCACTGATCAGAGTCAACCCCAGAGGCAAGTGCACATGGAAGTTAGGGGCTGGTTTCCTTTCAGGATGTGAGACTTCATCTTCTTCTGGCACTTTCACTAAAGAATCTAACTTTAGAATTATGTGCCTACCACTGTCATTTCTCTCTCTCTCGGTGTGTGTGTGTGTATGTGTGTGTGTATATATATACGGACATATTTTTCCATGCACAACATGTAGATTGACACTTACAGAGAAGAAAAATTATCAACCATTGTCAACAAGATCAGAGTCCTGAAAAATCTTACGGGTTCTGGCGAGCCTTCTCCAATCAGACTCAGAAGAGGACCCTCAGTGAGATTCCCTGATTTGAATCCTATTTATAGATTGTGATCATAGCCAAGGGAGAGACTGCACCAGAGTCAATGTCACATAAAAAAAAGTCACAGCTTCTGTATGTGAACCTTCTCTTGACAATGAAATACAAAATTCGGCATCAGCACTGGCTTAATTTTTTTTTTTTTTTTTTTTTTTTTTGCTTTCCACATTATTTTTAGGTGGTGGTGTTGTTTCTTTTGCTATGTCCATTTTCTTTTAGATGTGACTTTCACTTTTCCATTTCCTTTTTCTGCTTCCTGATGAAGATGTAATCCTTGTTGTCTAAATTCCAGTGCTCAAGTCCTTTCCTGGGAGCTGGGGTGGGTCTCAGGCTATGGCTCCTATTGCCACATGAAGAGAGGCTGATGGGACTTTCTTTCCTTCTCATAACTCAGGGTCCTGCACAGTGTTGTGTGGAGACACATCTGAGATGAATGTGGCCATTAGTGATGAAGGTGATGAAATGTGGATGTGGACTTGATCCTGTGCTGTGCAAACTGTCATAGTCACTTTTCTCACCATAGTGTTAGACTGTGAAAGTTGTGAGAATCCAAATGGAACAATTTGTGTTAAAACGCTGGGAAATGGAGCTGGGAAGGCCATGAGGGAGGGTTCTCGCACACATGTCTTCCCTAACAAGAACTGTCATAGATTCTGCAAAACCACAACCTTGCACAAAGGCCAGCACAACCTTAAAATAATTACTTCTCCAAGTACATCTGCCCAGCACTGCCTGTCCAATATTAGGCTGATGCCACCCCTGTTATTGGTCATATTCTCACAGGTTAATTTTCTCAAAACCGCATATGTAACCCTCCTCGTTTTTCCTTTAAAACACTTGCCTCATTTACCCACCCAAATGTGCCCTTGCACATTCCCATTGCCATGCTTATTCTCAAGTAAATATAATTTTATTTTAGAGTTTTTTTCTGACTGATATTCAGGCTTAACAATCTGCAGACGGACATGCCAATTTCTCTGAGATATAGGGGATAATAATTATGAGAGGTGTCTAGGGATGTTCATTATTCATAAGACCGACTGTAAGCAAATGCAGGCTGGAAGACTCAGCTGAACCTGCTGAAACACCATGGCATTTTACCTTCTCCTATTCTGCGCTGATTGGAATCAGACCCAACCAGAATATCAATGCCAAGCTACCTAAGCTAGAGCCAACTGATTACAGCCTTAATAGCAACAATGGGGTTTTCATTTCTGCTTGGCTTTGTATTGTTGCCTTGTTCCATCCTCTAGAGGATCTATTTCAGCCATTTGGATATTGGTTTTAGAGGCTTGCCCCTGAAGTTTAATTGCTTACTTCTGTAGTGATGATAAGGGAGGTCGGTCTCGATGTGTTTAGAAGTGGGGGCTCTCATTCTCTCCCAGATAGACACGTGGGTGCAGGACGATTTATGTGACTGTCCATTTTCTAGGGGACAGATATTCAAGAGAATAGGAAGGCTCTTCAGTATTTGGTCCCTGAGAATTTTACTCTGGAGCACATTCACCACTCTTGACTTCAAGCAATCCAAAATAAATTTGAAGCCTTATGTTGTAGTAGACTATATTTCATATGGCAGGCTCTGCCTCAGGTAATCTCATACCCTGACTTTGTTACTCTCTGCAAGAACTTGTCTCTCCCTAAATTTCAGATTTGTTGTTTGTGTTAAAACTTCTATTATCTGAAGTGTTAAAGACAATTTTCCAAATTTTATATTTTTATCTGTTATTGTTGATGTTGTTGTAAAATACAAAAAAAAAAATTCTTATCTATGTACAACTCCAAGCTGAGTAGCAGATATTTTTGATAAAACCCAGAGTAATAGAAGATTCCACATATTAATTAGCTGCTTAATAGGAAAAATGATTACATTGAATTCATTCACTGGAATACTACACTTCATTTTTAACAATAAATATCTCATATACATAACAACAAGGTAAATAAGCACTTATGCTGAGTAAAATAAGGCAAATAACTATTTACAAAATTCTTCCATTTCTATAAATTCTGGAAAATAAAAACTCATCTACAATAATCTAATGAAGGTCAGTTGTTGCCTGAGGAAGTGGTAGAAGAAGGGAAAGGGAAAGGAGGAGGAAATGTCAAACAGGACAAAAAATTGAGGGGACTCACTTGTCTACCTTATTAATAGTGGTGAAAGTTATGTGATATTCATCAATTGGATAATTTAAATATGTGAAGTTAATATCTCTCAAATCTGATAAAATTTATTAAAAGTAAACAAATTAAAAAATTAGACAAAGAAGAACTCATAGAAAATGCATAACAGTATGTTAAATGCCAGTGATACCTGAAAATTTATCTGCATGAACCTTAGTTCTCTCCATAATTTAAGGTGAATGCTAGAGTGTAACCGAATCACAATGTTCTCATTACAGTCAGTGAGTTTTGCAAACCACACTAGACATGTCCAGCTCTGTCCTGGTTCAGGGAGCACAGTGATGAGCACAGGCTCAGATACCGGAACTCACTCATCTCAGACATGAGCACTTAGACACAGACATAGGCACTCTGTGAGCTGGTTTACTTTCACATCTGTGAACGGAAAAAACCTTGAGTGTCACAGACATAATTTACACACACATTTAGTGCTAAGTGTTTATCACTGCACAATTTCCTAATACGAGAGCATATTTTCCAAATACCATCAGTCACCAAACTCCTGCAGGACACCATCAGCTTCTCTGGGCAATGCCTTCTCTGGTGTCCCACCCCAGACTGTTTTATTTAGTAGGAGGTATGCAAAGGACCCTCCTTCTCAAGTGAAAACCAGTGCAGGCCTCACCCTGCAGTTCTGAGAGAGGAGCCTCAGCACTGGAATTCTAAGGTTTTTCCACTTGGTGATTAGCACTGAACACAGAGGACTCACCATGGGGTTGGAGCTGAGCTGGGAGTTACTTGTTACTATTTTAAAAGTGAATTCAGGGTGAACTAGAGATTTTGAGTGTGACTGGATAAAAGTTAAAGTGAAAATATGTGCCAGTTTAGGACCAGGATGCCTCTGTGTTTTCAGTTGTCTAGTGTGAGGTGCAGTTGCTGGAGTCTGCGGGAGACTTGGAACAGCCTGGGGGGTCCCTGAGACTCTCCTGTGCAGTATCTGGATTCACTTTCGGTAGCAACTGGATGTACTCGGTCTGCCAGGCTCCAGGGAAAGGACTTGAGTGGGTCTCATGTGTTAGTAGTGATTGGAGTAGCACACGCTACACACATTCTGTGAAGTTCTGATTCACCATCCCCAGAAACAATGCCAAGAACACCCTCTATCTGGAAATGAACAGTCTGAGAGCTGAGGACACGACCATGTATTACTGTGCCAGACAGTGAGGGGAAGTCAGGGTGAGCCCAGACACAAACCTCTGTGCTGAAACACATGGAGGAAATCGGCTACAGGGGGCGCTCAGGTCCCACTGATCAGATTCAACCCCAGAGGCAGATGCAGATAGAGAGTAGGAGCTGGTTTACTTATAGTGTTTGGAACTTCTTTCTCCATCTGACGGTTTCCCAGAGAACCTCACTAATTTAGAGTCCTGTGCCTACCTAACAAATCTCCAAATATACACCTTGTAAAAACAAATCTCCAAATATACACCTTGTAAAAAGTTGTAATATAAAGGCCTCGTCTCACAGGCACAAAATGCAAATCACCACTTCCAGGCATGAGACGTCTTCAACCATAGTCGCCAGGATCAGAGACATGAGGAAGCTCAGTGGTGCCTGGTGGGTCTTCTCCAGTCAGACTCAGGACAGGAAACTAAGTTTAATTCCCTGATTAGAAAAGGCTTTGGAGATTCTGATTCCAGCCAAGAGAGAGGCTGGGCCAGAGTTAGTGTTATATAGATCCTTCCAGGTTTCACGTCTGACTCTTCTCCTGATATTAAAGTATGCAAAGCTGTATCAACACTCATCTCTTGCACCTTTTGCTATCAATCCATTTTCTTTCTTTTTAGTTCTCACTTTTTCAGTTTTTTTCTGCTTCATGAAAAAGATGTGGTCAATATGGTCTATATTCCAGGGCTCAAGTTTTTTTGCTGGAGCTCAGGTGGACTCAGGCTGTGGCTCCTGCAGCCGCACAGGAGAGGATGATGGGACTTTCTTCTTTCCCTAGTGCTTGGGACCCTCCACTGTGTTGCTGGAAGAGTCATCTGGAAGTTTAGGTGGCCCAGGGGGACTGAAGGGCATAAGCTTGTTTGGTCAGAATGAGATGTGGATGCGGAATTGATTCTGTGTTGTGCAAACCAGAAGAGCTTTTGAATATTGTCAGAATCTAACAATTACAGGTTTTGCATTTAAACATTTAAAGCATTTAGAATTAATTTTTGTGTTTATTCTAACCTAAAATTCTTAGCTCTTTCTATGAAAATCCAGTTTTCATAGCTCGCTCTTTGGAAGAAAATATAATTTAGCCATTGTATATCGATGGTTCTCACACTGAATATCAGGTGGCCATCAACATGTGGTTTATATCTAAGCTTTCTGTATGCATTTATGCCACTGCCATTCTGATTTATTACTCTGTTTGTAATAAATGATGAGGCCTGGAAGTGAAATGCCTAAAGCTTTATTATTACCTTGTTACAGATAATAGACCCAAATATTCTAACCTTTTACTATTGAGTATAATAGCTGTGACTTTTCTTAATGACTTTTCTTATGTTCAAGTTGTTTTCTTGTCTAATTTGTCCAGAGTTTTTATAATGAAACCCTGAATTTTTTCAAAATGTTTTTCTATATCTGATGAAATGTTAGTGAGATTTTTTTTTTGTGTTTTAATGTGGTGTACCAAATTGATTTGAAGATGTTGAATCATCTGTGCATCTTAGAATAAATTTGAGTTGGTCATGGTGTATGGTCTTCTAAAAAAACTTTAGAATTTGTTTACTATTTTGGGGTTGGTTAATTTATGTTTACTGATGATATGGATCTAATAGTTTTCTTTTTTTTCTGGTGCCTTTGACTATTACTGGTAATACTGTAATGGTAGCCTCAAAAAAAGTTTGGAAGGGTGACTCCTCACCAATTCTTGAAAGAGAGAAGGGTTGGCATTACTTCTTTGAATGTTAAGGTTCATTTTATTATGTAACATATAACCTATCACAGAGAATGTTCAATGTGTGCTTGAGAAGTATGTGTGTATTACATGGTTTTGGTTGGAAGGTTCTATAAATGCCTTTCAGGTAAATTTGTTCAATAGTGTTGTTCAAGTTCAGAGGCTTAAGAATTTTCTTTCTGTATTTGCTACACATGATTGTGATGAGGTATTAAGGTCCTCTCTCATTTTTGTATCATTTTTCTATTTCTCCCTTTATGTCTCTTAAAGTTTGCTTAGTCATATTTTTATTCACAGGTATAAAAAATAATAATTGCTAAGTGAGTTTCATGGCACAGTCACATTATAAGTCATCCTATTTTCCCAAATGCTCCCGTTGTCACTAAACTCCTCCAGGAGCCTCACGTCTGCTCTGGGCACTGCCTTCTCCTCAGGCATCCCACATCAGATCTTGCAATTGGAGGAGGAGGCATAAAAACTAGGCCCTCCCTCTCCTGGTGAAAACAAGCCCAGACCTGGTCCTGTAGCTCTGGGAGAAGAGCCACAGCCCTGGGATTCCCAGGGGTTTCCATTTGGTAACCAGCACTGAACACAGAGGACTCCCTATGGGGTTTGAACCAAGCTGATTTTTTCTTGATGGTATTTTAAAAGGATACTCATAGAGAACTACAGTGAGTGGATATGAGTGAGAGAAACAGTGGATATGTTTGGCAGTTTCTGACCAGGATGTGTATGTATTTTCAGGGGTTCAGTGTGAGGTGCAGCTGATTGAGTCCATAGAGGACCTGAGACAACCTGGGAAGTTCCTGAGACTCTCCTGTGTAGCCTCCAGATTCGCCTGCAGTAGCTTCTGAATTAGCCGAGTTCACCATTCTCCAGGGAAGGGGCTGGAGTGAGTAATAGGTATAAAATATGATGGAAGTCAGATATACGATGCAGACTCTGTGAAGGGCAGATTCTCCATCTCCAAAGACAACGCTAAGAACTCGCTGTATCTGCAAATGAACAGTCAGATAGCTGAGGACATGGCCATGTAAGGCTGTACATAAGGTCCCAAGTGAGGAAACATCCATGTGAGTCCAGACACAAAATTTCCTGCAAAAAGGAGTCTGGGCTGAAGGGGACACTCAGCACTCACAAAACAGGTGCAGCCCCAGGGCAGGTGCAGATGGAAGGAGGGCAAGGGCTGCTTTCCTTCAGGGTCTGTGGTTTCCTCTGCTTTGACATTTCCCATCTGAGCCTCTGTACATTTCTGTTTTGTGCCCACTGTGAGGTCCCTGGATTAGAAAACTAATTTAAAAGAGGAAACATTCTCATATGTCCCAAAAACAGGTGTAAGTATTGGAGGCAGAAAAATGCACAGGCAGTCGGTTGAGTCTGTAGACACTGTCACCCCACAATGCAAGACTCACAAGTAGTGCTGGAGAGGGGTGGGAGTTTGATGGAGCTTGAATAATGACCCTGTGGTCCAAGCTAAGACCACGAAGGCCATTGGTACCTCGCTGAAGACAGTTTTCCATCAGGGATCTCCCACGTGTCCCAGCAGCAGCCATGCCTTAGTGTCTCCACTGAGCACCATCATTGTCTGGGAGGGGCTCCCAGGACGGGTGTCTTTGGCGCACACCAGGTGACGGGTGTTAGAGTGCAGTCCAGTAGCTGGCGGCCTGGTCTAGTGGGTTCCCTGATGTTGCAGGGATTGGAGGTGCATTCTCAGGGCCAGCAGACTGTTTGTGGATTTTTATATAAAAACCATGATTTTACTTCATTTTCTCACATAGATAATTAATAACACAATCTGCAAACATTTGTAATTTTCTACTTTACCCCAAATTCATTTGTAATTTTCTACTTTAGGCCAAATTCATTGTTTCTTAATTCTGTGCAGGATCCAGAGATGGTATTGCCCTTCTCATGAGAAATTGTCTGATCTAAACCAAAACCAGTTGTTTCTCCTATTCTTTTGTTTCTTTCCATGTGCAGAGATCTTGATTAGAGGAAGTTTGGTACTTTTCCACATACTCACCTTCACCTCCCCAGATAAAGAGCAGAAATTGTCCTTAATCTGAGTTTGAGGGAGGAGAACTGTTCCTGTACCACTCAGGGCCTGCAGAGACCCCCAGGTACAGCATCACTGAGTCAGGTGTTTCACTCCCTGTGATTACTGTTCAGGTCTAATTGTGGGCTCAGAATTAGGACACTCTTCAGTTATCACAGGTCAATCCTATTCTAACAATCATCGTCACATACAGTGGTAATAATTCAATGTTCGTTTTTCTATCAGCAGTTTCTCTTTCTTGTTTGATTGCAAGTTTGAGAAGAAACATGTGATAGTATTTTTTAATCTAACCTCAAAATCTACTGAATTTTTCTAGGAGACTCACAAATTGGACAAAAGTGAGCTCTTTAGTCTCATAAAAATGTGTGTATTTGGGAATTTCACCGTGTTGTCCAGAACCCGTTAACTTCAACAACTGGGTTTCTCAGTGCATCTGCGGCTTGCAACATCCTCACAGACCCTCTCCCTCACCTGCACTGTCTCTGGATTCCCCATCACAACCAGTGCTTCCTGCTAGAATAGTATCTGCCCCTAGAAAATGGACAGGAGTGGATCAGGTTCATGGGTTGTGAAGGGAGCACAGATTACAACCCACTTCTCAAGAGTCCATATCCACATCCAAGAAACAGTTCTTACGGCTGGGCGGTGTCCAGTGAACACACAACTATGCATTTTTAAGCAAAAGACACAATGCGGGGACTTCATTGTGAGCCTAGACACAAACCTCCCTGCAGGGGTACATAGGACCAGCAGGGGGCACTCGGGGCAGTACGGGGGCTTAGGATGATTGTCAGGGGTCAGGATGAGCAGGATCAACGCTCAGCATCAGGGCAGAAAAGGGGCTGTAGATGTGAATTGTTTTCACCATCATATTTCACCACCAGACCCCTCCACTACATCTTTTCTAATGTGCCTGAGTGTTTCTATGATTAGAAAATTGTGTTTATGTAAACACTAATATATACCCATATGGAGGTGCATCAAGTTGTCCTCTCCATCTTATGTGGACCTTGTCCATCAGGCACTAAGTCCCTGTATTTACTTGAGTACCTCATACATTATGGTCCAAACAGTTGGGGTCTCTTTTTTCTTGGTCTCTCCTCCTTTCTCTCTGTCACACACAAACACATGAACTGACACACACACAGAGCTCCCCAACTTTAAGTATCTGATGTATCGAAGCAAACTGATTAGTGTGCAGCTTTTCTGCTTTGCCTGCTATTCATGTTATGTAAAAATAAGAACCATGTGTTTCTTAGCTGGTACTTCTCTAAGCTAAGTAGCATCTTTGTTTATTATACCCAGAGACCAAAAGCAATCCAAGTGTTAGCAGCTTAACTGGTAAACAAATTGTGGAAAATTCATTTACTGGAATAATACCCACTGTTACAATCAAGTACTGCCGGATACACTCAACACCATGCTTAAAGTAACAAGTACCTGAATAAGAAAAATAAGGCAAACAAATACAAGTGCATACATATAATTCCACTTCTATAATTTCTATAAAGTAAAAATGAACTTAAAGTTACATCAAAAAGATCTGTAGTTGACCGTGGACATGGTACAAGGAAAGAAGGTGTGGAAAGGATAGACTATAGGAGAGCAAAAGGAAATTGCTAGGATAATTTATTTTTCCTCTGTTACTAAAAGTAAGGATTATGTCAATATTTGTAAAATTGCACAATTTATGTAAAGATTCTTATTTGCTAATTTCACCTCATTAAAATACAAATTTTAAAATGTATAATTTGGTAGAAAAGGTGGTAGAGATGAATAAAATACATAAAAATCAGAGTCCTGAATATACACATGAATGAATCCTGGGTCTCGCTATACTTTTAGGGAAACACTAGAATACAAAAACATAATGACAGGATTTCAGTACATGAAGGGAGCTTCTCAAACCCCAGGAGGCATGTCCAAATGTATCTTGGAGTTAACAGGCATGTCCTTTGGAAGGAGCCATGACACCAACCTCCCAGCATCCATTGTAGCTGACACCATGCAAATGCCAAGAGATCTCAACTAAAATTTTCTGTGGATGTTGAGCATGATTATGCCACACACTCACACCAAGTGAGTATGGAAAGGTTAGTTACCTGCATCCTTGAGGTGTCTGCTGAGAGCAGGGCAGGCCTCTTATGAAGGTCCAAAGTGTCTTGGTAGAGCAGAGAAAGAGACTGGCTCAGTATTTTTATCATGGTTTTGGGGGGGGCTGGGGAGACCATCCTACTTGCAGGAAGGGTTTTGTGGGGTTTCAAGGTCAAATTGGCATCAAATGAGGGAGCTTCTGTGATTTCTAACTAGTTTTACCTTGTATGCTTGAAAAAAAGATGATGAAGGAAAGAGCCGTAAGTGGTCAGCAGTCAGGCCTAAACATAGATAGTCTGATGACTTACTCTATATAGCAAGTATACAACTGATGAGTAAGAAATGAGACAAGAGTCCAGTATGGGTGGACAAAAACCAGGTCTGCAGAAAATGAGAAGACTATTTATAAGCAAAGAATAATGAGGAGGATATGGAGGACTCTGGTCCAATGCCTTGGGTGGAAGCTTTTCACGATTTGAGATCCTCAGCTTATTCTCAATGTCTTAGGTCACCTGTCTTCTTCACAATATCAGAAGTGCCAGAAGATATGTGAGGATGTGCAGTTTAACTTCTTCTATTTGAGTAGCTTTACAATTGTGTAAAATAATTTTTTTTTTGAGAAGGGTTCTCACTCTGCTGTGCAGGTTGGACTGCAGTGGTGTGACCATAGCTCACTGTGATTTTAAATTCCTGGCTCATAGAATCCTCCCACCTCAGCCTCCTGAGTAGCAAGTAGCTAGATTTCCAGGGCCTTCATATACACTCAGCCAAGTCTTTTCATTTTTCTTTTTTCTTTTTTCTTCTTCTTCTTTTTTTTTTGAGATGGAGTTTCCCTCTTCTTGCTGGAGTGCAGTGGCGTGATCTCAGCTCACTGCAATCTCCGCCTCCCAGGTTCAAGCGATTCTCCTACCTCAGCCCCCCAAGTAGCTGGGATCACAGGCATGTGCCACCATGCCCAGCTAATTTTGTATTTTTAGTAGAGACAGAGTTTCTCCATGTTGGTCAGGCTGGTCTTGAACTCCCTACCTCAGGTGATCCGTCCACCTTGGCCTCCCAAAGTGACAAGATTATAGGCATGAGGCACTGCACCTGGCCTCTTCATTTTTATTCATATGTTCATTCAGCAGCCACTATGTCTTCCCACTGATTTCTTCGCTTTCCTCTTTACTGCCTTTTCCTTTTGAATAAGGTTGTTACTCCTGAGGGAAGATGGGGGCCTGGACAGGGATTTGGTGCATTCCTCTGTCCCCCTCCCAGTTCTTATTGGTTTCTCCAGCGTCTGTAGAAGAGCAGTTTTGGTGGCTTTACCTCTGCAGATAATTTCTCTTGCACAGTAGTGGTGATGGGGAGGTGTGTCTGGATGCATTTCAGCTGTAGTTGCTGTTTTGCTTTCCCAGACTGCACCGTCCCAAGGGGTTAGAGGCTGGAGCATTTTGTGATGTGTCCCCAGGACTGAAGAAAAACGTTCAAGAGCAGGAGGAATTCCTCAACTGTATACACTCTGAGAATTTAAACAACAACTTCTCTATCACACAGAATTGAAACCATCCAATGAATATGTCTACTTTAATCTTGTGCTAGCTTAAATGACATTTGGCAGCCTCTGCCCCAGAAAAGATTATCTTCTGCTCCTGTTTATTTCCCTGCAAGTCCTTATCTCTCTTCAGATTTCAGATATATTGTTTGTCCTATAACATCGAAAATCTGATGTATTTAAGAAAATGTGCCAATTTGCAGATCAGTAAGTTTAGTTGTTGTTGTAAGAATAATAACACATTTTTTATGGGATGCCTACATCTCCAAGCTGAGTAGCACCTCTGTGTGTAATACTCAGAAACTAGAAATGATACAAATATCAAGATATATAGATAAACACTAATGACATGCTAATTTACTGTAATAACATCCATCCTTAGAATCAATACATTGTTGATGCTCAACTTGGTTGCATCACAAGTAGTTATGATGAGTGAGAAGCCACACAAATAAAACACATACTATACAATTCCTGTATAGTAAATTCTTGAAACTCAAAACCAAAGTATTCAATATGAAGGACAGACTCAGAATATGGCGAGGGAAGAAGGAATTGCAGAGGAACAGAAGGAAATGTTTAAGTGTCATTTATTTGTTCATTATCTGAATGTTTCTTGTGGATGCACAGGTGAGCATGAGTGGAATTACATTTTGCTTTGTTTGTTTCTGAAGAGATGTGGTCCTACTCTGTGACCCAGGCTGGAGTGCAGTGGTGGGATCATAGTTCAATGTAGCCTCCAACTTCTGGTCTCCAACAATCCTGCTGCATCTGCCATCTAAGTAGCTGAAACTACCGTTGTGTGCCACCAGGATCAGCTTGAGCACTTGTTAAACCACACACTTTATGCAATATTTAATGTAGAGTTATGTCTCAAGAGTATTACAAATGAATGGATAATTTGTTCAGTACAGATTCATGGAAAAATAGACACTAACATGATGAATGTCTGACATTCGTGAAAATACAACTGCAAAAAATGTGTTCTCTTTATATTCATTAGGTAAACACAATAGTGCATACACATCACACCATGCTTTCATTACAGGAAAGAAATTCTGAAAATGTCACTGGGGTGACCCACACTGTGCTGGGCTTGGTTCAGGGAGCAGCCAGGCCCAGTGGTGAGAAGCACAGACCCAGGTATCTGGGCTCACTCTGACCAAATGTGAGCTCTGGGAACATTGTACCACCCATCTGTGCTTCTGCTGGTAATTTTCCATCTGTAACACGGAAATAACATTGATACTACATACCATGATTTCTCCACATATGTAAAAATTAAATAAGATGATTGCTGATAAGTTTAAATATATGCAGTTTTCACAGGTCCATTGTACTTCAGTAAAACTATTTTAAAATAAGTTACAAATACAATTGTAGGTTTAAAGAGTTTATCACAAAACAAATTTATAATAAAACTACATTTTCCAAAATCGTATCGATATCTCTAAACTCCTGCAGAACACTCATCTGCTCTGGGCCCTGCCCTCTCCTCAGGCGCCCCACCCCAGAGCTTGCTATACAGTAGGAGACATGCAAATAGGTCCCTCCCTCTGCTGATGAAAAGCAGCCCAGCCCTGACCCTGCAGTTCTGGGAGCTCCAGCCCTAGAATTCCCAGGTGTTTCTATTCGGTGATCAGCACAGAACACAGAGGACTCACCATGGCGTTTGGGCTGAGCTGGGTTTTCCTTGTTGCTATTTTCAAAGGTGATTCATGGGGAATGAGTTGAATGTACGTGAATATGAGTGAGAGAAACTGGGAATATGTGTGGCAGTTTCTGACCAGGATGTCTCTGTGTTTGCAGGTGTCCAGTGTGAGGTGCAGCCGGTGGAGTCTGGGGGAGGCTTGGTACAGCCTGGGGCGTCCCTGAGACTCTCCTGTGCAGCCTCTGGATTCACCTTCAGTAGCACCAGGATGAACTGGATCCGACAGTCTCCAGGGAAGAGGCTGGAGTGGGTGGCCGACATAAAGTATGACGGAAGTGAGAAATACTATGTAGACTCTGTGAAGGGCCAATTCACCATCTCCAGAGACAACGCCAAGAACTCCCTCTATCTGCAAATGAACAGCCTGAGAGCTGAGGACACAGCCGTGTATTACTGTGTGAGAGACACAGTGAGGGGAGGTCAGTGTGAGCCCAGACACAAACCTCCCTGCAGGGGCGTATGGAACCACCAGGGGGTGCTCAGGATACACGGAGGGCAGGTGCAGCCCTAGGGCAGGTGCAGGTGGAGGTCAAGGGCTGCTCTCCTTCAGGGTCTTTGGCTTCCTCTCATCTAACAGTTCCCCAGGGAGCCTCTGTGTATTTACAGTTAGGTGCCTACTACTGAGGTTTCTAAGTTTGTAGTTTATTACTACAGGAAGGACCATTACAAAACGTCCCTATGGCAGTTGTCACTGATGGAGAAAGAAAAGTTCACAGAAGGCCAGGTGAGGCTGTGGACACTGTCTGCCCAGGATTCAAGTTTCACAAGCAGTGGGGGAGAAATGGGGATTCTGATGGAGCTCCCTAAGTACCATGTGGTCCAAACTAAGTCCAGCAAGGCCATCAGGCCTCCCTGAGCTCTAGGTGCCCATCAGGGGTCTGCCATGTGCCCGGCAGCTGCCCTGTCTTTTCATCTCCGCTGCGCCCACTCACTGTCTGGGACGGGCTTCCAGGACGTGTGTGTTTAGCACCAACCGGATGATGGACCTCAGAGAGCAGCAGCTGGTGCCCGGACCATGGGCTCCCTAATGCTGGAGGAATGGGAGGTGCGTTCTCAGGGACAAGGCACTGTTGATGGATTTTTATATAGAAACCATAATTTTGCTTGCTTCTCTCAGGAGACACAGAGAATCAAGCATGCAGTCTGCAAATAATTATAATCTCTACATTACCCCCAGTGGGTTATTCCTTAATTCTGTGTAGGGTCCCACCATAGAGTCGCCTATCTCATGAGGAATGGTTGAATCTAGAGTGAGTCCATATGTATTTCATATTTTGGCTTCTGTCCGTGTTCAGAGATGTAGAGTAGAGTAAGTTTGGACCTTTCCACACACTAAGCCTCGCCTCCCCCACAGAAAGAGCAAAGACTTTGAGTATTCTTGCGTGTGGGGTAGGGGCTGGCCCTGCACACCTCAGAGCCTGCGGAGAAGCCACGTGCAGTGTTATATACTTGGGTGTTTTCTCATTCAGGAGGGGTGACATCCACGGCCTCCGATTTCTGCGAGATATAACTGATTGCAGAATTAGGATGCCATTAGGCTATCATGCCTCACTTCTCTTCTGAAAATCATCCTCTTTATAGTAAAAGAAAACAATTCAATGTCCATTCCCCTAAAAGGAGTTTCTTTTTAATTTGGTTGCAAGTTTACCACATATGTGCCTGAATTTATTCTCAGAATCTGCTGAATTGTCTAGAAATCTCACAAATTGAACAAAAGTGAATTCTTCATTCCTACCAAAATGTGTGTATGTAGGAATTTCAGTGTGTTTTCCAGAACCCATGAACACAAACCACTGTGTTTCATGGTCATTTATTGGCCTGGTGAGGCCCTCACTGACCCCCTCCCTCACCTGTGCTGTCTCTGGATTCTCCATCAGAGCCAGCACTTCCTGCTGGAGCTGGATCCGCCAGCCCTCAGTCAAGGGAGTGGATCAGGGGCATAGGTCACGAGGGAGCACAAATTCTAACCCACTCCTCACGAGCTCAGTCACCATCTCCAGATCCATGTCCAAGTGTCAAATTTTCTTTGCAGCTGAGTTCTGTGACCAACTGCCACAAACTTGTATTCTTGTGAAAGGTACAGAGAAGACGTCAGTGTGATCCCAGACACAAACTTCCCTGGAGAGGGGCCCAAGACCAACAAAGGGCACTCCGGCTCCATGAAAACATGGCCCAAGTTAGAGAATGGTTTGCCCGTAACCCTCACATTTCACCACTAGATACTCTACGCTATGCCTATGCTGAGGTGTGTGTATAATATAATTATAAAATGGTATTTATATATGTGTATAATCATATCTAGTGTAAGAATTTGTTGCTTCTGCCTTATGTGACCATTAAAGACCACATATCTCACCTTATTCAATGACCTTATAAAGTATAATACTTTTATTTAACATTTATCTCCTTTTTTGTGTTTCTCCTTCTGTCTGTATTCTCTCTCTTTCTCTCTCTCTGCCTCTCTCTCTATCTCTTTCTATGTCTCTCTCACACACAAATATATAAACACAGTGGTTGGCATTATATAGACTAAGAATACATTCCCATATCCTTTAAAAACAGCAGTTTTACAATATGTGCCTTTAATTTTTCAAAGTAAATTAAATCCAACTGCCAGTGATTTTTATGTGATTTTTAAAATTTAAATTGTTAACTTTTGTTTTCATCAATCCTCATATGTGTACTATTGTATTCTCTCAGGTTATCTGCTGCCTTCATGGAATTGAACAAGTGAAACTCTCCACTTAAATTTCTGTGACTCAGGACCGGTGAGCAGTAAGTAAGAAGTCAGTCTCCTGACCCTTCCCCGCAGCCGCAGATTCCTGAAGGCAGAGCAGGTGTAATCACCTCACAGTAGACCAAGGCCCTCAAAGGTGACGTTGGACCTTGAGTTCCAGCACATCTTGGGAGGTCAAGTGGATGCTTGTGAAAGAAATAGTGGCTATGTGACAGTTTCTGACCAGAATGTCTCTGTGTTTGCAGGTGTCCAGTGTGAGGCGCAGCTCACAGAGTCTGGGGGAGACTTGGTACAGCTTAGAGGGGTCCCTGAGGCTCTCCTGTGCAGCCTCTTGATTCACGTTCGGTAGCTATGGGATTCACTGGGTTTGCCGGCCTCAGGGAAGGGGCTGGAATGGGCTGCAGTTACATGGTGTGGTGAAACTCATCAATACGATGCAGACTATGTTAGGAGTAGACTCACCATTTCCAGAGACAACACCAAGTACATGCTGTACATGCAAATGAACAGCCTGAGAACCCAGAACACGGCAGCATAAAACTGTGCAGGAGACACTGTGATGGGAAGTCCACATGGGCTCAGAGACAGACCGCCCTGCAGGACATATGGGGGTGGCTTGGCTGCAGGGGGCACTCTGCACCCACAGGAGACAGGAACAGCCCAGGGCAGGGGCAGGTGGAGTTCAAGGGCTGCTTTCCTGTCAGGCCCTGTGGCTTCTTCTGCACCAAATGCGTTCTCCTGGGAGCCTCTCTGTATTTATGGTTCTCTGCCTACCACTGAGGCCTCTGGATTGGAAAAGGTTACTACTAGAAAAAAGATTCTCATATGCCCCTAAGGAATGAATCACTAATTGAGGGAAAAGATGTCACAGGAGGCCAGGGAGGCTGTGGAAACTGTCGGACGTGGATGCAGATGTGATGATAAGACATGAGAAATCAGGGAACTCTGGTCAAACCTCCTAATTACGCCATGGTCCACTCTAAGTCTAGTAAAGCCATTGATGCCTCCCTGGGCCAAACCCACCCATCAGGGATCTCTCCTGTGTCCCAGCAGCAGACACGACTTACAATCTCCACTGTGTATAATCACTGTCTGGGAGGAGCTCCCGGGACACGTGTCTTTGCATTAACCGGATGATGGATGTCAGAGAACAGCAGCTGGGTGCCTGGTCTGTGGGTTCCCAGATGTTGGAGAAATGGGAGCTGCGTTCTCAGGGGAAACACACTGTTTATGCATTTTTATATAGAAACCATGATTTTTTCTTCTCTCAGATGACCTAGGGGATCAAGAAAACAAGCCTGTAAACAACTGTAATGTCCGCATTTCTCCTGAATACATGCATTATTTCTTAATTCTGAGAGGGGATTTGACAGCATTGCCTTTCTCCTAAGAAAGTCTTCAACTCCAGCCTGAAACCACATGGTTTGGTTTCGTTCACATTCTTTGGTTTCGTTCAGGTGCAGAGATCTTGAGTCAAGCAAATTTGGTCCTTTCCACACACTAAGCCTCACCTTCCTCAGAGAAGGAGCAGAGATTGATCCAACTGTGTCTGAGATGGGAGCTGCCTCTCCACACCTTGGAGCTTGCAGAGACCCCCAAGTGCAGATTTATTGAGTCAGGTGTGTCTCCATATGGGGGACCCTGCTGCCAGTGATTGCTGCTCAGTTCTAAATGTGGGTTCAGAATTAGGACACTTAGGTTATCACGCCTCAAATATTACCATCATTGTAGATAGAAATAATAATACAAGGCCAATTGTTGTCTGTTGTTTCTTATTACTGTTGGAGTATAAGTTTGAAGAGACAAATTGTTACCATATATTTGCATAAATGTCAGAAGCTCTTGAATTGCTCTTGAATCCTTGCAAACTGGATAGAAGCAGATTCTTATTTTTTTCTATACTAGTGTATTTTGGGATGTCAATATTTTGTCCAGAACCTGTGAGTACCAATAACTGTGTGTTTCAGAAATGACTGTGAGATTCAGTCATTTCTATCAAGTTGAAAAACCAGTTAACTTTATCTTAGATACATGGATGGAAGCCCAAGGTAGAGGCTTGTCATTGTTTCTGTGCCTGCTGCCTTGGGAGTGTCTGTATTTCTTATGCTGTGTCCTGGGTCTATACCCTAATGGCTCCCCTACTCCATGGCACTCACCTGTGCCTGTGCATGCCCCTGCCCATGCCCTCCATGAAATATCTGCTTTGGCTCAGGAAGAACCCCCCTGCCTTTTTTCCTTGCACCGCTGGTCCACATTCTTCTCCACCCACAGGCTCTCAGCCACGCCTCCCATCCACACTGACCCTACATGGGGTCATACCTTGTTCACCACTTCTCTCTTTTCTTCTGAGCCTTGCCTTTTACTCCAAGAGCCTGTTTCCATCTCAGCTGGACTTGTGTACAGGAAATGGTTTATGAAGCAGGTTTGGGTTGTGCAAACCCTGAACGTTCCTGAAAAAGTGCTTTATCAAGCCAGGCCCATATTCAGCTCCTGGGAGATGATATCTGACTTTCTGGCAAACTCCTCCTGGTAGTGTTATTAAAGCACTTGATTAAGGTAAGGTTCACATCTGTAAAACTACACATGAATTAACATACTTAACTCATTGAGTTTGGAGTCAGTGTACGTCTGCAAAGTTGTCCCCGCCATCAAGGTCATAACCATAGAAATCACTTCTAAAACATTCCTCTTATCTCTCTTAATATTATGATTATTTTATTAGTTAAAATGTATTTTTGTTTGTGTCTGTCTGTGTATCTGTGTGTGTAGCCTGGGTGCACACTATACTAGCTGATTCCATAATGACTTATGGTGAATGCCTGTTATTGCTCAAGGGGCCGGCATCTGAGCACTGGAGGTCAGTCGTGCAGGTGCCACACACATCTGTGATGGGCCCCAGCATTCAGGTGAGCTTCCTTGGTGGACAACACTTCACATGTGGTGTAATTCATCACTGCGGGGGAAAATGGGGACAAGAGACTCCTCAGGGAAAGAACATCTGGGAGTTTGTGCCTGGATTCTCAGGACCTTCTCCCTGGTGCCTTTGCTCATTGTAATTCATATTCATTTGCTATAATAAAGCTGCACCCATGAGAATAACAGCTTGTCTTGAGTCCTTTATTTCTATTGATTATGGGGCCTGACGATGACCCTGGGACACTCAACACAATTACATCAGAGGTGGAGAATGCTAGAAAGTTCCTGACTTCTGAAACATGGCTAGAGGATAGTTTATAACATCAAAGGATGAGAAAGTGTGGGATAAAAGACATTCAATGCCAGACTGGCTACAGAATCATATGGCATGAGATGGCATGTGTGCTCCAATAAGGAGCAGGAAGTGAAAGTGATCCATGGAATTTAGAAATGACAGACACAGCTTCCTAAAAGTTGTTCCCTGAATAAGGAAAAGTAAAAATAATGAACAATCCAAATATGCAATTCATATCTGTGATAGCTAAAAATAAAAGTAAAAAGATGCACATCCAGCCCTGCACTGTGCTCTGTGAGCTGAGGCTGCTAGACTCCCATTCACCACCAAAGGGGACAGTTGTCCAGAAACAACACACAACACACAAGAGCCACACAGAAGGTAGCCCAGGGGTTGGGCTGGTGGGGGGAATCCACTAGACAACTAGAACAAGGAGGACAGTATGGAAAGTGGCATCATTTGGTGATATGATTGATATCATTAATATCATCGGATTGTGAACAAAGTTAGCCAATGGACTGAGAATGACTGACATAGCAGCCTCTCTGGCTTCCTGTGCTGCAGATGAGAGGAGAATGTTTGGGAGGATGCTGGACCCACAGCTCACAACAGACAGATGACAGACGGCTGTCTCTGATCCCAACCTCAAGTAGGATGTTCCTGATGCACTGGATCCCAGATCCCATATAGCTTTAGAACCTGTGTAGTTTGTGTCGCCTCTGCTTTTCCTTTGGATCTTTTAGGTGCTAATGAAGTGAGAGTGGTTCACAAGAAAATGGGGCAGACAAAGGGGATAGTTAAGGGCCTCCTCCAAGCAATGTGGATGTCATAAAATAAAAGTTAAAGAATGAAAGAAACAAGAAAGTGCTGGGGTTGACACAAAGGACTTAAAGCAGCACTACCAGGAGTTGGGTGCAGCAATGGGGATCCCTTCAGGTCCATCAGCAATTCAGAGACCTAAACAAATATTCCCTATTCATGTTGAAATGGCAGAGTGTGAAATCTAGAAGACAAAATGGCCAGGAAAAATGTGTGATTTTGCATGGGTGAAGGTCTGGCAAGTTAATCAACTTGAGGACTGGAGAAGGCCTGAGGTGGTCCTGCCCTTGCTTGGTGCCCAGGCCATAGTCCAACTCATGCGAAATTGCCAGGGAATAGAGAGTAGTTATCTTGGTATTGTTATCAGATATACATGCATTTGAATTTTCTCTTCATGGCCTTTCCTGGCTCTGTTTCTCATTTTTTAACATACCTAGTTTCATCTAGATTTGTCACCTTCACAGGGTCACAGAAGGGTGGAAGAAGGGAGGCCCTGGGATGGGTCTCGAAGAAACATGGAAAATTGTGGAGAGGGACAACAGCAGGGTGTAAGGAATTATTGAGACCTTATTCTGTCCCTCCCAGGAGGCTCAGGCCAACCTTTTTCTGCATTTGAGGTTCTGGGTTATAAATCCTGTAGACTCTTCCCTTCAGGGCAGGGTGACAACTATGCAAATTCAACTGGCGGCCTCCCCACTTAAACCCAGGGCTCCCCTCCACAGTCAGCCTCCCTCACCATCCAGCTGGGGATCTCAGTGCTTCCTTTTCTGTCCTCCACCACGATGGGGTCAACTGCCATCCTCGCCCTCCTCCTGGCTGTTCTCCAAGGTCAGTTCTGCCCAGGGGTTGAGGTCACAGAAAAGAATGGGGAGAAAGCCCCAATTCAAATTTTGTATCTCCCCCACAGGAGTCTCTGCCGAGGTGCAGCTGGTGCAGTCTGGAGCAGAGGTGAAAAAGGCCCGGGGAGTCTCTGAAGATCTCCTGTAAGACTTCTGGATACAGCTTTACCAGCTACTGGATCAGCTGGGTGCGCCAGATGCCTGGGAAAGGCCTGGAGTGGATGGGAGTGATTGATCCTAGTGATTCTTATACCAGATACAGCCCGTCCTTCCAAGGCCAGGTCACCATCTCAGCCGACAGCTCCATCAGCACCGCCTACCTGCAGTGGAGCAGCCTGAAGGCCTCGGACACTGCCACGTATTACTGTGCGAAAGACACAGTGAGAGAAACCAGCACTGAGAGCACCAAAAACCCTCCACAGTGCAGGTGCAGAGTGAGCTGCCAGAGACTCCCTCCCCAGGGACCTCTCTATTCATCCGGGGAGGAAACACTGGCTGTCTGTGTCCTCAGCAGCCAGAGCCAGAGAACAACATAGGAGGGTTCCCAGTCCCTAATGCAACTGGATAGGGGACTTGAACATGGGAGGTGGATTCTCTGACGGGGCTCTTGTGTGTTCTACAAGGTTGTTCATGGTGAATACTACATGGTTAACATCAAAAGCCTGCCTAACAGGCACCTCTTCAATATGACAGTCTTTTAATTAGTGAAAGTTTTACACAGTTCATCCTGGCTTGCTTTCCTCCCACCGATCCACTCTCACTCCCTCCTTTTATTTTCTATTTAATTTTCCAAAATCATTTAATCCCTTTTTGAACTATTAATAGATTCTCTTTGGTTGGTTGTTGTTTTCCTTTCAATATATACTGAATAATTCATCTTTGTGCCAATTCATAAGTATTTTTGTATAATAAAGACTTTCATAAAAATTGGATAAATTAAAATAGGTGGTATGTTTTTTAAAATTTATCTATCAAAACTGAACCATTTAGAAATAAAAAATCTGGGCTGGACGTGGTTGTTCATTCCTGTAATCCCAGCACTTTGACAGGCCATGGCCGGTGGATCACCTGAGATCAAGGAAGGGTTTGACATCAGTCTGGCAAACATGGTGAAACCTCGTCTCCACTAAAAAAAACAAAAATTAGCTGGACATGGTGATGCTTGCCTGTAGTTCCAAATACTCAGGAGCCTGAGGCCAGAGAATGGATTGAACTGGGAGGCAGATGTTCCAGTAAGTTGAAATCAAGTCACTGCACTCCAGACTGGGCAATAGAGTGAGAATCCATTTCGAAAAAAAAAAATCTGAACAGACCCATGAGTAAAGAGATTGAGTCAGTGATTTTTCAAACATCTCAAATCAAAGTCAAGAACTTCATGACTTCACTACTGAATTTTATCAAACATTAAAACAAAACCTAGAATCTCTATTCAAATTTCCAACAAATAAAGAGGAAAAAACATATCCAAGCTTATTTTGGAAGTCCCTATTTCCAAAGCAAGGAAAAGACACTACAATAAATAAAACTACAGGCTAATATCCCTGATTATCATAACTTCAAAAACTCTCAAGGGTGATGACAAGCAAAATTCAACAGCACATTAACAATAGAATTCACCATGGTCAGGTACGGTTTATCTCCAGGATGCAATGAAGTTTCAACCTGCAGAAATAAATGTGATAAATGAAAATATTGAGGGACTAAAACCATATGTACCATATGTCCATGTCAACAGATGCAGAAAAAGTCTCTGTCAGAATCCACTACACTCTCATTTTAAAAGATCTGAACAAATTATGCATAAAAGATATATACCTCAACATCTTAGAGACCACATATCACAAGCCCACATCTAACATTATACTCAGTGATGAAAATTTTATTTTCCTCTAAGACTAGAAACTAGACAAGCTGCTCCCTATCACCAATATTATTAAACACCAACCAACACACTGGGCGATCTAGACAAAATAGGCATGAAGAAAAAAACAGAAGTCATCCACATAGTAATGAATACATTTGAAATATATTTTTACATATTATATGCTCTTATTTATAAAAGCCTTAAAGACTCCACCAAAACAGATTGAAACTAATGAAGAAATTCAATACAGTTGCAGAATCCAAAATCAAACTCATATTCCAAGACGGCAGGTTAGAGGCACTGCGAGCATCCCTCTTCCAGCTGGAAGGACAAACTAACGTGGAGAGTGAACATGGTGGACTTATTTTCAAGAAGCAATGCAGGAACTGAACAGAAAGACTGAAATGATCTGCAGACTTTCTGGAAAAGCAGGAAGCTGCAGCGTACACTGTGAGTCAGGTGCAGGGCTGGGAGTCTCCAGCGTTTGAGGGAGAATAGCCAAAAATTTCAGGCAGTGGTCGCAGGTTGAAAGTAGCTCTCAACGTAGCTCTCAACAGGGGTGTGTAATATAACCTAGGATAAGGACGAACTCCCTTGGCCAGGGCCTGGGCAGGGAAGTATTAAAAGTGGGCTGCAAGGTCAGGAGCCATGGGTGCAGGCGCTGGTGCCCAGCTTTGCAGCAGACAGGAAGGGGCATGACGTGAAACTCATGGCTGCAGTCTCCACGGGGACAGTTATGACTCCTGGCATTTGCAGGTGTTGATTACAGGCTGACTGGAACTCATCTCACTGCTGCCAGTGGAACACCATGGGAGTGGCTCCGCCTCATCAAGGATGTGGAAACTGTGTGGGGGCTACCACCACCTGCCATTCCCCACCCGCTGCCCAAACTTCCATGTAGCAGAGGCAGCCATGCTCTTCTCTGGAACATCATCCCAGTGACCTGAGAATCACCCCTGTGCCCCACACCCACAGGGGCTTAGAGCAGAAACCCATCTGGCCAAGCCCTCACATTGCTTTGTGCAGCCACCTGCCCTGGCAGGTTAACACAAAGGACAGCATCTTTTGGGAACTATATAGCCACACCCACTGCCTGAGAATCCGTAGTAGCCCCTGTTCCTGGGCGACAAAAGGTGTGCAAAAATCCCACTGCTAACAATGCAGCTGGTGCTATTTTGCAAGCACCACCTCTTAGCTAGAGGCCAACAAACAGTGCATTACAGTATCTCCTGGTAGACTAACACTGCATCCCGGAAGGAGAAAATGACTGTGTGATCTCAGTTATCACCATGACCTGCACCACTCTGATGACCAGGAGGTCATGAGTCTCTCCATGTGACCAGTTCATTACTACCATAACCAGCATTCAAGAAAGCCAGCACAAGAAGGCCATCAATATCCAAGGAATATCACAGAGTCTCCATCACTGTCCTGCCTGCCACTCCCATCAGACCTGGTTCTGCTGCTCACTGGTGAAAAATGTGAGGACAGTTCACATCACCGGATCACTTACAGACATTTGCCAACACCAGCCTGAATTGTGTCAACTTTGCTGGGCAGCTAGACTTAGAGGAGAAACAACGCTCACAGTACTATGGCTCCCAGGTTCTCCTCCTCTTAGGGGAAGGGAGTGCACCACATCGAGGGAACACCCCATGGGACACGAGAATCTGGATGGCAGGCCTTGAACACCAGATCCCTCCACTGGTGGGAAACTTCTTCTAGCAGAAGTACAGTTGCAGCGCTGGGCTCAGCTGGGAAAGTCTTCAGTTCTGTCTCAACAGTCAGACAGTCCTATTGCTTATGAAGAATCTTGAAGAAGAGGAAGTCTTTCCCCCTTGTACACCACTGTAGGCACACTTGGGGCCTCTCCCACAAGACCTCAGCATGGGCGCAACTATAGACAGCCTTTCTGGAACACATCATGGTGACTGCATTCCCCAGAAAGAGCACTTTCTAGGTTCAGGCTTGCATGAGACACGGAGTCACAATTCCTCTCTGGCACATCAACATTTGTACAGATGAAAAAACATGCCTGTCTTATCTGAATCACTGGAATACTGGGACAGCAGTGTGTCTGAGAGGTGGACAAATTTCCTACTGACCTGACAAGAGAGCTGAGGAGGCTCCAAATCTTCCCCCTGATAAGACCTCAGTGTGACTCACTAAAAACTCTTCCAGCCAACTCTGTAAAGGCTGGGACTTAATTTTCCCACATGCTTTAGCCACAACTGGTTTCTACCCAGGGACAAGTCCCCCACTGATCTGAAGCCTGAACCACCAAACAAGTAAATAAATCACTGGGGGAAAATAAAATAAATATGTGCATGCCACAGAGGAATGAGACATGGATTAAGAGACCTTTCCCATTCTAACCCCATAGAAGATAGTGAACTTGCTCACACACTAAGCAGATTTCTACTACAACCAACACACAGGAAAGCCATCATGCAAAGACTCTGTATAACCATGGGACAGAGTCTTCACCCCTCTGAGCACTGGAAACCAAATCAGATTTTAATTAAATATAAGCATTAAAGTCTAATTCTTACAGGAAAAAATACATTTAAAAACAAACACAAGAAACAGTCAAATCAAACATAAATTCAATAACAATTAGAACACCTACCAAAATGAGAGAAAGTGAGAAAAATAACTCAGGAAATATGAGCAAACAGGGTGCTATGACAGTGCAAAAAGATCACACTACCTCTCCAGCAATAACCCTTAACCAAAATGTAGTCTTTAAAATACTAGAAAAGAAAATCTGAATATTGATTAATAAGCTACTCAAGAAGATAACAGAAAAAAGGTGAAAATCATCATAAATTTATAAAATAGTTCAGAATATAAATACACATTTTTATAGAGAGATATCTATCCTAAAGAGAAACCAATCAGAACTTTTGAAAATTAAAAAAAATGCAGGGAATTGGAAAGGGAATTACAAACTGCCATGGAACATTTGGAAAATAGACTAGCAAAAAGTAGAAGAAACAACAATAGACTAGAAACAGTACAAAATAAAACTAGAAGTAAAAATATTCAGGGGAGAAAAGGAAACAGTAGAAGAAAAAAAGAATCCAAAAGTAGGAAGACTAGACTATTTTTGAAATAACCCAATCAGACAAAAATAAATTTAAAAAGAGTCAAAAGAAGTGAACAAAATGTCCAGGAAATATGGGATTATGTAAAATGAATAAACTTAAGAATAATTGGTGTTCCCGAAGAAGAAAAAAAAAAAAAAGTTTGGAAAACTTCTATAAAGGAATAATTGAAAACTACTTCTCTGGCCTGACTAAAGACCTAGATACCCAAATCCAAAAAGTTCAAGGAACTCCAGGGAAATTCATTGCAAAAATACCTTCACCAAGCATACAGTCATCAGGCTACCTAAAGTCTACATGAAGGAAATAATTCTAAGAGCAGTAAAACAAAACAAAACAAAACAAAGAAACCCATCAGATTAATGGAAGACTTCTAAGCAGAAACTTCACAAGCCAGACAGATTAAGGTTCCATCTATAAACTCCTTAAACAAAACCACTTTCAACCAAGAATTTTTTTATCCCGACAAACTGTTTCATAAACATAAAATAAATAAAGTCATTTTCAGAAAAACAAATGCTGAGGGAATTCATCACTACCAAACCAGCACTACGAGAAATGCTAAAAGAAGTTCTAAAACTTGAAACAAAAGGCCAATATGGACAAAAATGGAACCTTTTAAAAATTAAAAACTCACAAGGTCTATAAAACAATAATACAATATCAAAGAATAAACAAAACTAGGTAACAACATGACAAAGAGAATAGTAACTCATATCTAAATATTCACGTTGAATGTAAATGGTAAAACAAAGCAATGGCATGATAGATAAAAAATCACAATGTAAAATCTGATGTCTTTAAGAGACTCACCTAACACACAAAGATTTATGTAAACTCAAGACAAAAGCATGGAAAAAGGAATTTCACAAAAATAGAAACCAAGAGGGAGCAGGACTGGCTATTCTGATATCAGACAAAATGGAATTCAAAGCAAAAACAATTTAAAAAGACATAGATGATCACTATACAATGATAAAAGGATAAATTCAACAAAAAATTACAATTATACATTTATATGCAGCAAACACTGGAGGAACTAGATTCATAAAACAAGTACTGCTAGATCTAAAAAACAGAGTTAGCAAAACAATCATAGTGGGAGACTTTAATACAATAATGACAGCACTAAACAGATCTTTGAGACAAAGTCAACTGATAATGCACTTAAATGACTCACTGGAACAAATGGATGCAGCAGATATTTACAGAACATTCTATCCAAGATCTGCGGAACATACATTCTTCTAATCAGCACATGCAACATTCTCTAAGGTAGAGCAATGTACTAGGCCACAAAAGAAGTCTCAATAAAATTTTAAAACAATGAAATCATATCAAGTATCTTCTTAGACCACAGCAGAATAAAACTAAAAATCAACTCGCTAAAGAACTGTCGAGTATGAACAAATACATAGAAATTAAGAAATCTGCTTCTGAGTCTCTACTAAAAATATAAAAATATTAGCCGGACATGGTGGTGGGCACCTGTAGTCCCTGCTACTCTGGAGGCTGAGGCAGGAGAATGGCATGAACCCAGGAGGCGGAGCTTGCGGTGAGCCGAGATCGCGACACTGCACTCCAGCCTGGGTGCAGAGTGAGACGCTGTCTCAAAAAAAAAAAAAAAAAAAAAAAAAAAAGTCATCTGCTTCTGAATACTATCTGGGTTTACAATGATATCAAGATGAAAATTTAAAATTATCTTAAATGATAACAATGAGACAAGTTATTGAAACCTCAAAAATAAGGCGAAAGCAGTGACAAGAGGGAAGTTTATAGTGCCAACTGCCTACATCAAAAAGTCTGAAATAGCACATATTGACAACCTAATGTCACACCTCAAGAAACTGGAGAAATAAGAACTAAACCAAGACCCAGAAGAAGAAAAGAAATAACAAAGATCAGAGCAGAACTAAATGAAATTCAAACCGAAAAAAAAAAAAATACAGAAAAAAGTCAATGAAACACAAAGCTGGTTATTTGAAAAAATAAACAAATTCATGGGTCATTATCTAGATTAACCAAGTTAAGAAGAGCAAAGATCCAAATAAGCTCAATTAGAAATAAACGGAGACATTACAATCTACACCACTGATATAAAAAATAATTTGAGACTACCAAGTATACCTTCATGTGCACAATGTAGAAGACCTAGAGGAAATGGAAAAATTTCTAGAAACATACAACTCTCCTAGATTAAATAAAAAAGAAACAGTTACTTTGAATAGACAAATAACAAACAGTGAGATTGAATCAGTAATTCAAGAATTGCCAACAACAACAACAATGAAATAGGGCCGGGTGAATTCACAGCTGAATTCTATCAAAAATTTAAAGAAGAATTGCTACCAATTTTGCTGCAACTATTTTTTTAATTTAGATAAAAAATAATCCTCCCTAAATTATTCTATGAAGCTAGTATAACCAAGATACCAAAACCAGGGAAACACACACACACACACTCTACAGATGAATTTCCCTGATAAATATAGATGCAAAAATACACAAAGTAATAGCTAACTGAGTTCAACAGCACATCAAAAAGATAATTCCTCATGATCGAGCAGGTTTCATCTCAGAATTGCAGGGATTATTTGAACATACACAAGTTAATAAATGTAATACATCACATAAACAGCATTACAAACAAAAACCTTATGACTGTCTCAATAGATGCAGAAAAAGCAACAAAATTCAACATTTTTTAATGATAAAAACTGTAAATAAATGAAACATGGAAGAAACCTGCCTCAAACTAATACAATTTACATATGAAAAACCCATAGCCAACATCATGCTGAATGCGAAAAAGTTAAAAGCATTCCCCCCTGAGAACACAAACAATACAAGAATGCCAATGTTCACCAATTCTATTCAACATAGTTCTGGAAGTTCTAGCCAGAGCAGTTAGTCAGGAGAAAAAAAAATAAGGGTATCCAAATTTAAAAAGAGAACGTCAAACTATCACTGTTTACAGATCAAGTGATTATATACCTAGAAAATCCTAGACGCCTCCAAAATACTATTAGGTTTAGTAAATGTTACAAAATAAATGTACACAAGTTAGTAGCACCACTGTACATCAACAACAACAAAGCTGAGAATTAAATCAAGAACTCCATCCCTTTTACAGAAGCTGCAAAAAAGATAGTATATTTACCAATATACTTAACAGAAAGGGTAAAAGATCTCTACAAGGAGAACTACAAAACATTGCTGAAAGAAATCATAGATGACACAAACAAATGGAAATGTATCCCCTGATCATGGATTGGAAGAATCAGTGTTGTGAAAATGACCATACTGCCCAAAGCAATCTACAGAATCAATGCAATTCTTATGAAAATACCCACATTATTTTCTACAGAATTAAAAAATAATAAAGCTAAAATTTATATGAAACCAAAAAAAGCCCAAATAGCCAAATAAATACTAGTAAGATAATAAAAGTTGGAGCCATACATTACTGAACTTCAAATTATACCATAAGGCTGTAGTTACCAAAACAACATGGTACTGATATAATGTAGGCTCATAGATCATTGCAACAAAATAGAGAACCCAGAAATAAAACCACATATGTAAAGCCAACTGATGTTTTGCAAAATGTACCAAAATATAAATTGGAAAACAGACATCGAATTTAATAAATGACACAAGGAAACCTAGCAAGCCACATGTAAAAGAATAAAACTGGATTTCTATCTGTCACCATATAAAAGATCAACTCAAGATGAATCAGATACTTAAATATGAGACAATAAATTCAAAAATTCTAGAAAACAATATTGGAAAAACACTTTTAGACGTCAGGGTAGGCAAAGAATTTATAACTAAAACCCCAAAAGCAAATGCAACAAAAACAAAAATAAATGTATGGAGCCTAGTCAAACAAAAGTGTTTCTGCACAGCAGAAATAATAGTCAACAGAGTAAAAAGACAACTCACAGAATGGGAGAAATTATGTACAACCGTCACATCTGAAAAAAGATTAGTATCTAGAATCTACAAAATATTAAAACAGGTCACTAAGAAAGAAACAAATAATCCCATTTAAAAGTGGACAAGGGACATAAATAGATAGGTCTCAGAAGAAGATATACAAATGGCCAACAAGCATACAAAAAACTGTGTAACATCACTAATTATCAGGAAAATACAAACTAAAACCACAATCAAGTAACACCTAATCCTGCAAGAATAGCTATCACAAAAAGTCAAAAAACAAAAGGGAATGCTTATACACTACTGGTGAAAATGTAATTTGTTATAACCACTATGGAATACACTATTGAGATTTCTTGAAAAGCCAAAAAGTAGATCTACTATTTTTTTTTCTTTTTTGAGATGGAGTCTCACTCAGTCGCCCAGGCTGGAGTGCAGTGGCACAATCTTGTCTCACTGCAACCTCCACCTCCCATATTCAAGCGATTCTCCCGCCTCAGCCTCCGGAGTAGCTGGGATTACAGGCGCCCACCATCATGCTAGGCTAATGTTTTTTGAATTTTTGTAGAAATGGGGTTTCACCATGTTGGCCAGGCTGGTCTTGAACTCCTGACCTCAGCTGACCCTCCCGCCTCGGCCTCCCAAAGTGCCTGTGCCCGACCAGATCTACTGTTTTATCCAGTAATCTCACTACTGGATATCTACCCAAAGGAAATAAAGTCATTATATGAAAAAGACATGTATATGTATGTTTATAGCAGTAGAATTCAAAACTGAAAAGATGTGAAATCAATTTAAGTGCCCATTGACTAATGAGTTTCTAAAGAAAATATGACATCACCTGTAATCCCAGCACTTTGGGAGGCCAAGGAGGGCGGATCACGATGTCAGGAGATCGAAACCATCCTGGCCAACATGGTGAAACCCTGTCTCTAGTAAAAATAGAAAAAAAATTAGCCAGTCTGTTGGCATGCACCTGGAGTCCCAGCTACGCAGGAGACTGAGACAGGAGAATCACTTGAACCCAGGAGGTGGAGGCTGCAGTGAACCGAGATCATGCCACTGCACTCCAGCCTGGGGAACAGAGCAAGACTCTGTCTCAAAAAAAAAAAAAAGAAAAGAAAGAAAAGAAAAAGAAAATGTGACATAGATCTGTTATGGAATACTACTAAACCATTAAAGGGAATGACATAATGTCTTTTGCAGCAACTTGGATGAAGCTGGAGGCAATTATTATAAGTAAAATTACACAGGAGTAGAAAAGTAAAAACTGTGTTTTCTCACTTATAAGTGAGAGCTGGGCTATGAACTTGCAAAGGCATGCAGAGTGATATAAGGGACTTTAGAGATTCAGAAGGGAAAGAATAGGAGGGAGACTAGAGAGAAAATAAATACACTTTAGGTAGAGTGTACACTATTCAGGTGATGAGTGTACTAAAATCTCACAATTTAATGCTATATAATTCCTCCAAAAATATTTACCCCAAAAGTTCTTGAAATTAAACAAAAATCAACCTACAAATAAAAGTATCTTCTGTATACACTAAGAAATGATTATTCAAAATTAAAATCAAGAAAATAATTCTAAATACAACAGCTTAAAATTCATAAAATAAATTTTACTGAAATAAATTTAACAAGGATACAAAATATCTGCACGTTGAAAATTATATTGATTAAAATGGAATAAAACAGAAATAAATGGAAGGCTATCTTGTGTTCTTGTGTTGGTGGAACTTATATTGTTAACATGTCCACCCTAACCTAAGCATTTACAGATTCAATGCAATCCCATTCAAAATTTCAAAGACATGCATTTACATAAATTGGGGGAAAAAAAAAAGCTATCTAATTTCAATGGCTGGGGTGATTGACCCGGACTCTCAAGTTGAAATCAGACAACTACTCCACAATGGAAGTCAGAAAGGGTATGTCTGGATTACAGGAGATTTCTTAGGGCATCTCTTTGTATTACTTTGCCATGGGATTAAAGTCAAAGGGAAACTACAACAACTTAATTCAGGCAGGAATGCAAATGGCCCAGAATCTTCAGGAATAAAAGCTTGGGTCACTCAATCTGGTTAACAAACCCTGACCAGCCAAGATACTTGCTGAAGGCCAAACAAACAAACACAAACAAACAAACAAACAGAATGAGTAGTAGAAGAAGGTAGTTATCCATACCAGGAACGACCATGCGACCAGAAGTTAGGACTATAATTGTAATGAGTATTTCCTCCTTATCTTAAGAATATATTTCTACATGTATATAACTGTACTAAGAAAATATCTTCATTGTGCCAGACTCAGTGGCTTACACCTGTAATCCCAGCACATTGGGAGGCCAAGGTGGGTGGATCACCTGAGGTCTGGAGGTCGAGACCAGCTTGAACCCGGGAGGTGGAAGACAAATACAAAGATTAGCCTGGTGTGGTGGCAGGCGCCTGTAATTCCAGCTTCTTGGGAAGCTGAGACAAGAGAATATCTTGAACCCTGAACCCTGGAGGTGGAGGTTGCAGTGAGCCACGATCGCGCCACTGCACTCTAGCCTGGGCGACAGACTGAGTCTCCATCTCAAAAACAAACAAGCAAACAAACAAAAATATATTCATTGTTTTCATTGAATTTGTTTTCTTTTTATCATGTATCATAAGATGTATTGACTTCATATCAGCATTTAAATGTTGTTAACCGTATGTAGTGGCATTTAGGTTAAGGATTAGTGACTTTCAGCTATATGAAGGATAGCTGTATTACGTTAGGCATAACTACGACCTTATTATTGTCTTTATTTGGAGATCAAGCTGATTGCAGCTAGATATGCAGGGGTACTAAGTTGACAAGAGGTGGGCTTGTGATGGTTAATACTAGGTGTCAACTTGACTGGATTAAAGGATGCCTAGAAGGTTGGGAAAGTATTGTTTTTTGGTGTGTCTCTGGGGGTTTTGCCAGAGGAGGCTGACATTTGAGTCAATGGACTGGAAGAGAAAACCCTCCCTCAATGTGACTCGGCACCATCCAATCAGGTACTGGCACAGCTAGAATAAAGCTGGTGGAAGAAGATGAGATAACATTGGTTCCTTTGCCTTCTGTTTTTGTTTTGCTTACCTTACTGGCTGCCTTTTGGTCTCCTCCTGCCCTTGGACATAAGACTTCAGGTTGTTTGGCGGTTGGACTCCGGGGCTTGAAGCAGGGGCTTGCTGAGGGCTCTTGGGCCCTTGGTTAGAGACTGAAGGCTGCGCTGTTGGCTTTTCTGGTTTTGAGACTTTTGAACTTACACTGAGCCACCACCAGTTTCTCTCTTCCCAACCTTTTAGAAAGCCTATATGGAACTTTCTTCTTGCAATTTTTGTGAGAAAATTCTTTCTAATAAACTATTTTTCCTATGTACATATGTTATATTAGTTCTGTTTCTCTGGAGAACCCTGAGTAATGCAACTTTGATACACAAAACAACATTGTTGTATTCACAAAACTTTATATTAACTAAAATAAGCCAACATAAAAGTGCATAAAGTATGATTCTATTTCTACAAACCATAAAAAATGAAAATGAATCTAAAGTAACAAAAAAGATTAGTAGCTGCTTAGGGACAGAGTGGAAAATTATATTTCTTCAAATGCTAAAAATAACATTCTTATCTACTACGGGCATTGCTCTCTCCTAAGGAATTTCACCCCAGAACTGACTCTATGGCAGTAGACATGCAAACAGGTTCCCGTTCATGTACTAACACTTCCTAATACTTCCTTTTTGTGTACTTCCTTGACTTATTTGTTGATGAATGTTGATACCATGAAAATATCTAAACAGGGTTCACCTTAGAGAAAAAAAAGAGAGTGACGGGAAGATTATGCCAGAGCATCCAGTTCCAGTGATTCTTTGACCCTGCCCTCCCTGAATTCTAGAGACAAAAGGATGATCCCTGCTGAGCAGTGCACATTTGTCCAGGGAGAAAGAGGAGAAAGAGGTGTAAATGTGCCCTTCCCATGCTCATATAATGGCCCATGGACAGTTCATTCCCTGTCCATAAAGCGAATGTCAACTGATGTCTGTGCCCTTCCTCAGTGTCCACAACATAGGTTCTGTGCTAATCTGGGCTTCTCTTTTTATCATTCTCAGAGATAGGGTCTCTGTGGATCAAGTCCAGCTGTGGCTGCTTCTCAGCTTGTTTGCTCTGTGTTTGTAAGAGTCCTACATGAAGTTCACTGGTGGAATCTGGAAGATAAATGGTACAGCCCAATAATTCTCAGATACTTTTTTACAAAGCCTCTGAATTTACCTTCATTGACTCTATCGTGAGATCAGTCCAGCAGGCTTCAGGACAGGGGTTGGTGTGGGGGGCGACAGTGAGTCTTTCAAGTGCAATCTTTTAGTGGTACCCTCCATCAATACAAAGAAGAATCGTAATCTTCAGGGACACCCTTATCAGCACAGTCTCCCTCGAAATGACCAACCTGAGAGCCGAGAACAAGGTCATATGCTACTGTGAGAGACACAGTTAGGGGACATCAGCGTGGTGAGTTCAGACACAAACCTCCCTGCAGGGAGACAGGAGGGGACTGCCAGGTAGACACGCTCAGAACCGCCAGGGGGCGATGGAGAAACACAGGATTGCTCAGGAACCAGCAGGGGGCTCTCAGAACACCAGGGGTTGCTCAGGAACCGCCAGGAGATGCTCAGAACCAGCAGGGGGAGCTCAGGAACCACTGGGAAGTGCTCAGGAACAACCACGAGTCGCTCGGGAATGACGAGAGGGCGCTAAGAACCATCAGGGGACATCCAGAACTATCAGGTGGTGCTCAGGACACCAGGGGATGTTCACGACCCCAGGGGGTGCTCAGGAACAACCACGGGGTGCTTAGATCCACCAGGGGGCGCTCAGGACACGAGGGGGAGCTCAGAACCACCAGGAGGCGATCAGAACAACAGACGGCACTCAGGACACCAGGATTTTCTTAGGAGGCAGCTCCTCATCAGGTCCCTGGGGAGGGTGGGTTTCTTTATCTGGGCCTTGTGATTCCTGACCTGGTGAAGCAAAAATCTTCCAGGATCTTTATTTATTTCTTCTTTAGAATCTATGGTTTCTCTCACCTACAAAACCTTAACTTAGAACCGAGGTTCAATTAAACATTTAATTCTTAATATTGTTATAATAATACTATAATATCTCAGTACAACTTTCAAATGAAGAAATTGTATATGCTACTTCAAACAATTTCCACAAACAGATTTTTGTTTCTGTGCTGTGTCAGCCACACTATTGTAAAGGTTTTCTAACAATAACTCAGCATATGCGTGGTGTTGAGTTTCTTTCTCTTTCATCTACTGATTGTGAAAATGAAACACCAATTTAAGGGCTCCTGTCCTCCACTTTGGTGGCTCCTGGTGTTCTACCCCTCAGTCTGTTTCTCCACCTTCGCTTCTTCTGTCCAAACTTTCATATTCCTCGATTTCCATTCAAGGAATCAGCAAGTCCATTTACTTTCCTCATCCATGTCTAGTGAATCAGTTCACTTCCCTTCATGATCACTGAAGCCAATCAAGTATAGGCAGGCAACAGTTCTTAGAATATGTTCATCCAGACTCATTGCCCTCCTCAGCCCTTTCTAGGGTCCTGCAGACATCACCCCCACCCCATCCCCTGCCTTCCCTAATTACCATAGAGAGGGCTCTGCAGCTCCTGCTGCTCTCTGTGTGCTCAACCCTGGGGCTCCCTAGGGCTTTGATGATGAAGTCCACGTCTCTAAAGTATTTGTACACTCTCAGACCACCCTCTAGCAATCTGCTGTTGTGAATGAATCCTGAGCATCCTGGGCAGATTTCAGTTTCACATTGCTGAATGTTCTCTAACATTCAGGAGTATTAGCAAATAAACACCAGTGTGAAATTTGATGCAAAAAATATTTAAAGGAATACTTTCCAGTAGAATATTTTAATATGAGTTTTATGAAAATACAATAATACAATCAATAATATAAAATTTTAATAGTAATGTTTATTACTTATTCAATTTATAAATAACTGACTGATATTCAAAAAGGATGTTGCTAACACACATGAGAAATAAACCAACACAGAGTTCATAAGTAAATACCATTGTACATTTAAATAATATAATTTTCAAGAATGGCATTTATGTTAACTTTTACCAGAACATGCATTGAAATGTATTTGTTTATTGATATTGGAATAGACAGAAATATATATAGAACATTATTTTAGACTAAAATCTCAATTACTATAAACACAATAATTTCAATTCAATAATTAAAATATGCAAAAGGTGTGTATTTTTGTGTTTGAATATGCATTCATTTTTGCTTTTGCACATGTATGTATCGTTGCTGAGCACGTGTGGTTTTTTTGGTGTGTGTGTGTGTGTGAGTGACTGAAGTAGAAAATACATCATTAACTTACAAAGTTATAATAATCAAAGTTTTGCCATGTTGAAAGATAATAGAGAACACACGAGTAAAAAATCATAGAGTACTTCCAACGCTTCAGACTTCTACAGGAGTCATATCAATAATGAGCCTACTAGTCCAAGGTTTTTAAAAAGACAGATAAAATAAGCTATGTCAAATTGAATTAATAGAATACTGCTATGCAGTTGAGAGAAACATCATACAATCAGGCTCACTACTGGCCACACAAATGCTTATGATAATAATATCTGTAATCAATCATATTGTACAATAAGTATATAAATATCACTTCCATTACTGGAATTTAGTATTAGTATTAGATACTTCTAGTATTTTCCTGATACAAATAAACATTTGCCAATATCTTAGACATTTCAAAATTATTTAAAAAAATAATTTGCCATAATGTTTGTAATAATATAATTTTCAATAACCTATTCCATAAATTCTTATGCTTTTTATTTTTATCATAGTACTTTTACAGTTTACACACTTTTGTTTTGGAATAATTATAGATGAGCAGAACAATTTTAGAAGAAATACATACTGTGGTCCCTTCCATCTCCAAGTTTCTTCTAAGATTAACATTTACATAAACATGGACATTCTACTAACATATTTATACTATGCATTTATATTCATTAGACTCCAGACATTATTGGAGCTTCAACAATTTTCCAGTATTTTTCTCTTTTCTTTTCCTTTTTTTTTTTTAAATATGAGGTTTGACTCCACATTTGCTTTTGTTTGTTTCTTTGTTCCAAGGTTCAACCCCAGTCACCACATTGAATTCAATCACTCTTTACCTCTAATCTTTCCTGGTTAATTGGAATCTGTATTCCTGATGTTTTCCAGTTGAACATTTTATAAATGAAAATTAGCCAAGTAGGTTTATACTGCCATTTAGGTCACTTATATCTTTTTGTAATTTTTAACTGTCTGTTCTTTCAATCACAATTAGTATTGAATTTTACATTTACTATAAATACTAGTTTATGTTCTGAAACATTTGTTAGATCTTTTTGGATGTCTTTTAGAAAAGTAAACCCTTTATTCTGTGTAACATTTTTCTTCAGTAGTAACAGTGTATTTCCTAATGAGTACTTTGTCTGAAATTAAAATAACTTCTTAATAATTCTTTTCATATTTTCATGGAACATGTCATCCCACATTTAACTTTGTATTTGTGAAAATATAGAGTAATTTTCTTGTAAAAAGCTAAAAGTTAACTCTTTCCTTTTTAAAGAAACTATAACAAATTATCATTTTAAACTTGTATCTCCTCTTTTCGGTTATGATTATTATTATTTTTTTGAGGTGGAGTCTCGCTCTTGTTGCCCAGGCTGGAGCGCAATGGTGAGATCTCGGGTTACTGCAACCTCAGCCTCCTGGGTTCAAGCGATTCTCCTGTCTCAGCCTCCCAAGTAGCTGAGATTACAGGCATGCGCCGCCACACCCAATTAATTTTGTATTTTTAGTAGAGACAGGGTTTCACTATGTTGGTCAGGCTGGTCTCGAAGCCCCGACCTCAGGTGATCCCCCTGCCTCGGCCTCCCAAAGTGCTGAGATTACAGGTGTGAGCCACTGTGCCCAGCCTGTTAATTATTGTTTCAATTTGGCATTTTATTGTAAAGTTTATCCTTTTTATTAACTTACTTATGACTTAATTTATTTTTATTAATATTTTCTTGGCTACCACGAGGTTTACGATAATAATTTCATATCATCAGATTCTAACTCAGATATTTTTGTATGTAGTACAGAGATATTAAAACTATGTACTTTTAATTCCTCTTTCTAATTTCTTGTTTTTTCCTCTGTTGCTTTTTTATATGCAATAGGATATAATATGTCAATTTTTATTACTGCTTCACATAGTTATATGTTAGAATAATCACAAATATTAAACATAAATTTCTACTTTATTTTTTCCATTTTTGACCATTTATGTTTTTTTGGATAGATTGATGCTTAGATTCTATATTGTGTGGCTGCTTGCCTGGAAAATTGACTAAAACATCTCCTGAATGATGATTGTGCTAGCTATGCATTTTCTCATTGTCTATATGTCTGATAGAGTATTTGTCTTTGAATTTAAATGAAAACAAATTTTTTTGAGATGGAGTCTCACTTTATTGCCCAGGCTGGAGTGCAATGGCTCGATCTTGGCTCACTGCGACATCCACCTGCCCGGTTCAAGTGATTTTCCTATCGCAGCTTCCTGAGTATCTGGGATTACAGGCATGCACCACCACGACTGGCTAATTTTTGTATTTTTAGTAGAGGTGGGGTTTTACCATGTTTGGCCAGGATGGTCTCGAACTCCTGACCTCGTGATCTGTTGGGAGCAAGCCCCCAAAATCTGGCCATAAACTGACCCCAAAACTGACCATAAATAAAATCTCTGCAGCACTATAACACGTTCTTAATGGCCCTAACGCCCAAGCTGGAAGGTTGTGGGTTTACGGGAATGAGGGCAAGGAACCCCTGCCCCACCCAGGGCGGAAAAGCGCTTAAAGGCATTCTTAAGCCACAAACAATTAGTATGAGCGATCTGTGTCTTAAGGGCATGTTCCTGCTGCAATTAATTCAGCGCATCACTTCGTTTCCCATAAGGGATACTTTTAGTTAATTTAGTATCTATGGAAACAACGCTAATGACTAGTTTGATGTTAATAAATATGTGAGTAAATCTCTGTTCAGGGCTCTCAGCTCTGAAGGCTGTGAGACCCCTGATTTCCCACTTCACACCTCTATATTTCTGTGTGTGTGTCTTTAATTCCTCTAATGCCGCTGGCTTAGGGTCTCCCTGACCGAGCCGGTCTGGGCAATGATCTGCTGGCCTCAGCCTCCCAAAGTGCTGGTATTACTGGCGTGAGCCACCCTGCCTGGCTTTGTATTTTTTTGGAACTCCACCAACGCCCACAGGGCACAGCTTTGGTTGATTTTCCCTGCAAGTAGGAAAGGGGGATCCAGATATTTGACAGTGACTGCTGCTCATTTCCCCTAATAAACACCGCAGGACGGAAGAGGAGGAGTTCTGTAGATTTTCCCCAATTCTGTAGAAAGAGCATGCAAACACTAGGAGCTTCACACTCTAGAAAGATTAGCACCATCGTCCTCAAACAACTCATTGAAGATTTTCAAGGTAGTCTTTTTTTATCTTAAATCCCATTCAGTAGCTCCTACCACATGTGAAGGAGTATGTGTGTCCTGGTTCTCTCTGCAGGCCCCGAGCTCCTTAGATGTCAGGAGGGATTTGTTTGTTTGTTTGTTTTTTACCCGTGATATCAATTCTGATACAATAAGTTTTTCTTTTTATCTTTATCTGTAGTTGTCCAGGATTAGGTAAAAATAATATTATACTTACAAGATTTTTACATTCCCTCACTGAGAAGCTGCTTTCTATATAAAAGACGGAAACTGAGAATATAGTCCAAAAATCCACATCAGGTGAATAGTTGAATAACTTGAGATGTGTTCACATACTGGAATACAACTCAGCGTTAAAATCCAGGCATGTCTGATCCACATAGAAGCATTGCTACATCCTCAAATAATTAGTCAGTGCAAAAACTAAATAAGTGTACATGTCATATAGTTTCATTTGTGTAAATTGTACAACCATTCAAAAATAACATGAGGAAGATTTTACTTTGAGAATAGGGTGGTGGGTGCAGTGTAGTGAAGAGAGAAAACCACAGAGGAGTGCGAGGAAAATTCAGGAGTTACTTCAATTGTTAACAACTTCTTGAAGTGTTTGTTGAATAATTGCAAATCGAGTTCAACATTTTCCACATGGAACGCTCTAAACTTGAATTAATTACTTACCTATTATAATTAAAGCAGCAAAAATGAAGAAATATATTAGTAGAGAAGGAAAAATAAGAGGAGGGATGTAAAAATTTAAGCGATCAGAGTCCTGAAAATACACATGCATGAACCCTGATACTCTCTATATATTTCACATAAATTCCAGAATACAGAAAATTACACAAAGTTGCGATGACAGGTGGGGAATCCTGCAAACCTCACCAGGCATGTCCCTTGCTGCTCTGGAGTTGTCTCAGTGGAGCAGTCTCCTCCAGTGTTAGGAGAGCGGTGCAGATAGTGGGCAAACTGTGTATGTGTGATCTTGGACACATTGCACAACCTTTCTGCTCTGTATGTAACTTATCATCTGTAAAATATAACATTGATACTGACAGTACATATATATTTATTCATATATGCACATAAATAAATATGTATATATGTACATATAGTTTAGATGCATAAAAAATGAAATAAAATGATGAATGATAAATGCTTATTAAGGCACTATCAGGCAATATAAAATTATATTTTCCTGAATGATGTGATTACTTTAATCTCCCCCCAAGGCACTCTCATCTGATCTGGGCAACGCCCCTTTCTCAGACATCCCACCCCAGAACTTGCTATATAGTAGGAGACATTCAAATAGGATCCTCCCTCTGCTGATACGAAACAGCCCAGCCCTGACCCTGCAGCTCTGAAAAGGAAGCCCCAGCCCTGGGATGCCCAGGTGTTTCTATTTAATGATAGAGCCTGAATTCAAACAACTTACAATGGAATCCAGGCTGAGCTGGGTTTTCCTTGCTGCTGTTTTAAAAGGCGATTCATGAAGAACTAGAGATATTGAGTGTGAGTGGATATGAGTGAGAGAAACAGTGGTTGCATCTGGCAATTTCTGACCAGGATGTCTCTGTGTTTGCAGGTGTCCAGGGTGAGGTGCAGCTGGTGGAGTCTGAGGGAAATTTCGTGCAGCCTGGAGGGTCCCTGAGACTTCTCCTGTGCCGTCTCTGGATTCACCTTTAGCAGCTACGATTTGGACTGGATTCGCCATGCTCCAGGAAAGGGGCTGGAGTGGGTCTCTGGTATTAGCATGCTGGTAGCACATATTATGCAAACTCTGTAAAAGGCCGATTCGCCATCTCCAGAGACAATGCCAAAAACACACTATATCTTCAAATGAACAGTCTGATAGCTGAGGACACAGCCATTTATTACTGTGTGAGTGAAGCACAGTGAGGGGAAGTCAGTGTGAGCCCAGACACAAACCTCCCTGCAGGAACGCTGGGGGGAAATCAGCTGTAGGGGGCACTCAGGGCCCACTGATCAGAGTCAACCCCAGAGGCAGGTGCGGATAGAGACTGACTTCCTGTCAGGATGTGGGGCTTCATCTTCTTCTGACAGTTTCTCTAGTGAACCTAGGTTTAGAATTATGTGCTTCTTCATGTCATCTTTACATATTTTTTAAAATATCATTTTAATATGAAGACCTATTCTCACATGCACCAAATGCAGATTGACACTTACAGAGATGAAAAGGCCTCAACCATGACCACCAAGATCAGAGTCCTGAGGAAACTCAGCGGTACCTGGTGAGTCTTCTCCAATCAAACCCAGGACAGAAACCTCAGGGAGATTCCCTGACAAAGTCTTTATGAATTTTGATCACAGCCAACAGAGAGTCTGGGCCAGGGTCAGTGTCTTTCAGAACTCACAGTTTGCACACCTGATCCTTTTCTTGACACTAAAGCCAATCAGCATGAGCACTGACCTGGTGCTCCTTTTGCTCGCAATCCATGTTCTTTCTTTGTAGTCTTTGTTCTCCCTTTTTGATTTGCTTTTCCTGCTTCCTGAAAAAGAAACAGATGGTCTCCGTGGTCTACATTCCAAGGATCAAGGGATTTTCTTGGAGCTCAGTGGGGCTTAGGCTTGCTCCTGCAGCCAGGTGGGAGAGGTTCATGGGATTTCCTTCTCTCCCCATTTTCTCAGGAACCCCCTCTGTGTTGTGTGTAGAATCATCTGAGAATGCAATTGGGCATCAATAGTGAAGGGGACAAACTTATTTGATCAAAATGGGTTTTGGATGTGGAATTAACTCTGTTCTATGCACATTGTCAGAGTCATCTTCAGAAGAAGTGTTAGAAAGAGCTTGTGAAATAATATCAGAATCTAAATGGAGCCACTTGTGTTAAAACCCTAATGAATGAAACTGGGGAAGGCCATGAAGGAGGGTTCTAACACACATATTCCTGATAACAGGAACTCTCATAAATAGACTCTGCACAGCCACAACCTTGCACAAAGGCCACCACAACCTTAAAAGAATTACTTCTCCAAGTGTATCTGCCCAGCAACTGCTTTTTCAACCTTACACTGATGTCACCCTTGTTATTGATTCTTCTAGCCCAGGATAGTTATCTCGAAACAACTTGTGTAAACCTTCTCATCTTTTCTTAATTCTTTATCTTCCTATACCAACCCGAATGCACCCATATATATTTCAATCACAATGCACATCCTAGAATAAATATTATATTTTAGAGTCTGTCTCTGTCCATTATTCAGGGTTGACAAGCTACAGGTGGACATGCCACATTTCTGTGAGATGTAAAGGATGATAGCTTTTGGAGATGGCTGGGAATATCCAATGTCCAGAAGATCATCCATCAGTAAGTGCAGGCTGCAAGTTCCAGAAAGAGGTGAAGCTGCTGAATCACCATGGAATTTTATTTTCCCGAGTTCTGCTCTGACGGAATCAGGCCCACCCATTTTTATCAATGACAGTATACCTAACACAGAGTCAGCTGATGACAGTTTTTGTTTTGTTTTGTTTTGTTTTTGAGATGGAGTCTCACTCTTTTGCCAAGGCTGGAGTGCAGTGGCATGATCTCAACTCACTGCCACTTCTGCCTCCTGGTTTCGAGCAATTCTCCTGCCTCAGCCTCTGGAGTAACTGAGTTTACAGGCATGTACTACCATGCCCAGCTAATTTTTGTATTTTTAGTAGAGACGGAGTTTCACCATGATGGCCAGGTTGGTCTCCAACCACTGATCTCAGGTGATCCGCCTGCCTGGGCCTCCCAAAGTGCTAGGATTACAGGTGTGAGCCACCATTCCTGGCCGATGACAGTTTTAATAACATCTATTAAGTAAATTCACCAACACCACCTGTATTAGTGCTGGATCGAATAACTACAAAATCTATCCTAACCAGATGTACCATAAAACTTACAATAACCCATAGAAAACAATGTTAACATGAGATCTATGTTCCTAATTTTTCTAAGGTGAAATACTGACAACTTGACTATCAGGCAATTATGATTTTGCTAATGAGTTGTAGAAGTTGCATGTATATTTGGGATTTTAACACTTTTTCAGATGCATGACTGCAATTAATATTCTCCCATTCTGTAGGTTGTAATTTTTTCCACTTTGCAGAATGTTTTTGTTTTGATGGAGTTCCACTTGTTCAATTCTGCTTTTGTTGTCTATGTCTTTAATGTGAAATATAGGAAATCATTGCTAATATTATTTTTGGTGGGGGAAATTTTACAAATTCCACTGGCTTCCTAATAATTATTTTGTGGATGTTCTATATATTATTGAGAGTGAGGTGTTGAAATCCCTTTTTTATTGTTTTCAATTTATCCCTTCATGTCTCTTAAAGTTGGTTAATGCAGTTATATTTCTATTTAATGTAGTTATATTTCTCTTCTATTTCTATGTTTACAAATATGTAAAATAGAAATAAAATAATATTTGCTTAGTATTTTTAAAGGGAAAATCACATAATAATAAATTATATTTTCCCAAATGCTGCCATCACCACTAAACTCCTCCAGGAGTCTCACATCTGCTCTGGGCTCTGTCTGTCCTTTGGAGTCACTCCTCAGTGTTTGCTGCAGAGGAGGAGACATGAAAATAGGGCCCTCCCTCTCCTGATGAAAGTCATCCTGGCACTGATCCTACAGCTCTGGGAGAAGAGCCCCCGTCCAGAATTACCAGGAGTTTTGATTTGATGATCATCTCTGAATGCACGGGGCTCACCACAGAATTAGAGCTGAGCTGGGTTTTTCTTGTTGCAATTTTAAAAGGCAAATAATGGAGAACTAGGGGTATTGAGTGTGAGTGGATATGAATGAAAAAACAGGGATAATGTGTGGCAGTTTCTTACCAAAATGTCCCTATGTTTGTAGGTGTCTAGTGTGAGGTACAGGTGGTGGAGTCTGCAGGAGAGGCAAGAGGCAGAAAAGTGCACAGGAGGCAGGGTGAGATTGTAGACACTGTCAGCCCACTATGCCAATCTCATACCTAGTGCTGGAGAAGGGTGGGAGTCTGATGGAGCTTCCTAACAACCTGTGGTTCAAGCTAAGTCCATTAAGGCCATTGGTTCTTCCCATTGCATAGTTGCCCATCAGAAATCTGCTATGTGCACAGTTATTTTGTGGGAGGAGCTCGAGCCTTTGTCTCTTTGTCAAAAACTGGGTGAAGGTGTCGGAGAGCTGTCCTGCGTGCCTGGTACAGTTGCTCCGTGATGTTGGAGGTTTGGGAGGTCCATTGTCAGGGTGGAAAAACCATTTATGGATATGTGCATGAGAAAACTTGATTGTACTTGGTTCTCTTAGATGACATGGAGAAGCAAGCAGGCTGCCTGCAAACAATTGTAATTTCCTACTTTACCCAAGTTCATGGTTTCTTGTAAACTTTGGTTTCTGCCCAAGTACGAAGATACTGATTAGAGTGAGTTTGGTTATTTCCACGAACTAACCTTCACCTCTTCCAGGTAAAGAGTACATTGTCCTTACTCTGAGTCTGAGGGAGGAGAGGGTCCTGTACAACTAAGGACCTGCAGAGACCCCCATGTGCAGCTTTGCAGAGTCAGATGTTTCCTCATGTAAAGAGACCTCCACTGCCAATGATTGCTGCTCAAGTCTAATGTTGGATTCAGTATTAGAACATCCTTTAGGCTATCACAGGTCAACCGTATTCTGAAAATCACCATTATCATAGATAGAGCTGATAACCCAGTGCCCATTCTCCTGACAGCACTTTCTCTTTCTTATTTGGTTGAAAGTTTGAAGAAAAAGCGGGGCCATTATTTGTCTAAATTTAACTTCAGAATCTACTATTTTCTTTAGTGGACCAAGAAATTTCAAAACAAGTGAACTCTTTGCATCAAAATGTGCATATTTGTGAATTTCAACGTGTTGTTCAGAACCTGTGCATGCCAACTACTGTGTTTCTCGCTCACTCTTGGTCTGGTGAAGCCGTCACAGACAATCTCCCTCAACTGTGCCATCTCTGCATTTGCCATCACAACCAGTGCTTCCTGTTTGGGCTGGATCCATCGGTCCCCCAGGGAAGGGACTGGAGTGAATCAGGTGCACAGTTCATGAGGGAGTGCACATTCCAAACCAATCCTCAAGAGGAGTCCAGTCACCATCTCCAGATCCACATCCAAAAAACCGTTTTTCCTATAGATGAGCTACCTGAGCAAAGAGTACACAACCATGAGTGTTTATACAGAAGCCACCGCGAGGGAAAGACATTGTGAGCCCAGACACAAACCTCCCTACGGGGAAGCTCAGGAGCAGCACCAGGCGCTGAGGACACCAGGGGGCCCTGAGGACACCAGGGGGCGCTCAGGACACCAGGGGGCCCTGAGGACACCAGGGGGCGCTCAGGACACCAGGGGGCCCTGAGGACACCAGGGGGCGCTCAGGACATACATAGCAAGGCAGGTGGAAGAAGGAAAAGGTGCTGGAGATGCGGTTTGGCATCACCATCATATTTCACCGCTGGACACCCGCCACTATGTTTATTTTCAGGTACATGATTCTCTGTATTATTAGAAAATGGCATTTATATAAATACATAACAATATGTAGATGCATCAAGCTGTCCTCTATCTTACATGGACCTTTTCCAAAAAGAATCTGAGTCCCTGTGTTTATTTGATCACCTCATAAATTATGGTCAATTATGTAGGATCTCTTTCTCTTCTTTCTCTCTTCTTTCCTCCTTCTCTCTCACAAACTCACTCTCACACACAGAATTCTACAACTGCAGTCACGTGATGTGTTGAAGACAATTCGTTAAAGGCCAGCTTTTCCAGTTTAGTTTCTGTTCATATTACTGTAAGAAGAAAAACATTGTTTCTCAGCTGTGTATTTCTCTAAGATGAGTATTAGGTTTTAAATAATACCCAGATACTGAAAGTAATCCAAATATCAATCAGCAGCTAAATCAGTAAACAAATTGTGCTGGAAAAACACCCACTGTTACAATAAGGTACAGCTGGATATGCTCAACAGTGAGGGTATTGTCACAAGTACGTATGAAGAGAAAAATAAGACAAATGAATACAAGTACATGCATACAAGTCCTCTTCTATAAATTCTACAAAATGAAAAGTAAAGTTACATAAAAAAAACCCAGTAGTTGACTCTAGACGTGGTGTGAGAAGGGAAGAGGTGTAGGAACCAGAAATTTTAGGAAAACAAGAGGAAATTTTGAGTGCAGTTGATTTTTTCTATGTTGAGAAAAGTAATGGTTATGTCACTATTTGTCAAATTGTACGTGTCACGGGATGGGTATTATTTGCTAATTTCACCTCATTAAAATATTACAAATTTAAACACGTATAATTTAGTAGAAAATGAGGTAGACAGATGAATAAAATATATGATAAATAAAAAAAGAAAATCATAGAACGTTGGCTTGAGGACTTCACTCATAAACTGAAGAAATTTTAAATTTCTCAACACAGAATTAAAGATTTATTTAAATACATACACGAAATCAAAGACTCCTGAATATACACATGAATAAACCCTAAGCCTAACTATATCTTTAGGGAAACACTAGAATACAACAAAATAATGTCATGATTTCATTACATAACGGGGGCTAATCAAACCACACCAGGCATGTCCAGCTCTGTCCTGGAGTTGGTCCAGGGAACAGGTGTGTCCTGTGGTTAGGAACCATGACACCAAGCTCACAGCATTTGTTCTATTTGACACCATAAAAAGACCAAGAGATCTCAACTAAAATGTAGTGTTGATGTCACATCTGTGGGTGCCACACACTCCCCCATGTGAATACAGAAAGGTTAATTACCTCTGGAGGTGTCTGCCGAGAGTAGAGCTGGTATCTCAGGAATGTCCAAAATGGCTTGATCAAGTAAGAAAGGAGACTGGCTCAGGGTTGCTCTAGTGGTTTGATGGTGGAGGCAGAGTGAGGGTTCTCATTCACAGAAAGGAGTTTGTGGGGTTTCAACCTCCAGATGGCATCAAATGAGGGAGTTCCTGTGATTCCTAACAAGATTCACCTTGTGTTGGAAAGAAAGGAGATGATGGAGGAATGAGCATTAAGTTATCAACAGTCAGACATCAAAACAATAGTGTGATGACTTATTCTATGTAGCAACTATAAAAATCGTGAATAAAAAGAAAAGATCAGTGTCCAATATGGGTGGACAACAACCAAGTCTACAAAAAAAGAGAAGACTGCTTATAAGAATAAGCAAATAATAATTAAAAGTAGGACTGAAATGAGGAGAAAGGGGTGAAAGGCACGGGGCAGGGAATTAGACATGGGTCCTGTTCCAATGTCTTGTGTGGAGTCATTTCACTATCTAAGATCATCCGCTTATTCTGAATGTATTAGGTCTTCTCCAAAACATCACAAGTGTCAGAGGATTCCTCAGGATATTCATTTTAATATCTTCTATTTGAGTAGCCTTACAATTGTGTAAAATTCTTAGTTATTATTATTATAATTAGAGTATAGGGTCTCACTCTGTCACACAGGTTGGAGTGCAGTGGCACAATCATAGCTCACTGTAACCTTGAACTCCTGGCTCACATAATCCTTCTGCCTCAACCTCCAGAGTAGCTAGGACTAGATGGATGCACCATCACACACAGCTGATTTTTTTTTTTAAATGTTTCATAGAAATGGAGTCCCTCTATGTGTGCAGGCTGGTCTCAAACACATGGTCTCATGTGATTCCTCTGGTTTTGCTTCTCAACGTGGTGGAATTATAGGCATGAGCCACCATATCTGGACTGAACTGATTCTTTAGTTGCAACATATCAACCCAAGAACTGACTCCCTGAATTTTTTTTCTGCAGTGTTTTGGTTAATAGCGCCTGAAAGGATGTATCCCAATATGTTCCAACAACAGAATTTTTTTTCCTGATGTTTCTTCTGATAGACATAATTTCTTGGTTGAAGATCACAAAATACTGTTGAAAGATGACATAAAAAGGCAACCTTAAAATTTTGGTGATTGGAGTGAGTATAAAAATTGCTTTCAATATTGTGTAACAAGCACCTCCTGCAGTAGGATAAAAGTGAGCAATGAAGGTAACATTTCTAAATGTATGAATCTTCCAGCTCCCGACTCATAGGGCAATAATGGATGTGTCCTGAGGGAGGGACCAGAATGTCTCAGTGCTAGTGGGATAACTCTTGGCCAAGAGATTTTCCATATTTTTAAAAGTTTTTTTTTAATTTAAAGATGCTATTTTTCAACATATCCAGAATATTAATAGGACTGATTTCGGTATGATATGAACAATGGCAATGCCTTCTATGTTTGGATAATATTACAAACCAGGTTAAGACTCAATGTTTCCTGTAATGATGCACCAGAACATTATTCTTGTTTCCATATTAGTTTTTTTCTCTTTGCATTTGGTTTCACATTTGTGTGTCAGGTCTCTAGAATGTATGATTTTATTTAAAACTGTCGTATCTTGCTGTCCATTTTGATAGGGCTTCCAGAAGATTAAAAAACCTCTGCTTGCAGCACATTTTAAAATTCTGCACTACAGCAGAACATCTGTATTTAATCCTGGTCTTTTGTTAATTGATAAGGTCTATTAAGTGCAATAACTTCTGCCTTCTTGGATGGTTTTAGATCAGGTAGAGGAATATATCATAAATGAATGTACTAATAGTATAAATTATTAATAACCACCACTTTTATTACTTAGGTGTTATTCTTCAAGAAATAATACTAAATCAAGGGTCTCAAAGGGAATATTATTTAAGGGATATACAAAATATTTTGTGAATCTAGGCAAAATAAATGTGAACACACACTTAGTATCCAGCCATGTCTCCCGTCTATCTCATTATGAACCACACAGTAACTGACTTCACTTGGGACTTATTCTAAATTTCAAATTCATTACTTATTTATGTTAATACTTCTAGGTTATGATGTGTGACTATTTTAGCAGAGAGTGAAGAAAGACAACCTAGGCTGACTAAACAATGAGGAAAATCACAACATGATGAAACAGGAAGCCGGAAGTGAGTGGCTCTAGGATTGAATAATTTGACAGCTCGTCTTCCCAGGCAGTTTCTTTTCTCAATTTTCCACACTGATGCATCCAGAAAGTCAGCTTCTACCCCCAGGGGACTCCCATCATACAGTGACATGGTGACAACATTCCCAAGAGTCACACACATATATTAAATATTGTCTGGAATTGGGGAAGAACCATTTCTGCGATTCTCCTCTGAAGGACCAGGAACACCTCAACTGACCACTTCCCCTGCCTCCATGACTAGAACTACAGCACGTGCTCACATGGACCCTCATCCCTGATGGGAATAATAAGACACCATTGATGACGTTGACTGTTTTATCATATACATTACTAAAGTCTGATATAAAGGTTTCAAAAACGAATTGAAGTCTGCCCTACTATGTCCACCAGAGACTACAGATCCTCCAATGATACCTTGTCTTTTCTGCTTGACTTTGTCTCTTCACCTTGTTCTGTCCTCCAGAGAATCTCTTTCAGCTCCCTCAGGTGCATTCAAGTATTTTATTTACTGACAATTTCTCAGTTGGTGAAAGGTATTAGACTAAAGGGTCCATATTCCTAGGAAGGCATCATGACCCTGGGTCTGCGTGTGACCTTGCGAGTGTTCCTGACCCTCCTACAGATGAGATGCTGGTCTGTGTGTTCTCTCCCCTTCCCCTGGGGTAGAGTCCTACTGTTTTCCGCAGGTATTCCCTCCCACAGCTCCAGTGTTCTCCGTCGGTGTCATCACCTTGCATATCTGCTGCACTGCACTGCAGACTAAGGCTCTGATTCCATAAGAAAGACAGGGGAGCTGCTTCTCAATAGATCTTTGGTGTTACCATCTCAATTCCTGAGGCATTGAACAAGTGCACCTAGGATTCTGGTTTCAGTGACTTGCCCCTACAGGGTAAATTCTTAGTTCTTTTGTGGGAATAAGGGAGTTGGGTCTGAATACATTTCAGAAGTGTGGGCTCTTATTATTTCCTAGACAGACACTTGGGGAAAGGAAGATTTTTGTGACTGTCCCTTTCTTGGGGAAAGGGATTCAAGAGGATAGGATAGTTCTTGAGCATATGATCCCTTACAATTTCATACTACAACATGCTTACCACACACAATTTCAAGCAATCCAATATGCACTTATATTTTCTCTTGTAATAGGTTATATATCATACTCTAGACTCTGCCATAGAAATATGTAATTTCAAACCCTGCCTTTGTTACTCTGTACAAGAACTTGCTTCTCCTTAAACTCCAGAGTTGTTGTTTGCTAAGAACTTTAAATATTGGAAGTATTAAACAAAATTTTCAAAATTCCATCTTCTCTGTTTATCTGTTATGGTTGATACAGTTGTAAAAACAAGAAAAATATATATCTTTTCTATGTACATTTCCAAGCTTAATATCAGAACTTTAGTAAAACCTAGAAAAATAAAAAAAAATCAAATATTGTTCAGCTGCTTAATAGAAAAACAAATTATAGTAAATTTGTCTGCTAGAATACTACCCAATATTTATCATAAAAAATTATGTTATACCAAACTATCAGGTAAAGTATCTAATTGTTTTTGTTAAGTAAAGTAAGCCAAACAAATCAGAATAATTACTATGTTATTTCATTTATATACATTCTGATAAATTAAAATGAATCTGCAGCAACGTAAAAATCAGTAGTTGCCAAGGAAAAAGGTAGAAGAAAGGGAAAACAACAAAGTATACAGAAGAACAAAAGGGAATATTGAGAATTATCTTGTCCCCCTTGATAATGACGGTTCCATCATGTTTATCAACTGTACAATATAAACATGCAAAAGATTATCATACGTAAACTAAAACTTATAAAATTTATTACAAGCAAACACATGGATAATTAGACAAGAAAGTAATGATAGAAAGATAGAAAAAAATGTATATTGAATTTCAAAAATACCTAAGAATTTATCTGCCTAAATCCTAGTTCTCACCATATTTTAGGTGAATGCTAGAATGCAGCAAAATTACACAAGTTCTCACTACAGAAATTGGGCTTCACAACCATCCTAGGCATCCCCAACTCTGTCCTGGAGTTGGTTCAGGGAGTAACTGGGGCCAGTGATGAGGAGCACAGGCCCAGATACCAGGGTTTACTCATCTAGACATGAGCTCTTAAATACACCCTTAGCCCATTTTCCACATGTGGTTTACTTTCACATCCGTACAGGGAGAAACATTGACTGCGACAAAACATAATTTACACAAACGTGTAAAAATAAAATAGGGTGATCAGTTCAAAGTGTTTATCACAGCATAATTTTATAAGACAGCATATTTTCCAAATACCATCATTGTCACCAAACCTCTGCAAGGCACAGTCATCGTATCTGGGCCCTGTCCTCTCCTCAGGCGTCCCACCCCAGAGCTTCCTATATAGTAGGAGACATGCAAATGGGGTCCTCCCTCTGCTGATGAAAACCAGCCCAGCCCTGACTCTGCAGCTCTGGGAGAGGAGACCCAGTCTGGGATTCCCAGGAGTTTCCACTTGGTGACCAGCACTGAACACAGACCACCAGCCATGGAGTTGGGGCTGAGCTGGGTTTTCCTTGTTGCTCTTTTAAAAGGTGATTCATGGAGAACTAGAGATACTGAGTGTGAGGGGACATGAGTGAGAGAAACAGTGGATACGTGTGGCTGTTTCTAATCACGATGTCTTTGTGTTTACAGGTGTGCAGTGTGAGGTGCAGCTGGTGGAGTCTGGGGGAGGCTTGGTCCAGCCTGGGGGTTCCCTGAGACTCTCCTGTGCAGCCTCTGGATTCACCTTCAGTAACTACTGGATGGACTGGGTCCGCCAGGCTCCAGGGAAGGGGCTGGAGTGGGTTGGATTTATTAAAAACAAAGCTGATGGTGGAACAGCAGAATACGCCGCGTCTGTGAAAGGCAGATTCACCATCTCAAGAGATGATTCAAAGAACACACTGTATCTGCAAATGAACAGCCTGAAAACCGAGGACACGGCCGTGTATTACTGTACTAGAGACACAGTGAGGCGAGGTCAGTGTGAGCCCAGACACAAACCTCCCTGCAGGGGCGCGCGGGGCCACCAGGGGGCGCTCGGGACCCATGAGGACGGGACAGGTCCCAGGAGCAGGTGCAGGGCGAGGTTTCCTTTCTACTCAACTGGAAAAGTCAGGATTGTATTTGCAGAACTCTGGAGTGTTCTAGCCTGTGATATTATATTACTTGTATTTATTATGAATTTATTATCGTTAGTATTTAAATTTTAATAATTATTAAAATTCTGTAAGTATTTTTAAGTATATACTTTCAAGAAATAAACATTCCTAATTATTTGCACTAATTCCCCCAGAATTTTACGAACATTTGTTGACATCAGCAACTACATAGCTATAGGGACATAAATCTATGGCCATAGAAATATGTACACGCCAGGCGCGGTGGTTCGTGCCTGTAATCCCAGGTCTTTGGGAGACCGAGGCAGGTGAATTACTTGAGGTTAGGAGTTCGAGACAAGCGTGGCCAACATGGCAAAAGCCCGTCTCTTTTAAAAATGCAAAATGTATCCGGGTGTGGTAGCACACACCTGTAATCCCAGCTACCCGGGAGGCTGAGGTAGAAGAATTGCTTCAACCCAACAGACGGAGGTTGCAGTGAGCTGAGATTGTGCCACTGTACTCCAGCCTGGGCAACAGGGCAATTCACCATCTCGCAAAAAAAAAAAAAAAAAAAAAAAAAGAAATAAAAAGAGAGAAAGATGTATAAATACACAGACCTATGCATATATACTAGGCATTCATATTAAACATTAAAACAAAATAATTCCAAAAATATTTTCTGAAGAATCAAACTAATGATGGACTAAGTGTAAATCTTTAAATTCCTAATTGATTTCAGTTGCTTTTATTTGTTTACATGAATTGATTTCTAGTTGTTCATTTAAAAATAGCATATTGGTCATTTCCAAAGAGCTCAGAGTAAATTTCAAATGTCACAATAAATGATAAGAATTTGAGGTGATTAATGAAAACTATCTTAAATCTTAATTATCAGTTATTCCATATTACATTCACAAATCATAACATTTCTTACCTTGTAAATCTAAACAACCATAATTTGTGAATTTAAAAGAAATTTTTAAAAAAATTTATCCCAGATCATTGTCTTTTCTTGACTTCCAGTTCTCACTGGACCCTCTCAAGGGCCCACCCACACCCCTGTCTCCTGAAGGCTTCTGGGAGTGGCTGATGGATGCGCAGAAGCAGGTTCCCCATGTGAGTCCACATGTCCTGGAGCCTCCCTCTCCTTGGATTAGGCCATCTCCTCAGGATCACAGGGCTCTTCATTATCCTCACCCCGCTGTTGTACCAAACAAGCAACATCACACTTCAATTCACCATGCTTTGTTTTAATTTTCCAAAATGACATGAAGGCAATAAATTTAACAGTAAGTTGATCAGAACCTAATAGGTCGAGGCCTTTTTCATATGCCAGGTTTCTTCTCAAGACTTTCCCTTTGATAGGTATTTTCCATTTCTTTATGAGATGACATACTAATATATCCATATTGGAGATTCTCCTTCTAAGTAGGCTCTGGGTCACTCACTCCTTTTATAGTAATCACCATACAAGTCCCATACAGAAGGAGTTGGAAAATCCTGGGTAGAACCAAGATTGTGTACAGCCCTGTGGTCTTTAATGTCATGGAGTTAAAGTCAGTGAGAAACAGCTTTAGTTGTGCACGGTGACTGAATTTGCACATTACTCTAGGAAAGTTGCCTTCCCATGACAAATGTGAATGCCAATTATCAGATTAATATGAATGGCTTCACAGTAGGAAAACTGATATCAAAACCTTACATCCTTTAAATTAAATTCTATCTTTGACAAGATGGGGATGGATCAACACCCATGTGAATGTTGCACTTCAGGGCCCAGCACTTGGAAGAGCCCCTCCAGGGCACAGTGAAGGCCTCTATAAACGTGGCTGAAATCACCACATTCAATGAGTTTTGTTGAATAATTGCTGAAGAAGTCAGCTGGAAGTGCCCTGAAATCTCACACCTTCTGCATAGAGGACTCCAAACAGATTGTCATGAGCTTGAAAAACACGAACATGGAATTAGCACTAATGAGTTGTGATGATGAAACAGCTCTCTTCCAAGTTGCGGGTCTTTCTCTCCTGCCAGCAAAGTCAACATGATCGCTTTCTTGTCTTAGACAAAGGAGTTACAACAGCTCCTTCTCTTCTGAGTCACAGGCTTGTGTGAAGTCTCTTCCCAACAGCTGGATTGTCAACTACAATATTTCCTAAAAATAAATAAAATACTTCATGAAACTAAATTCAAGGGGAACAAAATCAGTTTGTTTCTTTCATAATTTTTGTTTAAAGTGCTAACTAGTAAAGAAAGACTATTATATTTTATAAATTTTTGTTTATAATTAATTATTTTGAAGGGGAAATAATTTATAGGGTCATTACATTGTATTAAATAACACATGTAGTGTTTTAAAGATAAATTCCCTCCAAATGCAGAAACACATTCTAGGTAAGCTCCAGAGAAGAGATGCCCTCCTAGGGCCACGGCAGTCTCAGGAAAGCCTGAAATCGGTCTCTCCCCAGTTGCTAGGACAGGGGTCTAAACATGCAAATTACCCTTCAATCTCTTGGGTAAAATTTCACTCTCATGTTGTGGGAGCTGATGAATCTCTTCTCAGACAAGACAGAAAATCTCTGGAGAAGGCAGAGCTGTGGTCTTACAGAAAATGAGATGTGCATGTTGACAGCTACCCAAGGTGAGTGTTTCAGATGTCACACCTAGGTCTTTGAAATATTTGTGACTGCAGGTGACTGACAGAAACTGATTATCCTTGTCCCTAGGTATCCTGTCCCAGGTGCAGTTGCAGGAGTTGGGTCCTGGACTGGTGAAGCCCTCTCAGACCGTCTCCCTCCCCTGCACTGTCTCTGGTTTCTCCATAACAACCAGTGGCACCTACTGGCTTTGGATTCAAAAGCCACTGGGAAAAGGCTGCAGTGGCTGTGGGAGAAATAGGTTATTCTGGAGTCACCAGATACAACCCATCCTTCTGGAGCCACAGCAGCATCTCCTGTGACACACTGAAAAAACCGTTATTCCTCCAGCTGAGCTCTGTGACCTCGGAGGACACAGCTCTGTGTTACTGTGTGAGAGGCACATTGAGGGAACATCAGTGTGAGCCCAGACACAAACCTCCCTGAAGGATAGTGGAGCACACCAGGAACACTCAGGACACACCACGAATGGGGCCTAGACCCAGGGGAAGGTACACGTGGTGACATTTTTTAAGGTATTGTTATTTTCAAGTACTATTTGGAAAAAAAGTAACATACTTATTTTAGGGTATACATTAATCACGTCTCCGTGATACTGCTTGAGGGATAGACACACAGATCAACGGAACAGAATAAGAGTGACTTTGGACAAGAACAGAAACTGTCCCCTTCTAAAGAAACATAGGGGACAAGCTCCAAGACAGTGGTCTGAGCAACAATTTTCTGGATATTATTGCCCAAACATAGGCAACAAAAGCAAAGATAGCAAATGGGGTTGCATCAGACTACAAACTTCTGCAGATCAAAGAAAATAATTCACAGAATGAAGAAAAATCCACAGGTTTGGCAAAAATTTTACAAAATTAGGCATCTGATAAAGGGAATGTATCCAAAATATATAAGAGAGCCAAACCACTCCATAACAACAACAACAACAAAAACAACAATAACAACTAGTGACTCTATTAAAAATAACCAAAATATTTGAATATACCTTTTTCAGAAGAGTAAATACAAGTTGAAAACAGATATATAAAAAAGCTAAACATGACTAATAATTAGAGAAATTTAAATTTAATCCACAATTATCACCTCATAGAATGACTATCTTCAAAGAGATGAAAAATGACAAGTATCTTTGAGGAAGATGTGAAGAAAAGGGAATTTTTGTACACTGTGAGTGAAAATGCATATTAAGGTGATTATAAATAACATATAAAAGCCTTTCAAAAAATAGATCTATTATAATATCCAGCAATGCCACTACTGACCATGTATTGTTTTAAAAAATGAAATCAGCATGTCAATGAGATATCCACACATCCATATTCCTTGCAGCATTATTTACAATAGTAATAATATGGAAACATCTTAAATTCCCATCACTGGATAAATGAATAAACAAAACACAGTATATGCACATTGGAGAGATATTCATCCTTTTAAAAAAAAGGAAATCCTGCATTTGTGACAGCATGCATGAATCTAATGGACCTTATTCTAAGTGCAACAAACCAGACACAGGAGTACAATAATTCCTAAGTTGACTGTAGTGTATTAAATTGTAGAATCACAGAAATAGGGAGTATAATGTTGGTTTCAAGGTACTGGAGGGATGGACTGGGAAAGGGGAGGTTTTAATCAAAGTGTAAAATGTTCCAATTGGACAGAAGGAGTAAGTTATGCACAGACTAACAACAATAGCCACAAGGTATTATATATTTCAGAATTGCTAAAAAAGTACATATTAATGTTTTTCCCACTAAGAAGTGATAAAATTTTGAGGTGATGGACATGTTAGGTAGCTTGATTTACCCATTCCAAAATGTATACCCATAGCAAAACTACATATCATATTCCATAAACACACACAATAAATACTTGTCATTTTTCATTAAATAATTTTTAATTTAAATAATTGTATTAAGAAAACAAAGAGAACAGAGTACAATTGTAAGAAAATAGTTTATACTTATGTGCCTTATCATGAATTTGCAAAATAATATAGAAAGAACTTTTAACATTCAATAAAAAAGACAAGTCAACAAAAAGTGGTTTTAAAAAAGTTGTATCATCACAGAAGCTTCAGAAATGATATATAAGCATATAAAGAATTTCACTCTCTTAAAATTAGAATTCCATATGACAAGCAACTCCTCCTGACCTGCTTGGGTGGGAGGCACAATAAAGAATGCTAACAGTGATTCACTGAGCTTTATAGCTGTGTGTTCATCTGTGCTCGCTCAGTGGAAGGAATGGAAAAGAAAAAGGAAAAAGCAAAAGATGTAAGGGGGAAAAGAAGGAAAACAGAGAGAAAAACAGGAAAGTAAATGAGAAAGGAAAGGGAAAAAGGAAGAAAGGAAGGAAGGAAGGCAGGCATTAGAAGTCATTGCATTATGTGCAGAGGCAATCCTTGGACTCCTCCACATCCATTTCTACTCCAGTCCAATCAAAGTCCAATGAATACATTTTCTATGTTAATGAATTTTAAGCTTTTTAAGTATTGCTAGAAAAAACCACTCAGCTGCTTAAATTTTGTCATATCACTTCCATTATTGAAGTCAGTCTAGTTTTGGGGGTCTATCAATGCCATCAGCAAAAATAACACATGAAGAAATGACATTAAAACATATGAAAACTTTCTGAAAGCTCCATAATTCAAACCTGCATTCCCACTTTTTCCAAGCCCAGATCACCAAATATAGACCCAGAGCGAGCAGACCTCGCTCCTGGACATGGACAGAGCCCAGGACTCCCGGCAACTTGGACCTGGGAATCTGATGGCGGAGCAGCCTCTGTCCTGAAGGGGGCGACATAGGCCCTCTGAGCCCAGGGGTGGCCCAGAGGCCACTCACAGGAAGGCGGGGAAGGGACTTCCTGTCAAAGTCAGGTGCTTTTTCTCCGTTCCTGGTGAAATTGATCGTCTTCCAACCACTGAGACCTCCTCACTCGATTGACTTTGTGGGACAAGTGACCTCTTTGTGGCCCACACTTGCAAAGCAGATTGAAAAGCATGGGCCTGGAGCAGAACCCAAGTGTGGGGTTGGCCGCATGATGCCTCCTCGTTTGTTTATTTCATCTTCACTCACAGGGCTCTGTGAGTTAAGTGGTTGTTCCATGTGCAGGACTATTCTCCAGGTGGCCTCGAATACCCCAGTTCTCCTTCTTCCTTAATGTAGTTCTCAAAAATAACCGTAGAATGTTCTGGAAATGCAGCATCCTGAGATAGGGAAGAACTGCCTGGAAAAGCCCAGGACTTGCTTCTGTTCCTCCCAAAGGATGAAACATCTTGAGTTAGGGAGAAACTGCCAGGGACATCTTGAGTTAGGGAGAAACTGCCAGAAACATGCCAGGGCTTTGTTCTTTTTCTCTTCTGGAAGCAGGATGTCCTACAGAGCTTTATCCCAGGGGGTCACTTAGTCCGTGGAGGTACACCACAGGGTGGTCTCCTGTCAGAGCCCTCGACTGTGACACAAGTGGGGCACAGGCTGACAAGGCTCCATCCACTGTAGGGAGATGTCTTGAGCCTTGGGAGACCAGCTCACAACAGATCCCAGGCTTCTGTTGTCCCATGCTGCCTTTCTATAAGTAAGAATCCAATTAATATAACGTGTTGCATAAGAGTGTGTTCTCCCTTGCTGAACTCAGACACATTGGTCAATTTTTCATGGTGAGCCTGCTTTGTACCATGGCTTACAATATGCATGTGTAACTAGTCTGTCTCCCCCGTCAAGTGACATTACTCCACATCAAATCTAGCTCAGGTGCCTTATACAGAACATTCTCAATTACCCTCTTCATTCATAAAATTGACTCCATTAATTTCAATTATCTATATGCTATGCTCACCTAATATGGTGTTATTCTCATGGTTTTAAACAGATTATGTTTAAATCCACTAAAATAACAATCATAGAAATTATATTTTGAAGTCAGGTAACATGTGTCTTCATATATATATATGCTTAGGATAGATTTGGCTATTTTGGGTTCTTTGTGTATATATATAAACACATATATATGTATATACATTCATCTATATATCCGTGTGTGTGTGTGTGTGTATATATATATGGATTTTGTTTTTATTTCTGTGGAGAATATCATTATAGTTTTCATGAGAACTGGATTGATTCTGTAGATTGCTTTGTCCATGTGGATATTTTAACACTGTTGATTCTTCCAAAACATTAAGAAGGAATATTTTTCCACTTTGTTGTGTCTACTTTAATTTATTTAATCAATGTTTTATACATTTTATTGTAAAGGTTTTTTTACATTGATGATCACACATTGTATGCCTGTATAAAAACATCACATGTATCTCAGAAATAGAAATATATACAACTATCATGAGGGCATAATAATAGAAAATTATGTGTGTGTGTGTGTGAGAATACATATATAGTTAATTTATTTAAAGTCAGATGCATTCTTTTTACTGCTTGGAAGGTCTTGTGTCTAGAGTATACAAAAAGTTGTAAAAATCATCTTAAATAATACTAAAAACAGAACTATAAAGTAATTGGAAATCTTAACACTTCCTCAAAGTAAATGCATGATTGACAAACAAAAATCTGAAAAGATGTCCAATATCAATACTCATGATTAACATTCAAAATTGCCAAATAAAGAGCAATTATGATGCATTTAAACAGGTCAGCAGGTTCTCAAAATATGCTATACCCATACAATTAACACTATTCTGTGAATCTCCTTAGAGCTACATTTGACATTTACTTTTGCAGTGGATGTCAAGGGTTGAAGTCTGTTCTTCCATGTTCACCAGAGACATCAGATACTCCAGTGACACCTTGTTTTTCTTTCCTGCTTGGCTTTGTATCTTCACCTTGTTCCATTCTACAGAGGATTTCTTGTAACTTCCTCAGGTGGATTAAAGTGTTGTATTTAACTGACAATTGTGAAATTGGTGGAAGGCATTGGACTAAAAGAAGATTCTCATCCTTCTCATGAGGCTATGTTCCTAGGAAGGTATTGTGCCCTGGGTCTCGTTGTGACCACCAGAGTGTTCCTGACACATACCTAGATGAGATACTGGTCTATGTGTTCTTTTCCCTTCTCCTTGGGAAGAGTTTGCAGTCATTTTCTCCCACAGCTCCAGTGTTCTCCAACGGTGTCATCACCTTCCAGATATGCTGCCCTGCCCTGCAGATTAAGACTGATTCTGTAAGAAAGAGAGGGCAGCTGCTTCTCAAGAGAACGTCAGTGGGGACCTCTGTTTCCATCTCAAGACCTGAGAGGTTGCACCAATATCCCTAGGATTCTGGTTTCAGTGACTTGTCCCTGCAGAGTAATTCATTAGTCCTGTAGAGGGGATATGGAAGGTGGGTCTGGCTGTGTTTCGGAAGCGTGGGATATCATTCTCTCTCAGACACTTTGGGAAATAAAATTTTTATGTGAATGTCCCCATTCTAGCAGAAAAATATTAAAGATGATAGAACATCAGAAGCGTTCAGGATGGCAGGAGACTGGACATGATGGGCAAACATGGGGATAGGAGGAAGGAAACAGAGAATAGAAGGAGGTTACAGCTGACAAGGCCTTGTGTTCTCAGATGCTGAGCATGAAATGAAGCATTTATGATTGAAAGAAACAGAACAGATGTATGGTACAATATTAAATATACAACAGTAAATTACAGCAGGTGGCTTCACAGCAGCTTAGACACAGCAGAAGAGAAGAGGATGGAATTGGAAGATCAATGCCCAGGACGGATGCAGAGTTGCAGACTCTGGGAGTGGACCCACCCCAGAAAGAGAGGTGGAGGGGGATTGGAGGAAGAAGGAACATTTGAAAGTACTCCATAGAGAACCAGGATAGCACTTGGGCCAAGCAAGCAGCCCATGACCCTTGCAGCCTCAGAGGTCCAGACTCCAGCCTGGCCTCACATGCTGGTTGGTCTTGTCCCTGCCAGGCCAGAACCCTCCTCAGAACCCAGAGCCCCCAAGGCTCTCCCTCACCCTATGCCGAGGACATGTCTCCTGTGCACTCTTCCCTGGCCCACAGGTGGGAGTTTATACCTGCTCGGGCGGCCTCGGCATCCACACCAGCAACCTGGTAGCAATTACCCTGCTGCCTCCACCTGGCACAGCTCGGATTTCCCACAGTGCAGGCCCCGTGGTCAGGAGTGATTAGAACACACAGGAGGGCAGCTCAAGACAACAGGTGCTGAGGCATGCAGATTTCGAGGATTTAAGTGCTGATGCCCTTGGAAGACCATTTCCATGGGGTTAATCATGGTTTCTCTTGGTGAACTGTTGGCTTGTGTTTTTGATGTTGTTGTTGCTCTAAATAGTGTTTACCTGACTTTGAACTGGATTGATCACGTTCTTTGTTAAAATATGTGTCATTCTAAAAGTTCACATGGCATTAGATTTTTTGCTCAAACTACCTATACTATTTCTCCAACAGAATGCACATTTGCCTTCCTTCCACGCATACCTCCGCTCCCTGCCCTGAGCAGTGTCCCTGCTGGTCCCATCTGCTTAGGGGGTGGGGCAGGGGACACAGGCCCTGACACGAGGTGGGGCCGTGCCAAGCATGGTGGTCTTGCAAGGGCACTGAGTGTGTGGGCCCTGGGAGAGGGGAGGTCATTCCCCCCAGGGAACCCCCCAGGCCACAGGAGAGAGGTCAGCTGGAGTGTGAGGTGGGGGGTGGAGATGCAAGAAGGCTGGGATGGGGCCTGCTGCTCTATCAACAAAACCGCTCACACCCGAAGGGCACACAGCAGGAGGGCATCGTATTCACTGACCTCACAGGTAACTGTCCATTAGCGTTCACCCACAAAATAATAAAACACACTGAGGGGGCACAGGAATGGATTGCTCGCATCTTTATGTCGGCTGAATGGAGGAAATTTCTAAGCAGGCTGAGAGAAAGGATATCAAGCTGTGTTTGGAGAAAGGGGTGGGAATTCTAAACAATGTTATGGAAGCAGGGCAGCTAGAACCACAGGTGTATTCAGAAGAATGCTAGATCTCAGTACTACTCTAGAATATCAACAGTTTTCTGTGGACGGTATGGGACGTGTAATTTCTTCTGTTTGTGGGTTTTGCGTTTCACATTCTCTGTGACATATCTACACTGCGTTTTAAAAGTCAATATTATTGTGAATTTTAATTTAAAATAAAATGTTATTTCATTCAGTTCTTTATACATTTAACTTTCATTTTCCTTCACAATAACTTAGCAACACACCTAGCCCTGTTTTCACCCGACCAGCCTGTGCTGCTACAAGCCTGGTTTCTCTTCCTCATCACAACGTACTCAGCTTCCCTTCCCGTTTCAGTTCGAGGCAATGTGGGGCGGGAAGGGAGGGGCAGCTGCCACTCACACAGCTCACACTGAATGCTAGACAGCTTGCCCCGCACCTCTGCCTATTTTTCTAGTTGAATTTCATTGCATGCAGCAATCAACCTCGGGAATTCATTTTCCCACATACGGGAAGCTCAGCCCCAGGTAGGGGGATTTGCTTGGTGGGGGATTTGAACCCAAATCCCTCTCACTGCAAAACCCACAGCATCCCCGTGAGGAAGAGACAGGGAACAAGGAGTAGCCCTGGGTCACCCTAAACTGACTTCAGGCTCAGAGAAGGACAGATTACCGGGGGAGTGAGGAGGCTTATTGCTCTGGAGCTCACTTCTGGAGAAATGTCATGAAGGGGCCCTGTAAGGAGCTGGTGGTAAATTCTGTTAATTCTGGGACCAACAACCTCACGTCAAGACCTGCCTGCTCACTTAGGTCTCTCCAGACCAGAGGCTCTGGCCAAGTTTGGGCTCCCAACAGAGTCTAAGAAAATGTGGAGAGCACCAATACGTGTTCTTGAAGATTTATTTCAGAGTGAGCATCAGTGAACTACAAGAACCTGAGACAGAAGCCAACGCCTCCCGTTTCCCCATGATGTGAGACAGGACCCTGTGCCTCCTGCAGACTTCAAGAAGTGTGGACTTGAGCTTTGGCATCCCCCTCAGTGATCCTGTTCCATAGATTTTGCTGTTACATTCTCTGTATCTTTACCGGGGTCGGGAGGCTGACTTAGTCTTATTCTGGGTCAGTAACTGTCACTTTCTCAACTGTGGTGGTCCTGAGAATTCACGCATTTGTGGCCATCCCAAAGAGCAGTGCAATTACGAAGGTGTAAATACAACCAAAGACCACTCTCAGATACAGCACGGACTGCTGGCTTTGTTTGACCAAACGTGTTCTTCTTGGAGGTGGCCCGCTGTCGACACTCCCACCAGCACCTCTTCTTAGGCACAGTGGAGGATACCAGCCTATATGGCAATGGCAGTTCCTTCTGTTGTTGCAGACCCCTCTATGACTGCACTTCTCAGGGTGACAGTCATAGCCCAGTGAAGTGATAGTTGCATTGCACTGGCTGTTATTACAGAAGATTCCATCAGCACAAGGAGTGCCGTCTATCACACGCCCAACATCAGTTGTGCCTGTTGCACGGTGTTCATCCAATCCAAAACACTGAAACCTTCCTCTCACTGAGTGATGGAATGAAACATGTTCCTGCAGCCGGGGAAGATGGGTCACGTTGGTACACTGCAGTCTTCCACAAAACTTATCTATTACTGCACAAGCCTCATAGGTGATAGCTGTTCGTTCTCGAGTACAATGTCCGAATCAGTGATTTTCAAGATTGATGTCATAGCAGTCCTCAGGAGCATCCTCAGCACTGACACCAAAGATCGCCTTGCAGAGCACATTGCGGTCAGTGCAGTTCCCATGATAGCAGTAGCCTTCTTCAGTGCACGGGGTTCCATCTTGCAAATAAAAGTCTGGGGGGCATGTCAAGGTGGTCCCATGACAGTACTCTGGAAGGTCACATATATTTTGGATAGGTCTGCAGAGAGTCCCTAGTGGGGAGAAGCTGCAGTTTGTACAACAGTCTCCTAGATGACAGATGCTCCCCGGTGTGAAGTGACGGTCACTTTGGCAGCAATGATTGTCATAACACTGCTTGAAGGAGCCACAGTCACATTCCTCCCTCCCTTCCACGATTAGGTTTCCACAGACAACCGTTGTCATGGTTTCGTTATACACTGGAGCGAGTGCTTTGAAAACACACCGGCCTGTACTTACAAAACAATTTTGTAAATGTCCATAAGAACAGTTACTGAACGCATCTGTCATCCCAGGATATCGCTGCATAATGCAGGAGGTCCTTCTCTGACATGTGCAGTATTTATAATCATAAGCCACACCCATACTTCTCATCAGTAAATGGGTTGTTATGACGGCTACCAATAAATAATGTCTGCCTAGAGTACCAATGTGTACAAGGCCTAAATGTGAACAAAAGCTATATCTTCTTGGTTCATAGTTAGATTCATGTGGCGCATCTTTAATAAGAAGTGTGGATGAATGAACATGAAAAGTATCAAAAAAGGTTCTTCTAAAATAGTTAAGTATTGGACTACGATATCGATAGTCATTCACAGGGGCTGGGTCACGACTATTATATATGGTCAAAATATAAATATAGTACCGCAGATCAATATTTTGAACAATGCTATCAATGACACTGAATGTCTGGACCACCTCTTTGGAACAAGTTGTAATATTGCCATATATACGATAATATGAGTTGGAACATTGAACGTGGCCTTTTATATTGCCTCTATGAGAACTATACAGCGAAGGAGATAACCTGGGATTCATGCTATCATTTGCTTCAGAGAACAGGGGGTCTGTCTCCTCATTGTCACCATCTCTAAATGTGGGCCCCGTTGCGTTGGGCTCGGCCACTATCTGAGAAACAACATGTTCAAACCTGCGGGAATCCTGGAGGGGTCTGATTTCGTAGGCAAGGTCGTCCAGTTTCATGATGCCTCTGAGGACCCCACAGCATGTGTCGACGGTGACCATGGACAGAGGCACCTCCTCCAGGTAGCCGAGGTAGTAGCAGTCTGGAGGGATGTAGGGGTTATCCACCTGCAAGGCTCCTTGGTCATCCTGAGTTGTCATCAGCAGATGTCTGGGCCAAAGAAGGTGTTTTCTCCGCATGTGAACAACGTGTCTTTGACCCCCAAAACGCAGGCTGTAGGACAGCCAGCCGGGAAACTGAATGCCTTTGCCATGGTGCGTCTCCTTCCTGGGAATCACCACCTCAGAGGATGCGTAGTGCCACAAGGGACGGCCTTGAGAACACCAGACTGGAGCCAGGAGTGCCCAGAGCCCCAGCAGCAAGACAGGGGCTCTAAGGGTGACCCGCACCTCTGCTGACCTCATGCCCCAGCCCAGGGATAGTCATCCAAAGAGAATGGGAAAGGAAAGGACTGTCCTTGGGGAAGCCAGGCCCCAACCAGCTGCGGTGGCTGCGTCCCTCCCAGGGAGACCCTGACATAGAACAAAGGACCTCCCCCCAGGCTCCTGCACCACACGTGGGGGCACCTGGACTCCGGGAGGGAAAGAGGTAACAGTCCCAGGGTGGGGCAGAGGGTGGGCCTGGACAGGATGGCAGCTGCTGCGCTGCGGGATAAGGCTGAGGGTCCTGGCTGTGAGGGCTTATCTGGAAGGGAAAAGGGAGAGGGAAGCAGGGCTCTGTCTCTTTTACCACCGTCAATCTTTTCTGTTGCTTTCTGAATCTGCAAAATACAATGATGTGTTCAATGCCCTCGCATCAGGCGTGTTATTCTCGGTCGCTCCGTGGGTTAATACTGCTCCTTTCTGTGGGTCACATTGCTTACTCCGTTGCCATGTGGAGGTAGACACTGCCAACACTTTCTGTGTGGACTGAATGGTTTTCTCGTCTTAATAAGTACCCATGTCTTATTCTTTTTGATGTTGTTTCATTTTGTTTTGGCTTTGAAGTTTGGTTTGAAGTTACCAGATTGTGAAAGGAAAATATCCTGGGCCCCTTCAAGCTGGGAACCACTCAGGGAAAACCTGCCTCCCAATCTATTTAAAGCTGTCCCTCTGTTCACAGAGATAGACACATATTCTGAAGGCCTCCTTTGCAAACACTTATCAGAAACTCAAAAGAATGCAACCATCTGTCTCTCACCTACCTGTGACCTGGAAGCCCTAAGTGGGGAGGACTTGCTTTGAGTTGTCTCGGCCTTTCTGGGTGGAACTAATGTCCTTCTTACTTATATTCACTGGTGTCTCATGTCTCCCTGAAGTGCGTCAATCAAGCTGTGCCCGACCACTCTCGGCACATGTCATCAGGACTTCCCGAGGCCGTGTCACAGGCGTGTCCTCAACCCTGGCAAAGGAAACTTGCTAAATTAACTGAGATCTGTCTCAGAGTTCCTGGGTTCACAAGATCAACAGTTGAAATAGGGTAACTCTTTCTTCTGTGCTGTGTAAAACCCTTGTGAATTATGGTACTTTTTACTTAGTCCATCTATTGGGGGCAGACGCTATTCCTGACCCCATGAGAGCCCCAGGTGCTGCCCCTCCCATGCTTCTGTGTGGTTCTCTCCTGGTCTTTGGTCATTTCTTCAGATGCACGAGCCAATCAGTTCTCAGGGCAGGACACAGGGGGCCCTCTGTTGGTGTCTCATGTCTGAGAACAAATATTTTGCATGTATCTGCCAATTCTGTCATTGCTTATGAGGGGAGGGAAAATCCAAGGCCAGATCGTTATCAGAAACACAAATTACTGTTTCCTCAAAAGTGTAAATATTTACCTTTCCTGGCAAATGTGGTCACTCTATTTAAACTTAACGTGACCGTGGTGTGTTTCGAAGGCTGTGTTGTATGGCACTTTGTCTTCCAATGTCCCGTACTCCCATCTTCCATCCCTTTGAATCCCGACTTTTTACCACAGATGTACAATTACGGATGAAGCTGGTTTCCCCTCTACGAGTGTGCAGTTTGGACGCCCTTTCCCTGCCCCTTCAGGGTTTTCACAGGGAGAAGGAGGATATTTGACCTCCCTGAAGAATTCTGCTATGGGAGACTGTGTCCCTCCTAAATTCATGTGTTGAAGTCCCAACCCTTGGTCGTTCAGAATGAAATCATACCTGGATGAGTGTCTTTTAAAGAGATGAATAAGTTAAAGTGATATTTCTGGAGTGGGACCCTAATGCAATCTGACTGTTGTTATAAGAAGGGGAAGCAGGAGGGAGCGTGCACATGCCCCGACGGATGGTCATGTTACCACAGAACAGCAGGAAGGCACCGTCTGCACACCAGGGAGCGAGACCTTAGAGGAAACCCACCAGCTGGCAGCTTGATCTTAGGCTTTCATCCTCCACAACTGTGAGGAAATCGGTTTTGTATTGTAAGCCATTCAATATGTGGTATTTTGTTATATAAAATGCATACAGTAGGTAACAGGAGATCTTCTATAAATTGAAAAAGTCGGATGGCCAGACAAACCTGGACCCTCCTTTTCAGACCTGAGCAGGGTGATGGACCTGCTTTGGGACAGAAGAGGGGAAGAGATGAACCCAGCACCCAGACCCAGGTGAGCCATTCCTCAGCAGGCCATCGCTGGGCCGGAGCTTGCACAGGTGTGAAAGAGCGTGTCTTTGTCTTCAGGGGCCCATTGGAGTTGGAGGGAGGATGCTGTAAACTCTCGCTCACAGAAGAACCCGTCATTGCTGTGCCCGTGTTTATGTGAATGGGAATGTGTTTCCAGGGTGTGCTCATCCCCAAAGAAGAATTAATCAGGTCTCTAGGGCTAGAAAGAGGTTGTGGCATTTGTGTGTATTAAAAACTGTGGCTGGACCATAAATTACATTAAAATGCTCATGGGAAGGCACAATGGAAAGAAACACTTTGTTACAGAAGGGAAAAAATGGTAATTATTTAAATGAGATGCCTTTGGAGTCACTGCGCCGAGAGGAGCCGATCACATGAGAGTGCTGGGTTTCACGTTCAGGAGATCAGGAGTGTCCGTCTGCTGGCTTTTACGATACTCAGAAAGAGCTGAGAGTATAATCTGTGAATGGAGGGCACGTAGAGAAAGGGGAGGCCAAATGTTTGACAGGAATGGAGGGTCACTATTGGAGCCATTAGGAAATATAGAAGCTGAATTATGCTGAAGCACAGAACAGTGTTCCCGGGTAATTCTGTGTTGCTTTGGGAGCTGCTGAACATACAGAAGTTTCACTCTTCTTAGTCCTCGAATTCTCTAGAATCTCTTGAAAGCCCAGTTTTAAATATTGGGAATGTAGCTAAGACACATTCACGGTTAAAAATTCTTAAGAGAGGATGTAGGAAGAAATGTAAAGTAATCAATTTAGGTTATGAAAATTTAGTTATGGCAAACTGTGATGTCCCTTTCTCACTTGGAATAATGAAATGTGCGTCATTAATCATCATTTTTCTATAGCCATCAATTACAAAACTGCTGGATAATTTCCTGAATTGCCCATCCTAGAAGCTGACCTCACATTTCCTCAGTGAGAAACCACCAGTCCCATTGATCCAGCCTCGTTTTTCCCATCAGGGATTTTGTATCTCTGTGGACCCATGGTACAGTGCTGGTGAGGGCAGCAGAGGAGAAGAAGCCATTCTTGGGCCATTCTTCAGCAGAGGAGAGAAGAAGAATTGCAGTCTTCCCATTTACCTGTTGGCCTTGCATCTGCATATGGCCTCGGGAATGCTGCCAGCCTATCCACGCATGATGTAGCTTATTTAGGGGATGAAGGCGGCATGCTGGGTGTGCCAGTGCCGGCAGCCAAGAGAATCAACTGCCTGGTGCATGCTGCTTTTATGAAACCAAGCCCAGGGTCACTTGCTTTCTTCTGTATTAGATTCTCTGGTGAAGATTCTAATTCTTCTGTATTAAATTCTCTTTCTTCTGTATTAGATTCTCTGGTGAAGATTTTTCTTTGTTTCTGCCTGAAATTGCCACACATAGTTACCTAGAGGCATTACAATAAACTGATCTGAGAATTCACTGACTTCCTGGTGAGGTTAAAATGAGTGTCAGGTGCATAGTGAGACAGACAGGAGACATGGGTGCATAGCAAGCTTGTGTTCACCATGGTTTGTATCTTAATTAGGGAAATTTTTGTACCTTCCTTAGATGTTCAGGCACTCCATTAAGGACCCTGACATAACATGATTTATTGACAGACCATAGCTCAAAATATAGAACTGGATATTACCAAGGAGAATGTACTATTACTATTTTATCTTAAAATACACTCTTCCATCTGAGGTGAAAATTAATCCAGACAGTAGAACTTATTGCAGTTATTACAGCATTTTAGCAAATCAAAAGCCACAGAACAAACATATGGACAGATAGTAGGTATGTTTTTGGAATCATAAACAAGTTTGTGATGATTTTAAAACCGAAAGATGTCTCACGATGGCTGGAAACCTCTCAAAATGAAACAACACACTAAGGATCTTTGAGAAGTACTCTGACCTCCTAGCGAACTGACTGATACAGAGGCTGAGCTCCATGTAGAAAGCCAAAGGAATTTCTGCAGACACCATCATGTCAAGCACAACCGTAACGTGGGTCCCAGGCCTTTTCACACGTTCAAGGGTTAGATCTTGGGAGGGAATCAAAGAAACCTTTGTAAAATATCAAAATTTAAACACCGATTTCGATTTAAAAAGTGTTAAAATATGCTTGTGGCCCACACTCAGAAAATCTGTGTCCTTCAGATGGTGGCACCAGATGGTTTCAAGTGGCTATTCGGTAAGTTTCTCAGTGAAACTACCAGATATAGAATAAATAAATTGCCACTGTCTTAAATCAACCCGTGGGAAAGGAAAATCCTGGCTAACCCGGTGAAACCCCGTCTCTACTAAAAATACAAAAAACTAGCCGGGCGAGGTGGCGGGCGCCTGTAGTCCCAGCTACTCGGGAGGCTGAGGCAGGAGAATGGCGTAAAGCCGGGAGGCGGAGCTTGCAGTGAGCTGAGATCCGGCCACTGCAGTCCAGCCCGGGCGACTGAGCAAGACTCCGTCTCAAAAAAAAAAAAAAAAAAAAAAAAAAAAAAAAAAAAAATACAGCAGAGAGGAAACATTTTCCAAGGAAAAAACAATCTCCAGAAACTCTTGTTGAAGAAACAGAGGCATCACAGTTACTAGAAAAATATATTGCATTTCATTATATTATGGAGTACAACGTGATGTTTTGATATATGCGCGCATTGTGAAATTATTAAATCAAGTAAATAAACATGTCCATCACCTCACATACTGCTTTTTTTTATGGTGTAAATGTGTAAAAGCTACTCTCTTATCAGTTTTCAAGTATATGTAGTACATTAATATCCCTGAGGTCACCATGCTGTGCAATAGATCTTCAAAAGAATTCCTTCTGTCTAACCAAAACTCTGTACCCTTTCACCAACGTCTCAGCTTTCACATCCTCCTGACACCAGCCCCTGGTAGGCAACATGCTACTCTCTACTTCTCTGGGTTCAGCATTTTTAGATTGCATGTATAAGTGAGATCATGGAGTAATTTTTTATACTAGGCTTATTTCACTCAATATAAAGACATTCAAACACTCAGCATCACTAATCATCAGGGAAATGCAAATTAAAACCACGATGAGGTACCACCTCACACATGTTACAACGTCTTAGTCTCAGTCTGTCTTTGTGTTGCTATAACAGAATACCAGAGACTGGGCAATTTTTTTGTTTCTTTTTTGAGACAGAGTCTCACTCTGTTGCCCAGGCTGGAGTGCTGTGGCGTGATCTCCGCTCTCTGCCAGCTCCGCCTCCCAGGTTCATACCATTCTCCTACCTCAGCCTCCCGAGTAGCTAGGACTACAGATGCCCACCACATGGAGAATGGGCAATATTTTTAAAAAAGGAATTTATACTTAATGGTACTTGAGTCAGAGAAGTCCAATATCAAGGCGCTGGCGTCTGAAAAGGGCCTTCTCACTGCGTCATCTCACAGCACAGGAGGATAAGCAAGAGACCACTTGTCTGTGAGAGAAAGGAGACCATCTTTTATTAGAAACTCAATCCTGTAATAACTAGCCCACTCCCATGATAGTGACAGTAATCCATTCACGAGGACAGAGCCTTCATGACCTGATCACATAAGAAAGTCCCACCTCTCAACACTGTTGCATTAAAGATTTTTTCCAAATCCTAAACTTTGGGTGACACATTTAAACCATAGCATTCCATTCCTAATACCAAAGTTTATGTCCTTATCACAATGTAAACTACATTCATTCCATCCCAATTATCTCCTAAGTCTTAACTCATTCAGCATCAGTGCAAAAGTATGAAGTCCAGTCTCATCTAAATCGGATATGAGTGATACTGAAGGCAAAATTTAGCCTGATACAAATTGTTTCCATCTGTGAGCCTATAAAGTGAAAACGAGTTATCTACTTTCAAATACAGTGAACGATGGGGCAGGTATGGGATAGAAATTCCCATTTCAAAGGGGAGAGATAGGCAAGAAGAAGGGGAGCCTTGTCCAAAATCTAACAGGGAAAACAACATTAAGCCTTAAAGCTGGAAAATCATCCTCCTTGACTGCATCTTGTGCACACTGGGGTGGGGGATGGGCACCCAAGGCCTCCGACAGTCTTGCCCCTATGGATTTGCTGGGTTCAGTCCACTCAGCTGTTCTCACAGGTGGGACTCTCATCCCTCTAGCTCTCCTAGGCTGACTGGAAACTCTTTGTGGTGCCTCCAAATCCACATTTCTGTTTGGCATTGTGCTAAGGGCCCAGTGTGGTGACTCCATCTCTGCAACAACTCACTACCTGAGACCTTAGGCTGTCCACAGCATTCTTTGAAATCTAGGTGAAGAAAGTCGTGCCCTCGTGGTTCTTGCATTCTGCACACCTGCAGAATTAGCAACACTTGGATGCCATGGAAGTTGATGATTTGTACCATTAAAGTGATGGCTTGAGCCACACCTAGGTCCTCCTGAGCCACAGCATGGGCAGTCAAGGAGTGCTGTGCCTGAACACAGGAATCCTAAAGTGCATGCTAGAAGTGAGGCCATAGATTTGTCTCAAATTTCTTCCACCATATATCCTTGTTGATGGCTCTGAACTTCCACCTTACAGAAAGGCCTGGGGATGAGCACAATTCAGCCATGTTCTTTGCTACTTTATAGTAAGGATGGCCTTTGCTCCATTTTCTGATAAGCTATTCTTCTTTTTCTTCTGATTCCTTATCAGAACGGCCTTTATTGTCCACGGTTCTACCAACATTCTAATGGTCATCACTTCAATAATCTCTAAGAAGTTTCAGAATTTCCTCACAGCTCTCTTCTTCCAAGTGCTCAAAAGAATCACCCCTCATGTTCTATTCAGGGCAATGTAGACTTTTTATAGTCTGATCCTCCAAATTATTCCAGTCTCTGTGCATTACTCCTTCCACTTCTACATTTTGGGGTATTTGTTATAGCAACAGCCCCACCCCTTGATACTGATTTCTTTGTCTTAGTCCACTTTGTGGTGCAATGAGTGAATAGTACAGACTGGCTAATGTATAAGTAAAAGAAATTTATTTTCTCACAGTTCTAGGAAGTCCAATATCAAGGTGCTAGTATCTTGCAAGGGCCTTCTTGCTGTAACACCTATGTGGGAGGCAGGAAAGCATGTGTGAAGGAGAGAAAAGGGGCTAAATTCATCTTTTAATGAGGAACCCAGGCCTGTAGTAACTAATCCACTCCCTCAATGAGTAACCCACTCTGGCAATAATGGCATTAATTGCTTCATGAGGGCAGAGCCCTCATGACCTAATCATTTCTTAAAGTTCCCACCTCTGGACACCATTGAATTTGGGATTAAGTTTCCAATATACATTCTTTCTGAATAGCAGGGACTTTTTAATAGGTTTACCACCCAAGGCTGCAGCAGGCTCTGAAGCAGTGGCCTGAGCATGGCTGTCCTTTGTGAGAATGCAGAGAAGTGAACTGACTCATGGAGACACAAGTTGATGAAGTCAAGGGACTCATTGCTTCATTACATGGATAGCGAGGGCGATTGAAGGCATTAATAGATTATTGATGGTGGCAAAACCATCTGAGGTGGAGACCATGGGGAGTCAACCAGAAAAAGAGGACACATCCCATTAAATGGTGCTTCATCTCCTTGCAAAACAGATGAAAGGAAAGTGAAACACAACGCCATAGTGTATACCAGACAGTGAACTGAGGGAAGAGTTTCCTAAGGCATAACTGATAAACTGAAGAAATCATACGAATCTTTGCATGGTACTAACATTTGGACTGTGGCTTCATTATTTCTTATTACAATTTTACTGAGATATTATTTCTAGAAGGAGACTGAAAATGAAGTGTGAAAAGTTAAATGGGATTTCTATTCTAAGTTAGTCCTTTTCAGATGAAAGGAACTAAGGAGTTACAGGGGAGAAACAATAATAGCTGCTGAGCAAGACTTTTGCAGGACAGGACAAGGAATCACCAAGGAGAAAAAGGAAACATCAGCTTCACTTCTCATCTACTCCTGAGCCAGGTCCTGAGCGCCCCCTGCTGGTGCTGATCGTCCCCTGGTGTCTGAGCACCCCCTGGTGGTGTCTGCGCCACCCTACTGGAGTCTGATCCCCTATGCCTGCCCTTAGCGCCCCCTGGTGGTGCCTGAGCTGCCCTGGTGGTGTCTGAGCCTCCCTGGTATTGTCTGAGCCTCGCTGGTGGTGTCCTGAGCTCCATTAGTTTCTGAGCTTTCCTGCTGGGTCCTGAGCCGCGTTGGTGGCATCTGAGACCCCTGGTTTCGAGCCCCCCGCTGGGTCCTGAGCCCTCCTGGTAGTGTCTGAGTGTTCTTTTCACCATAGACTCAAATAAGATTGAGCAGTGATTCTTTCATCTGTGGTGGTCATTCCAGGTGAGCTGTCTCAGGGCACATGGGGACTCTATCCCTAGGACCACTGGTCCCCACAGGAGGAGAGACCACAGTAGCAGCATCAAGGGTAGGTCACAGCATTGTCACCGGAAGACCCCATATTTTTCTTCCAGACGCAGTGAACCTTGTTACTCTCTTCCCACACTGCACGGGGGTCATACAGAGAGGCATCTTGGGGTGACCTGACCCTGGGATGTTATGGAAAAGGAGACAGCCTGAGCTCATGACTCCTAGAATTACATGCTCCAGTCATGGCTATATACAGACCTGCAATTCTTTTCCTTTTACTCAGGCACTTTGCCTTCTGGGAGAGGACAGTGGAGGTCTACAGCCCTCCACAGTGTACTAGAGCCGACTAGAGCTGAATAGCCACTTTCTTTGTACAAGTTTCCTTTCTGTGACTTTACTGGATTTCATTGCTAGTAAGAGTTCATCCAGACAGATTCCCAGGCAGCGTCCACATGAAAGGAAAGGAAAGGCCGATGGGCAGAGACACCTTGAGCATCCAGTCCCAGGGTACCTTTGCCAGCTGCCCTTCCTAACATCCAGAAGCAGGGAAGGGAGGAGCCCTGCTGAGCAGTACACGCGTGTCCGCAGAGAGAATGTCATAGAAATGCAGCTCCACTCCCGCTCATGAGAAGTAGCTCATCCGCTTTCTGTAGGCCCTGGTGAGGAGCCAGTCCATGTCTGGGTCCCTCCTCAGCATCCCCACCATGGAGCCTGTGCCTGCTCATCACTATTGAGGGAGCATCCCTCCTGCAGCAGGTTCACCTGTGACTGCCCCTCACAGGGCTGCTCTCGGTGTGTTTTCTCTGTGCTTGCAGGCCTCCCTTGTGAAGTTCAGCTGAGGGAGGCCGAGGACATGCAAGTCTGCCTTGGGCATTCTCTGAGCCTTCTGTAAAGACTGGTTTCACCTTCACTAACAATAGCTTAAGCTGGGTCCAGCAGGCTGGAGTGGGTGGCACAAGTGTGTGATCCAACTGGAAAAAATCAGTCCATTCTCCATCAGACAAGGAAGAACTCAAAAGACTTCTTGCTGTTTAACAGGGAGCTGAGCAAGAGTAAGGTGTAGAAAGCTTACTTAAAGAAATAATAACAGATAAATTTCCAAAACTTGAGAAAGATATAAATATCCAGGTACAGGAAGGCATTACAACACCAAGCAGAATCAACAAAAATAAGACTACTACAAGACATACAATAATCAACTTTTCAAAGGCAAGGACAAAAACTGGATCATAAAACCAGCAAGAGGAAAGAAACAAATAACATTTGAAGGCATTCCAATTCCTCTGGCAACAGGCTTCTCAATGGAAATGACACAGGCCAGGAGGGAGTGGATTGAAATTTTTTAAATGCTCAAAAGAAAAAAAATCTGCCATCCAAGAATATTTTCTTCAGCAAATTATCCCTCCAATTCAAACAAGAGATAAAGACTTTCCTAAACATACAAAAGATGAGAGAATTCACCACCCTCGGACCCGTCTTACAAGAAATGCTAAAGGGAGTTCTTAAATCTGAAAGAAAAAAGTACTGAAGAACAAAACAAAACTTTTATAAATATAAAACCCACTGGTAAAATTAGGCACATGGAGAAACCCAGAGGATGGAGTCCAAATGTAGAATGTTTGCGTGTCTTTTTTGCCTTTGCTTGTTTCTGTTCTTTCATTTGAGTTGTCATCTCCTTTAAGTAACTTCTTATATCTGTAATGTGTTTCTTCTAAGACTCATGATGACCACAGCACAAAAACCTATAACAGATTCACTAAAAATCAGAAGCAACAAATTCTACCAGAGTAAATCACATAACCACAGAGAAAGACAAGAGAAAGAAAAAGAAAGAAAGAAAGAAAGAAAGAAAGAAAGAAAGAAAGAAAGAAAGAAAGAAAGAGAAAGAAGGAAGGAAGGAAGGAAGGAAGGAAAGAGGGAGGGAGGGAAGGAGGGAGAGAAGGAAGGAAGGAGGGAAGGGAAGGGAAGGAAGGAAGGAAAAATAAAGAAAGGAAGGAAGGAAGAAAGAAAGAAAGAGAGAGAAAAGAGTCTCAAAACTGCCAGAAAATGGGCAACAAAATGGCAGTGGTTGCTCCTTCCTTCTCTCTTCTCCCAATCAGACAGCATCGCTCCCCACACTGTGCTACTTGGTGTTGGGAAAGGAGTGACACAGGTAGTGCTAAACTGTTATTCTTATTCTCTTCAGTGTGTCTTTTCTTATTTTTAGACTGTAAACAGGTATGGGGATCTCTCACTTGGCTTCCTTAGCTCTTGTGACAGTATTTTTGGACATGGATAGTTGTTCAGATTAATGTTCCTGCAGGGATCGATCACTGGAGAGTCCTATTCCGCCATCTTGCTCCTGGAAGATCACTCAAGACTGTCAGACTAAAGGACACACATACACTGAAACTGAAAAGAAGGAATGAAAGAAGACATTTCATGCAAACATTAACCAAAAGAGAGTGAGGTGTGAGTATCTACATATATATCAGAAAAAAATAGATTTTAAGTAAAAAGCTCTCACAAAAGACAAAGATCTTTGTCTTATATAATTATTATATGTGATACGAAGTTTCACTTATCAGAAAGACACAGTTACACACACACACACAAATGCATCCAACATCAAAGTACCTAGACATATAAAACTATCATTTACAGATCAGAGAGGAGACACAGAAAGCAATACAATACAATTAGGAGATTTCAACACCCCACATTCATCAACAGACAGAAAATCAGTAGGGCAACAGCAGACGTGAATAGCAATAGAGACCGAATTGACCTAACTGATAGATACAGAACATTCAATTCAAGTCCAGCAGAGCATGCATTCCCCCCAAATGCACAGGAAACAGTCTTCAGGATAGATCACATGCTAGGTACTACACATGACCTCAGCCAAAAGGCTGAGGAGCAATTACATCACATGTTAGGTCACAAAGAAGACTCAACAAAATTAAGAAGACTGAAATCATATCAAGTATCATTTCTGACAATGGATTGAAACCAGAAATCAATAATAGGGAAAAAACTGAAAATTAACAAAGAAGCGTAAGTTAAGCAAACTTAAAAGATAAGGTAGAAAATATTTTGAAATAAATGACAGTGAAAACGTACTACATTGAAACATGGGATACTGCAAAAGCAGTACTAAGAGGGAAATTCATAATGATGCACACCTGCATTAAAAGAGGAGCAAGGGGCCAAACACAGTGGCTCTCGCCTGTAATCCTAGCACTTTGGGAGGCTGAAGTTGGTAGATCATTTGAGGTCAGGAGCTCAAGACCAGCCTGGCCAACATGGTGAAACCCTGTCTCCAATAAAAATACAAAAACACAAAAATTACCTGGGTGTGGTGATGCATACCTGTAATCCAAACTACTCAGGAGGTGGAGGTTGTGGTGAGCTGAGATTGCACCACTGCACTCGAGTCTGGGCGACAGAGTGAGATCCTGTCTCAAAAAACAAAAACAAGAACAAAAAGAAGAGGAGAAAGAACCTAAATTAACCTTATTAATCTCACACCTCTGGATTTAGAGAAAGAATAAGTCTAAAGTTAGAAAGAAATAATAAACATTAGAGTGGAAATTAATGAAATAGAAAACAGAAAAACAATAGGAAAATCAACAAACTAAGGGCTTTTGAGAAAAAGACAAAATTGACAAAACTTTAGCTAGACTACGAAAAAAGAATACTCAAATAGCATCAGAACTGATCAAGGAGACATTACAACTGATGCTACAGAAATAAAAATGATCATGATGTGATATGATCTGGATCTGTGTCCCCAGCCAAATGTCAAGTTCAGTTGTAATCCTCAGTGTTGGAGGTTGGGGCCTGGTGGGAGGTGACTGGATCATGGGAGTGGGTTTCTCACAGTTTAACACCATGCCCCTTGGTGCTGTCCTCCGATAGTGAGTTCTCCTGAGATCTGGTTGTTTAAAAGCATGTAGCACGGTCGGGCACGGTGGCTCACGCCTGTAATCCCAGCACTCTGGGAGACCGTGGCGGGCGGATCACAAGGTCAGGAGATGGAGACCACCCTGGCTAACACGGTGAAACCCCATCTCTACTAAAAAATAAAAAAAAAAACTAGCCGGGCGAGGTGGCGGGCGCCTGTAGTCCCAGCTACTTGGGAGGCTGAGGCAGGAGAATGGCGGGAACCCGGGAGGCGGAGCTTGCAGTGAGCTGAGATCCGGCCACTGCACTCCAGCCTGGGCGACAGAGCGAGACCCCGTCTCAAACAAACAAACAAACAAACAAAAGCATGTAACACCTCCCGTTCTCTCTCTTGCTCCTGCTTTGGCCATGGAAGATGTACCTGCTTCCCCTTTACCTTCCACGATGACTAAGTTTCCTGAGGCCTCCCCAGACGCAGAACTTGCCATGCTTTCTGCACAGCCTGCAGAACCTCTTTTTTTTTAAAATAAATTATCCTGACTCAGGTATTTAGAGTAGTGCGAAAACAGACTAGTACATGGAAACTATTATAAATCATTATTGAATAAACACCAACACATTGGATAATCTAGAAGTGTGTAAATTCCTCAAAACATACATTCTACCAAGACTGAATTATAAAGAAATAGAAAACCTGAACAGACCAAAAAGGAACAAGGAGTTTGAAACAGTAATCAAAAATCTCCCAATCAAGAGGATTTCAAAATCAAGTTCAAGTGGTTTCTCCAGTGAATTCTACCAAATGTTTAAAGAACTAAAATCAATAACTCTAAACTCTCCTAGAAAGTAAAAGGAACACTTTCAAAATATTTTTATGTGAACACTATCTGATACCAAAGCCAGGAAAAGACCATTTAAGAAAAGAGAACTACAGTTCAGATCTCTAATTTGTATAGGTACAAAAATCGCCAAAACCCAGCAAATAAAATTCAACAGCACAATAAAAGGAACGTATACCACCACCAGAAATGCATGATAAAGTGAGATGTTCCTGTTTGGAAACACAAAATCAAACACCTTTGTAGCAACTCTAAGAGCTGTAGCCTGGCCTGACACGGTGGCTCAAGCCTGTAATCCCAGCACTTTGGGATGCCGGGACAGGCAGATCACCTGAGGTTGGGAGTTTGAGACCAGCCTGACCAACATGGAGAAATCCCGTCTCTACTAAAAATACAAAATTAGCTTGGCATGGTGGCACATGCCTGTAATCACAGCTACTTGGATTGCTAAGGCAGGAGAATTGCTTGAACCAGGGAGGTGGAGGTTGCAGTGAGCAGATATCTTGCCATTGCGCTCCAGCCTGGGCAACTCCGTCTCAAAAAACAAACAAACAAAAAAAACCAAACAAACAGTGTAGCCTTTTGACAAGGAAATGCTTCAAACCTTTCTGAAAATAGACGCACCATAAAAAACACATATCCAAACCCCAAGTGGTTCATTCTTGGGTTAAATAGTTTTAACTGTGTTCAAAATATTTTTGAGTTTTGGTGTCTTCCCAGGGTTCCCATCACTCTTTCACCAGCATGATGTTGTTGACTGGTGATAAATTATCCAACAACAACCACAGCTGTGACTTCAAATTTTACCATCAGATGTTGATTGGAGGGAATAATCAATTACCATACAGCAAGATTCACGGAGAAATCATAGTTTCGTGGAGAAATCGAGCTAACATCCACTTGAGCTCATCTGGTGCCACCAAGCATGTATCTTGAGAGCTTCAGAAAACATCGGAGTTAGTTGCACAACCAGATTTTTCTAATATTTTAAATTTAAAATCAGGAGTTGAACATTCATATTTTATAATGGCTTTCTGAATGCCTCCAGAGCTTGATCACTTGAATGTTTAAACAGGATTATAACCTGGGTTGTGGGGACTAGTTTTGAATGATAATCTGCTAGAGTGTGCTCTTTTGCTTCCTTGTTACCTAATTTGTGTGGATGTCAATCTTCATATCAGCCAGCACAGAGAAAGGAGGTGTGCATTTAAAGGTTCCTTAACGTTGTCCATCTTTTTTGGTGATGATTATATTCTACTTGTTTTCAGTGTTTTCTGCTGTGTACATTAAGAGCGTACCACCTGATATTTAAATATACACATGCATAGTAAAAAGGTTACTACAGCCTAGCAGCAAATTAACCAATCAATTACCTTTCATGGTTACTGTTTTGTAGTAGAAGAAACTAAATTCTACTCTTTTAGCAAATGTTCAGTGTACAATAAAATATAACTACAGCCCACCTGCTGAGCACAAGAGCTCTTGATTTTATAACTGCAAACTCTTTCTTGTGTAGCTTCTGTATACCTGCAAACTCTAACTTGTGTAGATTCTGTGTGACTGCAAATTTGTTCACTTTGACCTGTTTCTCCCCATTTCCTACCTCTCCACACCCCTGGTAGCCATCATTTCACTCTGTTTCTATGGATTTCATATTTTTAAAGATTTTGCATGTAAATGAGAACTTGCTGTGTTTTTATCTTGTGTCTGGCTTATTTCACTTAGCACTATGTCCTCTGGATCTATCCATGTTGTTGTAAATGACAGTCGATCTCCTTCCTTCTTGTGTGGTATTGGTGTATATTTCATCAAATCTTCTTTTTCCCTGAAAACCTCCCCAAATCATGCACTATTTCAACACTTACCTTCTAGATATCTGTCTGTCTGTCTATTCTTGAGATTTGGCTAGCTTACGTGTTCTAGTCAGTGCCTTAAATTTTGCTGTTAAGGGTGGGTTTACTTCAGCTGATGGTGATGGTACCTCCTTCTCCATAATACACAGTTTCAGTTTTGAGCTGGGATCCATCAGCACATATTGTGAGGCTCACACTACCAGTGGGAGTCTGTAATACATCTAAGCAATATGCAGGCAGTTTCCCCACTAAGATGAGACAGTGGTGAGCACAGCGTGATACTCAGCCACGCCCCCTGCCTGTCTCACTACTCACTACACACTAATTTTGAACTCACATGGACCTGCCAAGATTGAATCATGAAATAGTAGAAACAGAACTATTACTAGTAAAAGACTGAATCGGTAATCAAAAACGAGCTTGGAACCACTTCCAAAAGTTTGTTGTTGTTGTTTTTATTTTGAGAGGAGTCTCGCTCTGTCGCCCAGGCTGGAGTGCAGTGGCGCGATCTTGGCTCACTGCAAGCTCTGTCTCCCGGGTTCACGCCATTCTCCTGCCTCAGCCTCCTGAGTAGCTGGGACTACAGGCACCCACCACCACATCCAGCTATTTTTTTGTATTTCTAGTAGAGACAGGATTTCACTGTGTTAGCCAGGATGGTCTCGATCTTCTGACCTCGTGATCCGCCTGCCTTGGCCTCCCAAAAGTTTTAAGATGAGGAAATACTTCTAGATGTATTTTATAAAGCCAACATTGCCCTGAAATCAAAACCAGGCAAACACCAAAAGAACGTAAATCACAGACCACTCTTCCTGAAACACAAAGATGCAAAAGTACTCAACAAAATACTGGTAAACCAAACTGAACAACACATTGCAAGGATCATTTGCCATGATCCAGTGGAATGTCTGTCTGGAATATTAGGACGGTGCGACATCTAAACATCCCTAAATCTGATGGATCATATTAACATAATGAAGGACTAAAATATTATCTCATCAGATGCATCATCAGATGCATAAAAATCATTTGACAAATTTCAACATCTTTCCATGATAAAACCTCTTAACAAACTACAATTAAAGGGAAATTATCTGGATATATTGAAGGCCCTATTTAAAAACCCACAGTTAGCATCATACCCAATGGTGAAAAACTGAACATGCTTCCACTCAAATGATGAAGAAGACAAGGATGCCCTATCTCACCAATTCTATTCTACATAGTATTCTAAGTCCTAGCCAGAGAAATTAGGCAAGAAAAAAAAGTTATCTGAATTAGAAAGAGAGGAGTAAAAGTGTCACTGGTTACAGATGACATGTCTTGTATATAGAAAATCCTAAAAACTGCCCCCCAACATCAAAGCAAAACCAAAACAAAACAGCTCTAAGTTGCTAATTTGTGTGTATAAAATTGGTGTTATGCAAGATGAATAAGTTCTGGAGATTGGATGCACAGAATCCCGACTCTAGATAACTTGACTGCACAGTACACTTCAAAAATTTGTTAAGAGAGTAAATCTCATGGTAGGTATTCTCATCACACTGCAAACTTTAGAAGTTGTATATTAGGACCTTGTTACCGCTTTCTTGTTATTTATTTTGAATGAGTTTCAAAAAGAAGTGGTATCAGCAATGAGTTGAGGAATTCATATGCAGGAATAGCCTCGAGAGAACAAGAGGAGGAGACGCATTTAGGTTAGAAATCCTCACATTTTAGATGCGTTTTAAATGCCTAGATAATGGGATACTTTAAAAGGGGTGTGTCTGTCTCTTCCCTCAACTATTGAGAATTAGTTCCAGAGTAAATCACAGAACATCGTTTTAGTCAGTCCCGGTAGGTCCTGAGTTCCTTGTCTCTGGCATCACAGAATGGGTTAGCGTGCAGGGCTTGCCTAGAGCTCCTGAGACAGTAATGTGATGATGTCTGAAGTTCCACAGGTGAGGAGAGCCATGCCACAGGCGGGGCCCAAGGAAAGAGCACAGAAGCTGTGCTGGGCTCAGCACTGATGAAGCAAGACCTGGGCCTGTGGATGGGGAGAGCTGCGCTAGAAACAAGGAAGGGCAGGAGGGAGGAGGGGTTGGAAGGAAAGTAGCCCTGGGATCAGAATGGCGGGGCCATCCTTTACCCAATCCCATCGGCCTCGCAGACAAGGTGTCCTCCAAACACAGACATGCCACATGGGTGTAGGAGGAAAGACACCTGCACAACCCTCAACTACCAGGATGTGGGGCCGTATCTCAACTCTTTTCTACTTATAAAAAGAGTCACCTAGGCCGGGCGTGGTGGCTCATGCCTATAATCCCAGCACTTTGGGAGGCCGAGGCAGGCAGATCACTTGAGGTCAGGAGTTCGAGACCAGCCTGGCCACGTGGAAACATCCTGTCTCTACTAAAATTACAAAAATTAGTCATGCATGCTGCTGGGCACCTGTAATCCCAGCTACTCAGGAGGCTGAGGCAGGAGAATCACTTCAGCCCAGTAGAAGGAGGTTGCAGTGAGCCGAGATTGCACCACTGCACTCCAGCCTGAGTGACAGAGCGAGACTCTGCCTCAAAATAAATAAATAAATAAAGAGTCATCCACCCTGTGTAATTTTTTCTTTCCGCTCTGGAGTAAAATTCACCCCTGGGCTGTGGAAGCGTCCAGTCACTCCTCAGACTGGGATGGTGTCTCTGGGGAAGACAGAGGTGGGTTCAGAAGAAGATGAGATTGCTGGGCCTTTTCCTGTGCCTGGAGACAGCTCCCGAAGGTAAGCATCTCAGATGCCAGACATGGGCTGTGGCGATAACTGTGATGTCCCATGACTGACAGGGACCGATTGTTCTTGTTTCCAGCTGTCCTGTCCCGGGTGCAGCAGCAGGAGTGAGACCCAAGACTGAAGAAGGCCTGGCCGCCCCCTCCCTCACCTGGAACGACTCCGGATTCTCCATCACAGCCAGTGGTTACTGAGGAGGCCGGGTCCACCGGCCCCTAGATGAGGGGCGACACTGGCCGAGGAGCATCGATTGTAAGGGAAGCACAAACCACTGCCGCCTCTCAAGAGCCTCATCTCCATCCAGAGACTCATCCAACAAGCAGCGCTCCCTGAGGCCGAGGTCCAGGACCGCACAGGACAGCCGGGTATTCCTGTGGGAGATACAGTGAGGGGATGCGGTGGGAGCCCAGACAGGACCCTCCCTCCTGGGGACCTGAGCTGTGCAGGACGCACTGGACACTTGGGTCCACTGAAGAGTACGCTCAGATGGGAAGTGGTGAGGACTTCTCTTTAGAGTCTGAGGCTTTCTTTCCTCCGCTAATTCTCAGATGTCCTCAGGGACATTTCATTCTCTTCTCCATGGCTCTGATTTCCCCTATTCTCACTGCAGGCAAAAAAAGATGAAATAACTCTCTCCACTGGCAGATAGGCTGTTTCAATTTCATAGAAACCTTCCCTTCATCCGGCTCCCACGTGGTCTGCTTTTTCCTTCATCTGCTCCCACGTGGTCTTCTTTCCTTCCTGAAAAACAGGTATTGTTCAGGATTCTCAAACACTTGCTGGAGAAGTTCTTCCCTCAAACTCCAGTTCAGACCAGGCACACCCTCTCCCACCTCTGTCCCCACGTTGACCTTTCCATGAGATGAGCCCACCTGTCCCCATGTGGTCCCTTCTCTCAGATACGCACACCTGTCCCCAGGTGGACCCTTCCCTCAGATGAGCTCACCTGTCCCCAGGAGGACTCTTCCCTGAGACAAGCACACCTGTCCCCATGTGGACCCTTCCCTCAGACGAGCTCACCTGCTACCAAATGGACCCTTCCCTGAGACAAGTACACCTGTCCCCACTTGGACCCTTCCCTCAGAGGAGCACAGCTCTTCCCTGAGACGGTGGACTCTTCCCTGAGGTGAGCACACCTGTCCCCAAGTGCACCCTTCTCTCAGATGAGCGCATGTGTCCCCACATGCACCCTTCCCTGGGACAAGCACACCTGTCCCTACGTGGACCCTTTCTTAAGACTAGCACACCTGTCCCCACGTGCACCCTTCTCTCAGATGAGCACACCTGTCCCCATGTGCACCCTTCCCTGGGACAAGCACACCTGTTCCCACCTGGAGCTTTCCTTCACACAAGCTCACCTGTCCCCACATGGACCCTTCCCTGAGACAAGCACACCTGTCCCCATGTGAACCCTTCTCTCAGATGAGCTCACCTATCCCCATGTGGTCCCTTCCCTGAGACGAGCTCACCTGTCCCTACGTGGATTTTTGCTTTAGACGAGCACCTCTGTCCCCACATGGACCGTTCCTTCAGACAAGCTCACCTGTCCCCGCATGGACCCTTCCCTGAGACTAGCACATCTGTCCCCACCTGGACCCTTCCCTGAGATAAGCTCACCTGTCCCTACGTAGATTCTTGCCTTAGATGAGCACCTCTGTCCCCACATGGACCCTTCCCTGAGACGAGCTCACCTGTCCCCACCTGGACCCTTCCCTGAGACAAGCTCACCTGTCCCTACGTAGATTCTTGCCTTAGATGAGCACCTCTGTCCCCACATGGACCCTTCCCTGAGACGAGCTCACCTGTCCCCACCTGGACCCTTCCCTGAGACAAGCTCACCTGTCCCTACGTAGATTCTTGCCTTAGACAAGCACCTCTGTCCCCACATGGACCCTTCCCTGAGACATGCTCACCTGTCCCCAGGTGGACACTTATCTCAGACAAGCCCACCTGTCCCCACGAGGACCCTTCATTGAGACAATCACTCCTATCCCCACATGGACCCTTCCCTCAGAGGAGCTCACCTGTCCCCACGTAGACCCTTCCCTGAGACAAGCACACTTGTCTCCATGTGGAACCTTCCTTGAGACAAGCACACCCGTCCCCATGTGGACTCTTCCTTCACCTGCGCTCAGACACCACCAGGGGGCCTCAGACACTAGCAGAGGTGCTCAGACACCACCAGGGAGGATCAGGCACAAGGTGGGGCTCAGAAACCACCAGCGGGGCTTAGACACCAGGGGGTCTCAGGCACCATCAGAGGGGCTGAGACACCACCAGAGGGCGGTGGAGGCACAAATTATGAAGCCACAGTCCAAATCTTAGCACCTGGCAAAGATTCGTGTGTCTTCTCAACTTTGTCAGTTACGCCTTAGGAAACTCTTCCCTCAATCCACTGCTCAGTATACACTATGGCGTTGTGTTTTGTTCTTTCCTTTCTTCTGCTTTGCAAGGAGATGAAGCACCATTTATTGGGATGTGTCCTCCATTTCTGAAGGTCTCCCCGTAGTCTCCACCTCAGATGGTTTTGCCACCATCATTAACCCATTAATGCCTTCAATCGCCCTCACTATCCATGTAATGAAGCGATGAGTCCCTTTACTTCATCTACTTGTGTCTCCATAAGTCAGTTCACTTTTCTCCATTCTTGCAAAGTACAGTCACCCTCAGGCCACTGCTACAGAGCCTTCTGCAGCCTTGGGTGGTAAACCTATTAAAAAGCCCCCACTATTTAGAAAGGATGTGTATTGGAAACTTAATCCCAAATTCCATAGTGTCCAGAAGTGGGAATGTTAAGAAATGATTCGGTCTTGAGGGGTCTGCCCTCATGGAGCAATTAATACCATTACCATCAGAGTAGGTTACTTATTGCGGGAGTGGATTAGTTACTGTAGGCCTGGGTTCCTCATTAAAAAATGAGTTTAGCCCCCTTTCCATCCTTTGCACATGCTCTCCTGCCTTCCACTTGGGCATCACAGTAAGAAGGCTCTTGCCAGATGTTAACACCTTGATATTGGACTTCCCAGCCTCTAGAACTGTGAGAAAATAAATTTCTTTTACTTATACATTAGCCAGACTGTGGTATTCTCTCATTGCACCACAAAGTGGACTAAGACAAAAAATCATTATCAAGAGGTAGGAGTGTTGCTGTAACAAATACCCCAAAATGTAGAAATGGAAGTAGTAATGCATAGAGACTGGAATAATTTGGAGGATCAGGCTATAAAAAGTCTAGATTGCCCTGAATAGAACAGGAGGGTGATTCTTTTGAGGACTCAGAAGAAGAGAGCTGTGAGGAAATTTGAAACTTCTTAGAGATTATTTAAGTGATGACCATTAGAATGTTGGTAGAACTGTGGACAATAAAGGCCGTTTTGATGAGGTCTCAGGAGAAAAGGAAGAATAGCTCATCGGAAAATGGAGCAAAGGCCATCCTTGCTATAAAGTGGCAAAGAACGTGGCTGAATTGTTCTCATCCCTAGGTCTTTCTGTAAGGTGGAAGTTCAGAGCCATGAACGAGGATATATGGTGGAAGAAGAAATTTGGAGTAAATCTATGGCCTCACTTCTAGCATGCACTTTAGGACTCTGTTCCCTGTGTCCAGGCACAGCACTCCTTGACTGCCCATGCTGTGGCTCAGGAGGACTTAGGTGTGGCTCAAGCCATCACTCTAATGGTACAAGTCATCAACTTCCATGGCATCCATGTGTTGTTAATTTTGCAGGTGTGCAGAATACAAGAACCACGAGGGCACGGCTTTCTCCACCTAGATTTCAAAGAATGCTGTGGACAGGCTAAGGTCTCGGGCAGTGAGTTGTTGCAGAGACAGAGTCACCACACTGGGCCCTTAGCACCATGCCAAGCTGAAATGTGGGTTTGGAGGCACCACAAGGAGTTTCCAGTCAGCCTAGGAGAGCTAGAGGCATGAGAGTCCCACCTGTGAGAGCGACTGAGTGGACTGAACCCAGAAAATCCATAGGGGCAAGACTGCCGGAGGCCTTGGGTGTCCATCCCCAACCCAACTGTGCACAGATGCAGTCAAGGAGGATGATTTTCCAGCTTTAAGGCTTAATGTTGTTTTCCCTGTTGGGTTTTGCACTAGGCACCCCTTTCTCCTTGCCTATCTCTCCCCTTTGAAATGGGAATTTCTATCCCATACCTGCCCCATCGTTCACTGTATTTGAAAGTAGATAACTCGTTTTGACTTTATAGGCTCACAGATGGAAACAATATATATCAGGCTAAATTGTGCCTTGAGTCACACTCATATCTGATTTAGATGAGACTTTGGACTTCAGACTTTTGCACTGATGCTGGATAAGACTTTTTGGAGACACTTGGGATGGAATGAATATAGTTTGCATTGTGATAAGATCGTAAATTTTGGTATTAGGAATGAAATGCTATGGTTTAAATGTGTTGCCCAAAAGTTAGGATTTCGAAAAAATCTTTAATGCAACAGTGTTGAGAGGTGGGACCTTTATTATGTGATCAGGTCATGAAGGCTCTGTCCTCATGAATGGATTAATGTCACTATCATTGGAGTGGGTTAATTATTACAGGATTGAGTTTCTAATAAAAATTGGCCTCCTTTCTCTCACGGACAAATGGTTTCTTGCTCATCCACTTTGCTGTGAGATGATACAGCGAGAGAGCCCTTGTCAGATGCCAGCGCCTTGATATTAGACTTCTCTGACGCAAGCACCATAAAGTAGCAATTCTTTTTCTCTAGAAATTGCCTAGTCTCTGGTATTCTGTTATAGCAACACAAAGACAGACTGAGACTAAGGCATTGTAACATGTGTGAGGTGATATCTCATCGTGGTTTTAATTTGCATTTCCCTGATGATTAGTGATGTTGAAGGTTTGAATGTCTTTATGTTGAGTGAAATAAGCCTGGTATAAAAAATTACTCCATCTCACTTATACATGCAATCTAAAAATGTTGAACTCAGAGAAGTAGAGAGTAGAATGTTGCCTACCAGGGACTGGCATCAGGAGGATGAGAAATCTGAGACGTTGGTTAAAGGATACAGAGTTAGAAGGAATTCATTTGAAGATCTGCTGCACAGCATAGTGGCTTCAGTGATACTAACGTACTATACACTTGAAAACTGAGAAGAGAGTAGCTTTTACACATTTACACCATAAAAAATAAGTATGTGAGGTGATGGACATGTTTATTTACTTGATTTAATAATTTCACAATGCACGCATATATCAAAACATCACGTTGTATCCCATAATATATGAAATAGAATATGTTTTTCTAGTAAGTGTGAGGCCTCTGATTCTTTAACAACAGTTTCTGGAAATTGTTTTTCCCTCAAGCAATGGTTCCTCTCTGCTGTCTTTATACAGTTTTCCTTTCTCAAGGGTTGATTTAAGATAGTGTCAGTTTATCTATTCTGTATCTGGTAGTTTCACTGAGGAACTTAACAAACAGCCACTTGAAACCATCTGGTGCCACCGAGAAACCATCTGAAGGACACAGATTTTCTGAGTGTGGGCCACAAGTATATTTTAACACTTTTTAAATTCAAAATCAGAATTTAAATTTTGATATTTTACAATGGTTTCTTTGATTCCCTCCCAAGATCTAACCATTGAGTGTGTGAAAAGGGCTGGGACCCAGGTTATGGCTGTGCTTGGCAGGACGGCGTCCTGCAGAAATTCCTTTGCCTTTCTACATGGAGCTCAGCCTCTGTATCAGTCAGTTCGCTAGGAGGTCAGAGTACTTCTCAAAGATCCTCAGTGTGTTGTTACATTTTGAGAGGTTTCCAGCTCTTGTGAGACACCCCTTGGTTTTACAATCATCACAAAGTTGTTTATGATTCCAAAAACATACCTGCTATCTGTCCATATGTTTGTTCTGTGGCTTTTGATTTGCTAAAATGCTGTAATAACTGCAATAACTTGTACCATCTGGATTAATTTTCACCTCAGAGGGAAGAGTGTATTTTAAGATAAAGATAAAATAGTAATAGTACATTCTCCTTGTTATATCCAGTTCTATATTTTGAGCTATGGTCCGTCAATAAATCATGTTATGTCAGGGTCCTTTATGGAGTATCTGAACATCTAAGAAAGGTACAGAAGTTTCCCTAATTAAGATACAAACCATGGTGAACACAAACTTGCTATGCACCCATGTCTCCTGTCTGTCTCACTGTACACCTGAAACTCATTTTAACCTCTCCAGGAAGTCAGTGAAGTCTCAGATCAGTTTATTGTAATGCCTCTAGGTAACTATGTGTGGCAATTTTAACAAAAATGAAGAAACAGCTTCATCAGAGAATCTAATACAGAAGAAAGCAAGTGACCCTGGGCTTGGTTTCATAAAAGCAGCATGCACCAGGCAGTTGATTCTCTTGGCTGTCGGCACTGGCACACCCAGCATGCTGCCTTCATCCCCTAAATAAGCTTCATCATGCGTGGATAGGCTGGCAGCATTCCCGAGGCCATATGCAGATGCAAGGCCAACAGGTAAATGGGAAGACTGCAATTCTTCTTCTCTCCTCCTCTGAAGAATGGCCCAAGAATGCCCTCTTCAGATCCTCCCCTCTGCCGCCCTCACCAGCACTGTACCATGGGTCCACAGAGATACAAAATCCCTGATGGGAAAAACGAGTCTGGATCAACGGGACTGGCGGTTTCTCACTGAGGAAATGTGAGGTCAGCTTCTAGGGTGGGCAATTCAGGAAATTATCCAGCAGTTTTGTAATTGATGGCTATGGAAAAATGATGATTAATGACGCACATTTCATTATTCCAAGTGAGAAACGGATATCACAGTTTGCCATAACTAAATTTTCATAACCTAAATTGATTACTTTACATTTCTTCCTACATCCTCTCTTAAGAATTTTTAACCGTGAATGTGTCTTAGCTACATTCCCAATATTTAAAACTGGGCTTTCAAGAGATTCTAGAGAATTCGAGGACTAAGAAGAGTGAAACTTCTGTATGTTCAGCAGCTCCCAAAGCAACACAGAATTACCCAGGAACACTGTTCTGTGCTTCAGCATAATTCAGCTTCTATATTTCCTAATGGCTCCAATAGTGACCCTTCATTCCCATCAAACATTTGGCGTCCCCTTTCTCTACGTGCCCTCCATTCACAGATTATACTCTCAGCTCTTTCTAAGTATCGTAAAAGCCAGCAGACAGACACTCATGATCTCCTGAACATGAAACCCAGCACTCTCATGTGATCGGCTCCTCTCGGCGCAGTGACTCCAAAGGCATCTCATTTAAATAATTACCATTTTTCCCCCTTCTGTAACAAAATGTTTCTTTCCATTGTGCCTTCCCATGAGCATTTTAATGTAATTTATGGTCCAGCCACAGATTTTAATATACACAAATGCCACAACCTCTTTCTAGCCCTAGAGACCTGATTAATTCTACTTTGGGGATGAGCACACCCAGGAAACACATCCCCATTCACATAAACACGGGCACAGCGATGACGGGTTCTTCTGTGAGCGAGAGTTTACAGCATCCTCCCTCCAACTCCAACGGGCCCCTGAAGACAAAGACACGCTCTTTCACACCTGTGCAAGCTCCGGCCCAGCGACGGCCGGCCCAGCGACGGCCTGCTGAGGAATGGCTCACCTGGGTCTGGGTGCTGGCTGGGTTCATCTCTTCCCCTCTCCTGTCCCAAAGCGGGTCCATCACCCTGCTCAGGTCTGAAAAGGAGGGTGCAGGTTTGTCTGGCCATCTGACTTTTTCAATTTATAGACGCTCTCTTATTACCTACTGTATTCATTTTATAGGGCTTTTTATAACAAAATACCACATATTGAATGGCTTACAATACAAAACCAATTTCCTCACAGTTGTGGAGGATGAAAGCCTAAGATCAAGCTGCCAGCTGGTGGGTTTCCTCTAAGGTCTTGCTCCCTGGTGTGCAGACGGTGCCTTCCTGCTGTTCTGTGGTAACATGAACATCCGTCGGGGCGTGTGCACCCTCCCTCCTGCTTCCCCTTCTTATAACAACAGTCAGATTGCATTAAGGCCCCACTCCAGAAATATCACTTTAACTTATTCATCTCTTTAAAAGACACTCATCCAGGTATGATTTCATTCTGAACGACCAAGGGTTGAGACTTCAACACATGAATTTAGGAGGGACACAGTCTCCCATAGCAGCCTCCTTCAGGAAGGTCAAATATCCTCCTTCTCCTCCCTGTGAAAACCCTGAAGGGGCAGGGAAAGGGCGTCCAAACTGCACACTCATAGAGGGGAAACCGGCTTCATCCGTAATTGTACATATGTGGTAAAATGGCGGGATTCAAAGGGATGGAAGATGGGAGTACGGGACATTGGAAGACAAAGTGCCATACAACACAGCCTTCGAAACACACCACGGTCACGTTAAGTTTAAATAGAGTGACCACATTTGCCAGGAAAGGTAAATATTTACACTTTTGAGGAAACAGTAATTTGTGTTTCTGATAACGATCTGGCCTTGGATTTTCCCTCCCCTCATAAGCAATGACAGAATTGGCAGATACATGCAAAATATTTGTTCTCAGATATGAGACACCACAGAGGGCCCCCTGTGTCCTGCCCTGCGAACTGATCGGCTCGTGCATCTGAAGAAATGACCAAAGACCAGGAGAGAACCACACAGAAGCATGGGAGGGGCAGCACCTGGGGCTCTCATGGGGTCAGGAATAGCGTCTGCCCCCAATAGATGGACTAAGTAAAAAGTACCATAATTCACAAGGGTTTTACACAGCACAGAAGAAAGAGTTACCCTATTTCAACTGTTGATCTCGTGAACCCAGGAACTCTGAGACAGATCTCAGTTAATTTAGCAAGTTTCCTTTGCCAGGGTTGAGGACACGCCTGACACGGCCTCGGGAAGTCCTGATGACATGTACCGAGAGTGGTCGGGCACAGCTTGATTGACGCACTTCAGGGAGACATGAGACACCAGTGAATATAAGTAAGAAGGACATTAGTTCCACCCAGAAAGGCCGAGACAACTCAAAGCAAGTCCTCCCCACTTAGGGCTTCCAGGTCACAGGTAGGTGAGAGACAGGTGGTTGCATTCTTTTGAGTTTCTGATAAGTGTTTGCAGAGGAGGCCTTCAGAATATGCGTCTATCTTTGTGACCAGAGGGACAGCTTTAAATAGACTGGGAGGCAGATTTTCCCTGAGTGGTTCCCAGCTTGACGGGGCCCAGGATATTTTCCTTTCACAATCTGGTAACTTCAAACCAAACTTCAAAGCCAAAACAAAATGAAACAACATCAAAAAGAATAAGACATGGGTACTTATTAAGACGAGAAAAACATTCAGTCCACAAGGAAAGTATTGACAGTGTCTACCTCCACATGGCAAAGGAGTAAGCAATGTGACCCACAGAAAGGAGCAGTATTAACCCACAGAGCGACCGAGAATAACACGCCTGATGCGAGGGCATTGAACACATCATTGTATTTTGCAGATTCAGAAAGCAACAGAAAAGATTGACGGTGATAAAAGAGACAGAGCCCTGCTTCTCTCTCCCTTTTCCCTTCCAGATAAGCCCTCACAGCCAGGACCCTCAGCCTTATCCCGCAGTGCAGCAGCTGCCATCCTGTCCAGGCCCACCCTCTGCCCCACACTGGGACTGTTACCTCATTCCCTCCCGGAGTCCAGGTGCCCCCACGTGTGGTGCAGGAGTCTGGGGGGAGGTCCTTTGTTCTATGTCAGGGTCTCCCTGGGAGGGACGCAGCCACCGCAGCTGGTTGGGGCCTGGCTTCCCCAAGGACAGTCCTTTCCTTTCCCATTCTCTTTGGATGACTATCCCTGGGCTGGGGCATGAGGTCAGCAGAGGTGCGGGTCACCCTTAGAGCCCCTGTCTTGCTGCTGGGGCTCTGGGCACTCCTGGCTCCAGTCTGGTGTTCTCAAGGCCGTCCCTTGTGGCACTACGCATCCTCTGAGGTGGTGATTCCCAGGAAGGAGACGCACCATGGCAAAGGCGTTCAGTTTCCCGGCTGGCTGTCCTACAGCCTGCGTTTTGGGGGTCAAAGACACGTCGTTCACATGCGGAGAAAACACCTTCTTTGGCCCAGACATCTGCTGATGACAACTCAGGATGACCAAGGAGCCTTGCAGGTGGATGACCCCTACATCCCTCCAGACTGCTACTACCTCGGCTACCTGGAGGAGGTGCCTCTGTCCATGGTCACCGTCGACACATGCTATGGGGGCTTCAGAGGCATCACGAAGCTGGACGACCTTGCCTACGAAATCAAACCCCTCCAGGATTCCCGCAGGTTTGAACATGTTGTTTCTCAGATAGTGGCCTAGCCCAACGCAACGGGGCCCACATTTAGAGATGGTGACAATGAGGAGACAGACCCCCTGTTCTCTGAAACAAATGACAGCATGAATCCCAGGATATCTCCTTCGCTGTATAGTTCTCATAGAGGCAATATAAAAGGCCACGTTCAATGTTCCAACTCATATTATCGTATGTATGGCAATATTACAACTTGTTCCAAACAGGTGGTCCAGACGTTCAGTGTCATTGATAGCATTGTTCAAAATACTGATCTGCGGTACTATATTTATCTTTTGACCATATATAATAATCATGACCCAGCTCCTGTGAATCAATATCGAGTTCATAGTGCGATGTTTACCTATTTTAGAAGAACCTTTTTTGATACTTTTCGTGTTCATTCATCCACACTACTTATTAAAGAAGCGCCACATGAATCTAACTATGAACCACAAAGGTATAGCTTCTGTTCACATTTAGGCCTTGTACACATTGGTACTCTAGGCAGACATTATTTATTGGTAGCCGTCATAACAACCCATATACTGATGAGAAGTTTGGGTGTGGCTTATGATTATAAATACTGCACATGTCAGAGAAGGACCTCCTGCATTATGCACCGATATCCTGGGATGACAGATGCATTCAGTAACTGTTCTTATGGACATTTACAAAATTGTTTTGTGAATTCAGCTCGGTGTGTTTTCGAAGCACTCGTTCCAGTGTATAATGAAACCATGACAGCAGTTTGCTGTGGAAACCTCATCGTGGAAGGGAAGGAGGAATGTGACTGTGGCTCCTTCAAGCAGTGTTATGCCAATCATTGCTGCCAAAGTGACCGTCACTTCACACCGGGGAGCATCTGTCATCTAGGAGACTGTTGTACAAACTGCAGCTTCTCCCCACTAGGGACTCTCTGCAGACCTATCCAAAATATATGTGACCTTCCAGAGTACTGTCATGGGACCACCTTGACATGTCCCCCAGACTTTTATTTGCAAGATGGAACCCCGTGCACTGAAGAAGGCTACTGCTATCATGGGAACTGCACTGACCGCAATGTGCTCTGCAAGGCGATCTTTGGTGTCAGTGCTGAGGATGCTCCTGAGGACTGCTATGACATCAATCTTGAAAGTCACCGATTTGGACATTGTACTCGGGAACAAAACGCTATCAGGTACCAGGCTTGGGTAGGAATAGATAAGTTTTGTGGAAGACTGCAGTGTACCAACGTGACCCATCTTCCCCGGATGGAAGAAAGGCAAATGTGCATTCTGTTGGAGAAATATTATAGGTAGTTTGAGCAAAAAATCTAATGCCGTGTGAACTTTTAGAATGACACATATTTTAACAAAGAATGTGACCAATCGAGTTCATGTTGAAGTCAGGTAAACACTATTTAGAGCAACAACAATATCAAAAACACAAGCCAACAGTTCACCAAGAGAAACCATGATTAACCCCATGGAAATGGTCTTCCAAGGGCATCAGCACTTAAATCCTCAATCTGCATGCCTCAGCACCTGTTGTCTTGAGCTGCCCTCCTGTGTGTTCTAATCACTCCTGACCACGGGGCCTGCACTGTGGGAAATCCGAGCTGTGCCAGGTGGAGGCAGCAGGGCAATTGCTACCAGGTTGCTGGTGTGGATGCTGAGGCCGCCCGAGCAGGTATAAACTCCCACCTGTGGGCCAGGGAAGAGTACACAGGAGACACGTCCTGGGCATAGGGTGAGGGAGAGCCGTGGGGGCTCTGGGTTCTGAGGAGGGTTCTGGCCTGGCAGGGACAAGACCAACCAGCATGTGAGGCCAGGCTGGAGTCTGGACCTCTGAGGCTGCAAGGGTCATGGGCTGCTTGGTCCAAGGGGGTGTCCTGGTTCTCAGTGGGGTACTTTCAAACGTTCCTTCTTCCTCCAATCCCCCTCCTCCTCTGTTTCTGGGGTGGGTCCACTCCCAGAGTCTGCAACTCTGCATCCGTCCTGGGCATTGATCTTCCAATTCCATCCTCTTCTCTTCTGCTGTGTCTAAGCTGCTGTGAAGCCACCTGCTGTAATTTACTGTTGTATATTTAATATTGTACCATACATCTGTTTTGTTTTTTTCATCATAAATGCTTCATTTCATGCTCAGCATCTGAGAACACAAGGCCTTGTCAGCTGTCACCTCCTTCTATTCTCTGTTTCCTTCCTCTTATCCCCATGTTTGCCCATCATGTCCAGTCTCCTGCCATCCTGAACGCTTCTGATGGAAGGTCCGAGATGTCTCATGAGCATTGTGAAGATTCTTTGTCATATGACTTTGTTCCAGGCAGGAATTCTCCCCCACCTCCCCTGGAAGCCAAGTATAGGAAGATTGCATGCTCATTCAAAGACTGAGCTAACTTAACACTGGCTTTGGTTTGAAGGTTTCTCCAATCCCCAGGGCACAGGATTTCAGGGAGTTCAGGTGAGAGTCTGGGTGTTACCCTTCAGGAGTTTGTAAAGTCCATTTCACCTAGTCTACACTGTAGACTATGGAAACTATATATATATATATATATATATATATGTATATATATATATATATAATTCTGTCATACATATGTGTGTGTGTATATATATAGTTCTGTCCCTCTAGAGAACCCTAATATGTGTATATATATCATATTATATACATGTATATACATACATATATCATATTATATATATGGGAGTTTATTAATGAGTATTAAACTCACACAATCACAAGGTCCCCCAGTAGGCCACCAGCAAGCTGAGGAGCAAGGAACCCAGTCCGAGTCTCAAACTTGAAGAACTTGGAGTCTGATGTTTGAGGGCAGGAAGCATCCAGCACAGGAGAAAGATGTAGGCTGGGAGGCTAAGCCAGTCTAGTCTTTTCACGTTTTCTGCCTGCTTTATATCCTGGCCACACGGGCAGCTGATTAGATGGTGCCCACTTCGATTAAAGGTGGGTCTGCCTTTCCGAGCCCACTGGCTCAAATGTTAATCTCCTTTGGCAACAGCCTCACAGACACACCCAGGATCAATCCTTTGCATGCTTCAGTCCAATCAAGTTGACACTCAGTAGTAACCATCACAAGTCCACCCCTTGTCAACTTGAACCCATACAAATCTCCTGAGATCATAAATAATCTTCAAATAAAGATAATAATAAGGTCATAATTACACCTAATGTAATACAACTATCTTTTGTACAACCAGAAATGCACCAATCCCCAACCCAAATGCTATTATGTAAAGTTAAGAACACTTAAATGCTGATATGAAGTCAATAAATTTTATGTCACATGATAAAGGACAAAAGAAACAAAACGAAGGAATTTTCTTAGTACAAGTGGATACATGCACAAACATGTTTTTAACAAAAAAAGAAGGAAATACTGATGACAATTGCAGTCCTCATTTTGGCAACTGATCACGTGGTTGTAGCTGGTATTGATGACCACCTTCTTCTACTACCCATTCTGTATTCCCTTTGCCTTCAGCAAGCATCGCAGCGGGTCGTGGTTTTTTTCCTAGTGCAGTGATGCAACCTTTCATCCCTGAAGGGTCTGGGCCATTCATAGTCCTGCCTGGATTGGGTTGTTGTAGTTTCCCATTGACCTTACTGACAGGGCATGGGAATGCTAAGAGACGCCCTAATGGATCTCCTGTATTCCATACATACTCTTCCTTACCTCCAGTGTGGAGTAATAGACTGATTGCATCTTGATAGTCCAGGTCAGCCACCCAGCCAACACTGTAACTCCCTTCTTAGCCTGTGGACTTAAAGGTAGGAGGGGCCAAAGTGTCCAGGTGGCAATCTTAACTTCCAGTTTAATGGAATTATTGTTGTGTCTCCTGACAGCAGCATTATTCCCACTGGATCTAAGACCTCTAGGCCAACAGAATGTGATGTCATGGGAACAGGAAGCAAAAAATTTGCTAGTGGATCACTAGGGGCGATGGTGAATGGTGCCACTTCCACTTCCACCCTTGACTCCTGCATCCACGAGTTATGGCTATGGGAGAAGCAGGACCATATATTGGATGCTGATTCAGAGCACACACGGCCTTCTGGAGAGCTTTGCCCCAGCCCTGCAAAGTATTGTCACCTAGTTGGCATTACAATTGTGACTTCGAAAGGCCATTCCATTTTTCTGTCAATCCAGCTGCTTCAGGATGATGGGGAACATGGTAAGACAAGTGAATCCCATGAGCATGAGCCCACTGCCACACTTCTTTAGCCATCAAGGGAGTGCCTTGGTCAGAGGCAATGCTATGTGGAATACTGTGACAGTGGATAAGGCATTCCATGAGTCCACAGATGGTAGTCTTGGCAGAAGCATTGCATGCAGGATAGGCAAACCCATATCTGGAGTCAGTGTACATTTCAGTGAGGACAAACCTCTGCCCTTTCCAGGATGGAAGAGGTCCAATATAATCCAACCTGCCACCAGGTAGCTGGCTGATCACCCTGAGGAATGGTGCCATTTGGGTAGAGACACAGAGCCAAACCATACCATGCCACCCAGGCCCTCCCAAATCTCATGTCCTCTTTGCATTTCAAAACCAATCATGCCTTCCCAACAGTACCCCAACATCTTAAATTATTTCAGCATTAACTCAAAAGTCCAAGTCCAAAGTCACATTGGAGACAAGGCAAGTCCCTTCCATCTATGAACCTGTAAAATGAAAAACAAGTCAATTATTTTCAAGAAACAATGGGGGTAGAGACATTAGATAAATGCTCCCATTTCAGATGGGAAAAATGGGCCGAAATAAAGGGGCTACAGGTCACATGCAAGCCCAAAAATCCAGTGGGGCAGTCATTAAATCTTAAAGTTCCCAAATAATCTCCTTTGACTCCATTTCTCACATTCAGGGCATGCTAATGCAAAGTGGGGGCTCCCACAACCTTGGGAAGCTCTCACCCTGTGACTTTGCAGGCTTTGCAACTCTGATCCCGTGGCTGCTCTCATGGGCTTTGCAGAGTTCAGCCCTCCCGGCTACTCTCATTGAGTGCCTGCAGCTTTTCCAGGTGCACAGTGCAAGCCGTTAATGGATCTACCATTCTGGGGTCTGAAGGATGGTGGCCCTCTTCTCACAGCCCCATTAGTCACTGTCCTCGGTGGGGACTCTGTGTGGGGGCTCCAACCCCCCATTTCCTTTCTGTACTGCCCTAGCAGAGGCTCTCCATGAGGACTTTGCTCCTGGAGCAGACTTCTGGCTGGACATCCAGTCATTTCTATAAATCCTCTGAGATCTAGGCGGAGGATCACAAAGCTGAACTCTTCTCTTCTGCACACCCATAAGCCCAACCTCATGTGGAAGCCACCAAGGATTGGGGCTTGTACCCTCTGAAGCAATGGCCTGAGCTGCACGTTGGACTTTTTTAGCCACAGCTAGAGCTGGAGCAGCTGGGACACAGGGCACCAAGTCCCAAGGCTCTCCACAGAGCAGCTGGGCCCTGGACCCAGCCCATGAAACCACGTTTCCCTGATAGGCCTCCAGGCCTGTGATTGGAAGGGCTGCTGCAAAGATCTCTGACATGCCCTGGAAACATATTCCCCATTGTCTTGGTTATTAATATTCATCTCCTCATTACTTATGCAAATTTTTGCAGCCAACTTGAATTTCTCCCTAGAAAATGCATTTTTCTTTCCTATCACATGCTCAGGCTGCAAATTTTCCAAACTTTGATGCTCTGTTTCCCTTTTAAACATAAGTTCCTAGTTCAAATCATCTCTCTCAAGTGCAAAGTTCCACAGATTTCTAGGGCATGGACAAAATTCCATCAAACTTTGTTTTATACATTTTAGAGAGGCATGAGACATCAATAAAATACATTTAAGAGATACATTTGTTTGGTCCAGAAAGGTAGAACAACTCAAAGTGAGGGCTTCCAGGCTATAGGTGAATTTAAACATTTTCTGGTTGACAATTGGTTGAGTTTGTCTAAAGACCTGGGATAGATAGAAAGGTAATGTTCAGGTTAAGATAAAGATTGTAGAGTCCAAAGTTCTTTTGAAGTCTTATAGTGGCTGCACTTAGAGACAACAGGTGACAAATGTTTCCTCTTCAGATCTTGGTTCATCTCTTTGGGATTGGGAGGTTCTAGAAGAAAAAGATCTGGCTATGCTGATAGAGATTCTTTACAGATGCAAATTTTCCCCCACAAAGAATGGCGTTGCAGAGCCCTTTCTTTCTTTCTCTCTCTCTTTCTTTCTTTCTTTCTTTCTTTCTTTCTTTCTTTCTTTCTTTCTTTCTTTCTTTCTTTCTTTCTTTCTTTCTTTTTCTTTCTTTCTTTCTTTCTTTCTTTTTCTTTCTTTCTTTCTTTCTCTCTTTCTTTTTCTTTCTTTCTTTCTTTCTTTCTTTCTTTTCTTTCTTTCTCTTTCTTTCTTTCTCTCTCTTTCTCCCTTTCTTTCTTTCTTCTTTCTTTCTTTCTTTCTCTCTCTTTCTCTCTCTCTCTCTTTCTTTCTTTCTTTCTTTCTTTCTCTCTCTCTCTTTCTCCCTTTCTTTCTCTCTCTTTCTTTCTTTCTCTCTTTCTCCCTTTCTTTCTCTCTCTCTCTTTTTCTTTCTTTCTTTCTCTCTCTCTCTTTTTCTTTCTTTCTTTCTGGTGGAGTTTTCCTCTTGTTGCCCAGGTTGGAGCACAATGGCATGACCTCAGCTCACCGCAACCTCCACCTCCTGGGTTCAAGCAGTTCTCCTGCCTCAGCCTCCTGAGTAGCTAGGATTACAGGCATGTGCCACCACACCTGGCTAATTTTGTGTTTTTAGTAGACACAGGGTTTCTCCATGCTGGTCAGGCTGGTCTCGAACTCACGACCTCAGGTGATCCTCCTGCCTCAGCCTCCCAAAGTGCTGCGATTACAGGCATGAGCCACCATGCCAGGCCTGCAGGGCCATCTCAGACTAGGGCAAAGAAACATGTTTTGGGGTAAAAATATTTTGATTTTCTTATTTGTCTCATAATGTTATGCCAGAGTCAGTTTGGAAAATAAATCATGATATATAGGTTTAAATAAAACCCATCTGATGAGAATTTATGATTTGTAGAGCATGACTCCCCAGACTCCTTAGATAGCAATTTGGGCAAGATAAAAAATATCAGAGTTTAGCCCTCACCACCAAAGAAAATCTCAGCTTGGACGTTCATGTCACTATCAGTATTTTGGTCAAAACCACTCAACAAGTCTCTGGAAGTTCCAAACTTTCCCACATCTTCTTGTCTTCTTTCAAGTGCTCAAAACTGTTCCAACTTCTGCCTGGAGGAACCCAGTTCCAAAGTTGCTTCCAGATTTCAAGTTATCTTTTTAGCAGTTCCCCACTCCTGGTACCAATTTACCATATTAGTCTGTTTTCACACTGCTATAAAGAACTGCCTGAAAGTGGGTAATTTGTAAAGAAAAGAGGTTTAATTGACTCACAGTTCTGCGTGGTTAGGGTCGGGGACTCAGGAAACTTGCAATCATGGTGGAAGTGGAAGCAGGCATGTGACACATGGCAGCAGATGAGAGACAGAGAGAGAGAGAATGAAGGAGGAACCACCACACATTGATAAAACCATCAGATCTCATGAGCACTCACTCACTATCATGAGAACATGAGGACAGCATGGGGGAAACCACCCCCATGACCCAGTTACCTTCCACCAGGTCCATCTCTTGTCACATGAGGATTACTATTTGAGATGAGATTTGGTTGACGACACAGAACCAAACCATATCAGCATGTGAGAAAGGTCTGATATCAAGAATCTACAAGGAACTTAAATAAATCAGCAAGCAAAAACCAAACAACCTTATTAAAAAATGGGCAAACAACACGAACAGACACTTCTCAAGTGAAGACATATGTGTAGCCAACAAAGCATATGAAGAAATGTTCAACACCACTAACCATTAAAGCAATGCAAATCAAAACCACAGAGAGATACCATCTCAAACCAGTCAGAATGGCTATCCTTAAAAAGTCAAAAAAACAACAGGTGTTGGTGAGGCTGCAGAGAAAACAGAACACTTATGTACTGTTAGTAGTGTGAAAGGAAAATAAATCTTGGGATCCCAAAATCATGAAGCTAGAGGAAAAAGTCAAGCTGGGAACTGCTTAGGGCAACTTGCCTCCCATTTTATTCAAAGGCATCCCTCTGAGGCGCATGTGAGACAAATGAATGTCTGATTGCTTCCTCTTTTCTAATGTTTATGTAAAAATGAAGATTCACTGAGCCAGACTAAGTTGTATATTCAGTGGAAGGTTTATCAAGGACTCAAAAGAATGCAAAATTTTGTCACTTATCTACCTCTAACCTAGTGGAAGCCCCCACTTTGAATTGTCCTGCCTTACCAGACTGAACCAATGTACATCTTTCACATATTGATTGATGTCTCATATCTCCCTAAAATGTATAAAAGCAAACTGTACCCCTAACTACCTTGGATGCATGCCATCAGGACTTCCTGGGGCTGTGTCACAGGTGCATCCTTAACTTTCCAAATTGACTGAGACCTGTCTTAGATATTCGGGGCTCACTGTAGAAATGTAATGTAGTTCAGCCACTATGGAAAGCAATTTGGAGATTTCTCAAAGAACTTGAAATAGAACTACCACTTGACACAGGAATCCCAGTATTTATACTCCTTTCTTCCCAAAGGAATATAAATTGTTCTACCAAAAGACACATGCACTCATATGTTCACTACAGCACTATTCAAAATAGCAAAAGCAAGGATCCAACCTAGATACTCATCAGCAGAAGAGTGGATAAAGAAAATGTGGTATATATACACTGTGGAACACTATGCAGTCATGAAAAATAATTAAATCATGTCCTTCGTAGCAACATGGATGCAGCAGCTGGAGTTAATTATCCTAAGTGAATTAATGCAGAAACAGAGAATGAAATACCACATGTTCTCATTTATAAGTGGGAGCTTGACCTTGAGTACCTATGGACACTATGCAGGGAACAACAGACATCAGGGCCTACTAGAAGCTGAAGGGTGGGAGGAAGGCGAAGATTGAAAAACTAGCTATTGCGTACTATGCTTATTACCTCAGTATGAAATCATTTGTAATTGTGGCATGTAATTTACACATGTAACAAACCTGAACATGTTCAGTCTGAACCTAAAAAAAAGTTGGAAATGGAAAAAAAAATATTTCAAACAGGGAGAATTAGAGCCTTTCTTATTGAAATACCACATTTTTAAAAAAGAGATAGAGTCCCTCTTTGTCACCCAGTCTAGAGTGCAGTGCTACAATCATAGCTCACTGCAGCCACAAATTCCTGGGCTCAAGTGATCCTCCTACCTCAGCCTCCCAAGAAGCTGGGACTTCCAGCTAATTATTGTTGCAATTTATTGTAGAGACAGGGGCTCACTATGTTGCTCAGGTTGGTCTCAAACTCCTGGGCTCAAGCAATCCTCCTTCCTACAGGTGTGAACCACCTCACCTGGCCTCAAAATACCAGATTCATTATGGGTAAGCTCTTGCTCAGACATGGGAAGAATTAAGTTAGCACTTCCCTCCATGTAAACAGAGTTAACTTTAAACCTCTGCCAAACTTTAAACAATATCTCCTTAGACCTGGAGTCTTACTAGGAATTAAACCAGTCTTTCAGGACTATTTAGACAAAGGACTCCTAACACCTTCCACTAATCTTGCAATACACTAATCCTCCCAGTATAAAAAGCTAAACAGAAAAGGCTGGAGAATTATTCAAGACCTAAGAGCACAAATAAAATAAGAATTCTTAGACATCCTGTTGCTCCTAACCCCCATACCTTGCTGTCTGATATTCCTATCACTGTCATTGACTTACACAGTGCTTTCTCCAGCATACCTGTAGAAGAAACAGTCAATATTGTTTAGCATTCACTTGTCAAATTGCCAATATACATGGACAGTCTGGCCCCTGGGCTACTCAGAAAGTCCTGCCTAATTTTGTCAAATATTATGGGCAGATTTTGGCAACAGTGAATATCCCAGTGGATCTATCCCAATTCCATATGTGGACTATGTGTTGTTGTGTTCATCCTTCCTGCCAAAATGCAGAGAAGATGCTGTCTACCTGTTACAACAGCTTGCTTTGAAGGGACACAAAGTGTCCAGAGACAAACTGCAGTTTCGCCGCCCTCTAGTTAAGTACTTAGGACATATGATTTCCCTGAGAGGGCTACTACTAATCCTTGAGAGAATCTCTACCATCATGACATTTACCCTTCCCAGACAAAAAGACAAGAGGGTTATCAGGGTTAACAGGCTACTGTAGAAGTTGGTATCCAAATTACTCATTAGTGGCTCAGCCTTTAAATAAAAAACTAACCAGCAGGTCAAATCTGCTGAGAAGAAAAGAAAAAGCAACACATAGAGGATTTAGAACAGACTCCCACCCAAGAGGCTGCCTTAGCCATCCCAACCACAGCCTTTTCTTTATCCTTTTCAAACACAAAATAAATAGAAATGCTCTAGGAATATTGACTCAAAAACACAGTGATGACCATAGGCCAATTGTTTATTTCAGTCAACAATCAGATCCAGTGGCAAGAGGGCACCTCCTTGCATAGCAGCTGCAGCCATCTTATGCAAGAATGTTGAAGAATTTGTCCTAGGGTCTCTGTTCACCATCCATGTCTCCCACTCTGTGGACTCTCTCCTAAGCTCTCACCACACTCAACACTGTTCTGACAGCCACCTCGCTTCTTATGAAGTGCTCCTGCTTTCTGCCCCTAACATGACTCGGAAGCACTGTAACACTCTGACTCTGCTCCCTGCTTCCTCTTCCAGATAAGCAGTGAGAGGAGGAACACGACTGCGCTCAGCTAAGGGATATCTTACTCTCCCCTAGGGAGGATTTACAGGAACACTGCACGGAAAATGCTGAATTAATTTGACTCATAGAGGGTTCTCATTTGGGAGTAGTGCATGTGCATTACTAGGCAGTATATGCCACCACTTCCACGGTAGACACCATCAAAATGACCAACTGCAAAGAAGTGCAATCAGCCCAGATGGCTGAGTTAGTAGTGTTAACTGGAGCTTGACAATTGGCTGAAGAAAAGGTGGCAGATATGTACACCGAGAGCTAATATGCCTTTGGAGTAGCCCATGGTTTTCATGCTGTGGAAACAGAAGGACTTTCTCACCTCATCCGGGCAACTTATAGGCAGCAAGCATCAAGTTTCTCGGAGTCCTTAGAAGCAGTTCACATGCCAAGGCAGCTGACAATCGTCAAGATCCCTGGACATCCAAAAGATAACAGAAGAAGCAGAAGGAAATAACTGAGCTGATGTTACAGCAAAGAATGCCACCCTAGGAAAGATGGCCTGTGCACTCGAGCATGCTCCCTCCTTCTTACCATTGCCCTCACCAACATTCTTTTACAATACCAGGTATCAATCCCTCAAGAGAAACAAATCTGATAGCAAAAGGGATCTCCCTTTTGACCCAAGTAGAGAATTGTGGGTAGGCTGTAATGACAACAAAACCATAGTTCCCAGAGGTGCACAGTTACCTCTCCTTCAATTTATCCATGAAACGACTCCTTGGACCCTTGAAAAAATTGTAGCATGGGGAAGTCAATATTTCTGGACACCATCTCCCACTAGAGCCCAAGTGGTGTGCTCTTGGTGTAGTATATGCCCAAAGCATAGCCCTGGCAAGCCTTTACATGGCTCCCAAGGTCCCTGTGTTTTGCCAACAGGACCCTCTTAAGCATGGAAACTGAATTTTATCAAGATGCTGCCTTCTCAAAATACTAAATATGTATTGAACTTGATTTCTGTGTTTTCTCATTGAGAGGAAGCATTGATCTGTTGTAGGGATGTCTTAATGCTTGGCAAAGTTTTGTTAGAATCATTCCGATTTAGGGAATCCTCTCTCTGAGCTACACAGTGATTGTGGGACTCATTTGACTGGACACCTCGTTGAATCCATTTGCAAAGTCTGGCTGATAATACAACATTAACATTGTCTTGATCATCCCTAAACCTCCTAAACCATGGCGGAAAGCAAAAGGCACATCTTAAATAGCAGCAGACAAAAGAGAAAATGAGAGCCAAGTGAAAGGGAAAACCCCTTATATTATCCTCAGATCTTGTGAGATGTGTTTTCACTGCCACGAGAACAATATGGGAAAACTGCCCCCATGATCCAATTATCTCCCACCAGGTCCCTCCCAGAACAAGTGGGAATTATCGGAGTTAAATTCAAGATGAGATTTGGGTGGGGACACAGCCAAACCATATAGTTCTGCACCGGCCCCTCCCAAACCTCATGTCCTCAGATTTCAAAACCAATCAGGTTGGTAGTAGGGACAAATGGTACAATAAAAATTCAAATAGTTAAGTTAACAGAGGCTTTGAACCTCCCTTAGCCAAAAGCCCTCCCACTGGTCCTACTTAATCCTAGGCCCACTCCTTTTGGAAAACATTGCTTTCCAATGAAATAATAACAGGAAGACCTATGAGGCTAGACAAGGGCTCACACGAGCTAGCCTTACTCTAGGGGTAAATGCTGCATTATTGCCAAAGACTTCTTAAAATGTTAATAAACAGTTTAAAAAAAAAAAAAAGCCAGTAGCAGAGTCTTTCCCCAGTGAGTTTATGGGGACCGAAGACTCCCAGGATCACAGACCACAGCCAGGTGACTTTGAGTAATGGAAAAGACACCAACTGAAAGACCCTCTAGAGCCCCGCTGGAAAAGACCTCAACAGGTGTTTGTAACCAACTCTTGTTCTGCAAAATTAAAGGAAGTCACCTCTTGTTTTCCTATTTCACACCTAAAACAGGTGCCCAACCACATTCCTGACCAAACCTAGAGTTTCAATCCAGTCTCTGACACCCACTTGCAATTTCGGAAAACACCCAAGAATCAGCTGGTCTATAGTACAACAACCAGAGCAGACATTCTTCCAGAGACATCTGACCAGGCCAGTCCTCATGACCCTTGAATAATTCTCAGTCTTACTTTTCTTGCTATCAAATACATGGTTCAAAACCCTCAATGTTTTATCCAAGACACTCAAGAGGCAGTTTGGAATCTATGGAAGGAATCTCTCTTGGTATATCTTTCTGTATTAGTCCATTTTCATACTGCTGATAAAGACATACCTGAGACTGGGTGACTTATAAAGAAAAAGAGGCTTAAGGGACTCACAGTTCCACATGGCTGGGGAGGACTCACAATCATGATGGAAGGTGAAAGTCACATCTTAAACAGCAGCAGACCAGAGAGAAAATGAGAGCCAAGTGAATGGGAAAATACCTTATAAAATCATCAGATCTCATAAGACGTATTAATTGACATGGGAACAATACAGGGGAAACTGTCCCCATGATTCAATTATCTCCCACCAGGTTCTTTCCACAAGTGGGAAATATGGGAGCTACAATTCAAGATGAGGTTTGGGTGAGGACACAGTCAAACCATATCATGTCACCCCTGGCTTCTCCCAAATCTCATGTCCTCAGATTTCAAAAACCAATCATACCTTCCCAACAGTCCCCCAAAATTTTAACTCATTTCAACATTAATTCATAAGTCCACAGTCGAAAGTCTCATCTGAGAAAAGGCAAACCCCTTCTACCTATGAACCTGTCAAATCAAAAAGCAAGTTGTTCCTTCCTAGATACAATGGGGATACAGGAATTTGATAAGCACACCTATTTCAAATCAGAGAAATTGGCCAAAATGAAAGGGCTAAAGGCCCCAAACAAGTCTGAAATCGAGTAGGGCATTCAAATCTTAAAGCTCCAAAATGATCTCCTTTGACTCCATGTCTCACATCCAGGTCACACTGATGCAAGAGGAGGGTTCCCAGGGTCTTGGGCAGCTCTGCCCCTGTGCCTTTGCAGGGTACAGCTCCCTCTCCTGGCTACTTTTATGGGCTTATGTTGAGTGTCTGCAGCTTTTCCAAGTGCATGATTCAAGCTGTTGGTGGATCTACCATTCTGGGTCTGGAGGATGGTGGCCATCTTCTCACAGCTACACTAGGCAGTGCCCCAGTGGGAACTGTGTGGGATCCCCAACCTCACATTTCCCTTCTGCACTTCCCTAGAAGAGGTTCTCCATATGGGCTCAGTCCCTGTAGCAAGCTCCTGTCTGGACATCCAGGTATTTCCATACATCCTCTGAAATCTATGTGGAGGTTCCCAAAGCTCAATTTTTGACTTCTGTGCACCTGCAGGCTCAACACCACAAGGGTACTGACAAGGCTTGGGGCTTGCACCCTCTGAAGCCATGGCTCAACCTGTACGTTGGCTGCACAGAGCAGCCAGGCCCTGCGCCTGCCCCCAAGAAACCATTTCTTCCTCCCAGGCCTCCAGGTTTGTGAAGGGAGGGGCTGCTGCAAAGGTCTCTGACATGCCCTGGAGACATTTTCCCCATTGTCTTGGCAATTAACATCTGGCTCCTTGTTACTTATGCAAATTTCTGCAGCCAGCTTGAATTTCTCCTCAGAAAATGAGATTTTCCTTTCTATGGTATCTTTGGGCTGCACATTTTCTGAACCTCTATGCTCTTTTTCCCTTTTAAAACTAAGTGCCTTTAACAGCACTCAAGTCACCTCTAGAATACTTTGCTGCTTAGAAATTTCTTCCACCAGATACCCGAAATCATTTCCCTCAAGTTCAAAGTTCCACAAATCTGTAGGGCAGGGGCAAAATGCCACCAGTCTCTTTGCTAAATCATAGCAAGAGTCACCTTTACTCCAGTTCCCAAGAAGTTCCTCATCTCCATCTGAGAGCACCTCAGCCTGGATTTCATTGCCCATATCACTATCAGCATTTTGGACAAAGCCATTCAACAAATCTCTAGGAAGTTCCAAACTTTTCCATATTTTCCTGTGTTCTTCTGAGCCCTCCAAACTGTTCCAATCTCTGCCTGTTTCCCAGTTCCAAAGTCGCTTCCACATTTTCGGGTATCTTTACAGCAATGCCCCACTCTACCAGTACCAATTTACTGTATTAGTCTGTTTTCATGCTGCTGATAAAGACATAGCTAAGACTGGGTGATTTATAAAGGAAAGGAGGTTTAATGGACTCACAGTTCCAGGTGGCTGGGGATGCCTCACAATCATGGTGGAAGACAAAAGGCACTTCTTAAATGGCAGCAGAAAAGAGAGAAAATGAGAGCCAAGCGAAAGGGAAAAGCCTTTATAAAATCATCAGATCTCATGAGACTTATTCACTACCACAAGAACAGTATGGGAAAAACTGCGCATATGATTCAATTATCTCCCACTGGGTCCCTCCCACAACATGTGGGAATTGTGAGAGCTACAATTCAAGATGAGATTTGGGCGAAAAGAGCCAACCATATCACTCAGTCTCCTCTAACTTCCTGCCCCACACTCCCTTCCTCTTCAAACCTGAAAACTTCTCATGGTTTCCCCAAAACCTCACTGACTTGCCTGCAGATAGAGCCCACACAATTTAGTGGGCATAGATCAGGATAATTGAAGGCTACTAAATGGGACAGTTCCACCCTAAACGTTCCCCAATGTGCCCCTTTTCAGGGTTTCTCTATGATAAGGCTCTCACAAATTATGACACCCTGCAAGAATATTGGCCTAATGATGCCTTGGGACAATTACTGAGGGAGGCTGGTCAGAGGACATTGTCTAACAATAGATATTGGTGATGACAGGCTTAGACAATTGCCTAGGTATGGTGGAAGAAATCTAGGTGCCTTCTGTGTAAACTGCTGCAGCAAACTCTACCCAAATGACCACAGTTCTGTGCTTGGGATGGATGCCTTTATCCTGCACCAACAACACTGACACTGCCCTCAGGGAACCACTGCTTATGGGAGTCAGCTGGTGGACAGAGGACCCTGAGAGCACAAATTCCAACCTAAGGTCAGGATGCCTCTGGGAAGCATTATGGAATACCCATACAAGGGTATACATAGACGTAACATCTGCTCACCTGACAATCGCTTGGGATACTCAACAGTTCTAGACTGACTCCATTTATTCAAATTATACTGATGCCATTAGCCTATGATGGCAACTGCACTTCTGGTGGATGGAACAAAAGAGGCCACCCAAAAAGCTAAAACGCAAACTCATTGGAGGAATTAAAACTGGGCTACATGTGTTGGGGAAAGCCGAGTTCACAGATATTGAAGAAAGGCATTCCTTAGAGAAAAATCCCCTGCCCAAAATAGTTCACAGAGAAGGAATGCTACTCCAGGAAGAATGAGAGGGATGAGAAGCTGCCCTAAAAAATGATGCAGCTCTCATCTAATGATATAAGCCAGACAAGCCATGAAAACATACTCCCAAACTCAATGGTGGGAACAGGCATGTGCTCTCACCTAACAAGGGCTCATGTCCATGTTATTAATATTACAAATAGAATCCGAAGTGACTATGAAGCAATGACCTGCCATCCTCAGTGCCAAGGCACAGTCCAAACACCTGTGGAAGGTGTAGCATTTCCCCCAAATTTATGGAAAATTTTCAATGGCAAATGGGACCCCAGACACTAAATTCTTAAAGCCCAGGTACCAAAGTTGAATGAGGCTCAAAAGAATTCTGATGTTCAACTAGTAGGCATTGGGAGTTTGGGAAATAATATGAGGATACTCCCCGGGGGAAGCCAGGGGCTACTTTAGCTAGTAATAGATACATGGCACCCCTTTCCTCTCTCAGATTGAAAAAATAGAAAAGGAGAATGGTTATGCTCACAAACCACTTGGAACCCTGATTTCTCTCTAATTTGTTCCCTAATATTCACCACAATGGGACACAACATTTGGTATATGGGAAAGAAGCATTTTATTGGGGGGAACAACAAAATGACACAATAGAATTATATGACTTCTCCTATAGTAAAACCTTTTTCTGTCCTAAATATCAGTGTATGGTGCAATACAAAAGCGGTGGGAAAAATAGATTTGTCAACTGTAAGCAAGTCCTGTGACAATTTAGACATGGAGGACCAGATTTGCTCAAATTAGATTCATACTCTCCTTGGGATGCTTTACCTATGGAGACCAATTGGCCAGAATAAAACTTAAATTTACTGGATTCTGATTTGGTGTTGGTCCTACAACCCTCAGGTAAGATTTACCGTAGGCTCAAATGCCCATTGATAAGAAAGATAAACAGCCTGTAGGTCAGATTAAAGAATATGATGATGCAGGCAGGGGACTTTTTGGCTAGGAGGTTGTTTACTGCTCTTTGATTCTACCTTTAAACTTCTTGGCACCTAATCCTCACTATTTTCATGGCACGTCTTTCTATTTTATAATTCTGTGCCTCTTGTAAATGCTATGTCAGATACAGGTAAAGAAAAAAGACACAATCAAAGATCCACATCATGGTGGCCTACAGTGTAGATCTGATCCAGAATGTTTTGTTCAGACTGAATCCTAGGCCTAACTCTCTCGCCTCTTAAACAATTGGCTATTAAATCAGGCCAGGTCATGTCCTTTCCTCATGACTTGACATCACTGATATAAAAACTACCATTACCAATGACCGATGACCAATAAACAACCCTAGGAATGGGCTTTTCTAGCACCATAAGACCTCCTGCTTGGTGTTGGCCTGCATGTGCATTCCATGGAATGATCTTTAGCCAAGAGTGGAGACTAAGGACTAAACTCTCACCTTTCTTTTATCTTGCCCAAATTCCTATTTGAGAGGTCTGAGAAGGCATGACCTACAAGCCATAACATCTCATTAGATGGGTTTTTATTAACCTGATATAATGTGGCTTACTTTCCAACCTGAGTCTGGTATAGCATCGCATGACAGATGGCAGACCCTGATGTAAATCAAAATATTTTACCCCAATATATATTTATTTGACATGTTTTGAGATGGCTGCCACAGGGCCCACAGATTAAAATGGCCCTCCAAAGCTGTCTTTTGTGCAGGAAATTTGCATCTTGAGAGAATCTCCAGTAATGCAGACAGGGTTTCCTTTTCTGGGCCAATCCAGGAAGTAGGATAGCTTAACCGGGAGCCTGACATCTTTTAGTGCCTGAAAAGAGAATTTGTCATCTATTCTCTCTGAGAACTACTACCTAGGAGACTTCATCTACATAACAGGAACCATGGCCTCCACACCCCCCTTATCTTAACTCAGGCATTTCTTTCTACTGACATCAAGTCTTACACAATATTTTAATTCTCTCAACCAACGGTCCATTAAGAATCCCTGAAACCCACCTACTTGTAAGCCTCCACTTTGAGATGTCCCAGCTTTTCAGGATGAACAAATGTACACCTTCCACATATTGATTTATGATTTTACCTGCAATTTCTGTCTTCCTGAAATGTATAAAACCCAACTGCAACCCAACTGTCTCAGGTGCACTTTCTCAGGACCTCTTGAGATTGTGTAACCGTATGCCCTGGTCACTCATATTGGCTCAAAATAAGCCTCTTTAACAATATATTTGGCAGAAACCAGTTTTTTCCCCATCTACCACATACAAATGAGATTTAAAGCATCTCATGAATTTACACACAGCCCCATATTCACATATGCAGGTACTGGAAGACCAGGTTAGGAGATTTAAGAAGGTGAGATGTCCACTCAGATGTCTTCTTCAACAATATACCTAAAATATGTCTCTCATATTAATACTCCTTATTGGAAAAGAATTACAAACATGTTACTCTCAGCTTTCAGAATGAAATAAAATTCACCCCTTTAGCAAAATGATAAAAGAAAAGAAAGAAAGAAAACAGCTAAGGAAGCACATGAGCACCAGAATTTTGTTTCAGTTTCCTCCCGTGTGTTTCATGAGTATGGCTGTTAGCGGAAAGAGATGGAGGCTGTGGCTGAGATCAACCTGTGGTAAGGTTGTGACCATCTGACTAGATTCTTTCACAGGAAGTGGTTATTTCATTCCATGTCATGCCACGTGTTTGTGATTTTTTAAATCTCCCTAAATTCAATTGGATCCACAATTTAGTGTGTGAAATGGGTAATTAGGCTAATGGGTAATTAGGTAATTAAGCTAATGGGTAATTAGGTAATTCGGTACTTTGGGTCCAAATTAAACTGACACTGCTTTGCTAAGAAACTTTCAATCTTTTAAGACATAAACAAAGTACAAAAACAAGTTCAGAGTTTCCAAATGATTTGCCTCATAGTAGGGCAGGTAGAATGGCAGGATTCTCAGACTGGCTGCTCCCAACACAGAGTCATTTGGATAATTTATGTCTCCTGACCTCAGGAGATACACCCACATTGGCCTCCCAAAGTGCTAGGATTACAGGCATGAGCCAAAACAATTAGCCAGGTATGGTGGTGGGCGCCTGTAATCCTAGCTACTCGGGAGGCTGAGGCAGAAGAATCACTGGAACCCAAGAGGCAGAGGTTGCCGTGAGCTGAGATCATGCCATTGCACTCCAGCCTGAGCAACAGAGCGAAACTCTCTCTCAAAAAAAAGTGATAATTTATGCCTCATGTCTTCTAGCGTCCCTTCCATGCTAAACACTTGTGAACATAATCACACCTCAAACAAGCAAAATAATGTCTACACACTGCAGTGGCTACGAATGGCATTGCACTGTGTTTGATGGCTGATCTCAAGACTCTCCTTGACCAAACTCTAGTCAGATTCATCTGAGCTCTCTTCTCAATGAGGCCTATGACTTTGGGCCTCTGTTTCTGTCCTTAGAGTGGGTGCTAGAGTTAGCAAGAATCATACTAAGTCAGTTTAGAGAGAATGACCCACATTGACATCTGATCATCCTCCATATCTTATCAAATTCCTTATCCTTTACACTTCATGTCTGATCACAATGGCCTGCCTTCAGCAAGAATCTCATTAAGTGGGTTTAGCAGAAGCCTCCTATCCTTGATGGCTCTCTGAGTAATTTCCATCCACTGACCCACTCATTCTGCTCTTTACTCTAAATCCCTATGTGATTTACTATTTCCTGGGTCGAGCCTGGTCACTAAGAGGACCATGATGTTTAAAAAATAATTGAGTGCACATATACATATACACATAAACACCTACCAACATAAATGCATACAAGCACACATACATGCATATAACACATACATGCATATAACACATACATATATAACAGGTACATATACATGCATGTACATAAACTAACATCTGAAAGACATGACAGTGAGGGGATATTTTATTAATCAGACCTCATATTTAAGTGCCTAGTTTATATTTTCTCAGAAAATAATGGAATATATTGAGAGAGGTACATGGATGGACTACAAGTATCTTAAATGTAGGCTGAATGACGGAAATCTTGAAGAAGACTCAAAGGCAGGATACCAAGATGTGTTTGGAGAAGGGGATGAGTTTTATAAACCATGTATGTAGAAGAATAGCCTTTTTATTTTTAATGCATAAGCACATCTTTTAATGTTTGAATGCTTCTAAGGGTGGAGAATTATAACTCTTATGCTTTGTTAAATGATTCACTTATTAATGTTCAAATACATCAAATGATTGACATTCCATTAACTCTAAATGTTTTGTATTTCTCCAGATGCTGACACAATATGTACACGGTTGTAAATCAAACTTTATTGACTTAAATTCAATTTCCCCAATTAATGACTCATTGAGTGAAATTTTTAATCTTCAGGACATTGATTGAGGTTATTTAATCTTCTTTACATTGTAAAATAACAAATACATTATATCAGATTTTCTTAAATGCTTCAAATCCTTTAAGAAACAAAACTCCCCAAATATCACAGTAATTAGCAACCTAATTATTAAACATACTAAAACTCTTTCAGAAAGTCTTAGTACCTGAATTCATTTGTTGTATTTATTTTTAATTGACACATAATAATTTAACATATTTATGGTGTACAGGCTGATATTTCGAGAAATGTACACAATGTGTAGTGATCAAATCACAGTCATTAGCATGTTCATCTCCTTGGACATTCATAATTTTTCTGTATTGAAACAATTCAAAATCCTCTCCAGCCTGTTGGAAATATTCAACAAAGTATTGTTAACTGTAGTGAGCCTACGATGCCATAGAACACTAGAACTGTTCCTCCTACCTACCTGTAATTTTGTAACTGTTAACTACCGCCTCCCCAAAATTGACATGGAGTCCAACCAGCATCAGCAGCTCAGCCAGGAGGCCAGAGGGCTTGAAACCCCACTGAGGTCCCTCCCCCAGTTTCCGGCCTCCTCACCAGGAGCCCAGAAATCTCTGAGGTCCTGGAAAGACCTGCTCCCTCTCCACTCCCCAGACTCACAGCCTCACTACATCTTTCTGAGTTGGGACTATCATGACCTATTCACCAGGCATTTCCACTGTCCTTGACTGTCCCCCAAAAGCCCAGGATTTCCCATGAACTCTCCCTTCCTCAGGGATCTCACACTCACAAGACACACAGGACTCCTTGCCTGCTTCCCTCCTGGGCTCTCCCACTTTCTAAATTCCTGTGCCTTCTACAGTCTTCAGCAAGGAAGAACACAAGTCTCATACAGCCTCAAGTTCACATGTGATCATGCTCTCATACCAGCCTATTCTAACTGCAATCTAAATCCCACTGGGACACTGCTCTGCAACCTCACGAACAGGGGCTTTTCCTCCCTAACATCCCTCATACCACCTAGAGGCTTTACTAGTCCCTGATCATTGCCATTGCCATCAAAGATAACCAAAGGAAGGGGAATTTGTTTGCAAAGTAAGTTTAGTCTCATTAAACTTGGCTTGATTATTTACATAAGTGTAGCCAGAAGAGTGACTGACCACATGGGCTCTCTTTAAGTTTGTTTTGCCAGAACTTTTAATAAGAGATCTCATATTAAATTTTCAAAAGCCTCTCCAGGCTAGGAAGTCAAGGCAAGGACTTGTCATCAGACTTTGCCTGAATACATACAGATTTGGATGAATTCTTCTCTTCTTGAGGCCTCCCAAACCTCCTGAGGTTCTGGGGCCAACCAGGAGGTGACATCCCTTACTCACTTGTAAGAAAACCTTGGGAACCATGGCAGTCATGTACTCAAGGCAGCAGGCCAGTACTTTTTCCAACGATTTTTATTGGTTCTATGAAGTCAACTTTAGTTCCTTAGAGTTGTACACTTATATATGGAAAGATGACATTCCAGTCAATGTCTCGGTAATATAACCAGTGTTTCTACTTGCATCCTGTTACACAGAGAACAGATTCTTATTGACCTTATTGACCACATTCTTAAATAACCATATTGTAATAAAAATAAGAATATTCACCCATGGTTTCTAAACTCAGGAGGGATCAAGTAAGGAGAAAATGTAATTATTTTATTTTTGTTCACAGAGGTATACTTTGCCAATTGCTATAAGCTACACACAGTTTAAGATAAAAGAGAAAAAAAGTTTATTTAAATTCGGTTGGGAAAAAACATTAAACAACCCAGCAATGTTTCAAGACAAAAAGTCGTGAAAAATTATCCTCATCTTTTCATTAACTCCATTGTGATAAATACCTAGTTTTTGGTGAGTTTTTATCATGAATGGGTATTAAATTTTGTCAAATGTCTTTTCTACATCTACTGAGATGATCATATGGTTTTTCCCTTCATTCTGTTTATGTGATATATTTGCATATATTTTTATTTGCATATGTTAAAACATCCTTGAAGCCCTGGGATTAATCTCACTGGATCATGGTGCATCACCTTTTTTAATGTGTTGTTGGATTCTATAACTGCAAGTATTTTGTTGAGGATTTTTGCATCTATGTTTATCAGGGATACTGGCCTGTAATATGTCTTCTTTGTTGTGTCCTTGTTTGGTTGAGGCATCAGGGTAATGTCAGTCTCTTAGAAGAGTTTGGAAGAGCTCCCTTCTTTCCATTTTTTAAAGAATAGTTTGCAAGAAATTGGCATTAGTTCTTCTTGAAATGTTTTGTAGAATTCAGCAGTGAAACCGTCAGTCCTGGATTTTTTCTTTGATAGTAGACTTGTTATGACCGCTTCAACCTCTTTACTCATTATTGATCTGTTCAGATTTTCTTTCTCTTCTTCATTCAATCTTAGTAGTTTCTATGTGTCCAGGAATCCATCCATTTCTTCTAGGCTTTCCAATTTGTTGCCATATAAATGTTCCCAGTAGTTTCTGATTATCCTTTTTATTTAGGTGGTATCAGTTGTAATGTCTTCTTTTTCATCTTTGACTTTATTTATTTGAGTATTCTCTCTTTTTCTTAGTTAATCTGGCTAAAGTTAATCTTTTTAAAAAACAACCTTCATTTTACTGATCTTTTGTATTTTTAAGTCTGTAATTTTTACTGTGAGATTTGATCATCACTATTTATTTTCTTTTACTAATTTTTCATTTAGTTTGTTCTTATTTTTCCAGTTGCTTGAGATGCATCATTAGATTGTTACTTCATACCTTCTTCAATTTCAACATAGGCATTTTTTTTCTATAACTTTCCCTCTAAGGATTGCTCTAGTTTTATTCCCTAAGGTTTGGTATGTTGTGTTTCCATTTTCATTTTTCTCAAAAAAAAAATTTATTTTCTCATTCAATTTCTTCATTGAGTCATTGGTAGTTCAGGAGCATGTTGTTTAATTTCCAATTATTTGTAGAGTTTCTAACGCTCCTCTTGTTATTGATTTCTAGTTTTATCCCATTATGTTCAGAAAAGACACTTGACTTGATTTTGATGTTTTGAATTTGTTAAGACTTGCTTTGTGAGCTACCATATTGCCTGTCCTGGAGAATTTTCTATCTGTATCCTGGAGAATTTTCTATCTGTATCCTGGAGAATTTTCTGTCTGTATCCTGGAGAATTTTCTGTCTGTATCCTGGAGAATTTTCTGTCTGTATCCTGGAGAATTTTCTATCTGTATCCTGGAGAATTTTCTGTCTGTATCCTGGAGAATTTTCTGTCTGTATCCTGGAGAATTTTCTATCTGTATCCTGGAGAATTTTCTGTCTGTATCCTGGAGAATTTTCTATCTGTATCCTGGAGAATTTTCTGTCTGTATCCTGGAGAATTTTCTGTCTGTATCCTGGAGAATTTTCTGTCTGTATCCTGGAGAATTTTCTATCTGTATCCTGGAGAATTTTCTATCTGTATCCTGGAGAATTTTCTGTCTGTATCCTGGAGAATTTTCTGTCTGTATCCTGGAGAATTTTCTGTCTGTAACTGAGAAGAATATTAATTCTGCAGTTGTTGGATGTTCTGTAAATGTCTGCTACTTCCATTTTCTCTAGATTAATATTTAAATTTGATCTCTCTTTGTTGATTATCTATTGATTTTCCTGGGTGATATGTCCAACGCTGAAAGTGGTGTACTGAAGACCCCTAATATTATTGTATTGTAGTTTATCTCTCCCTTTGTATTTAGTAACATTTGCTTTACATATTTAGGTATTTTGATATTGAGTCCATATCTACTTATGAATATTAAATTCTCTTGTTTATTGACACTTTTATCATTATATAACATCCCTGTTTGTGTCATTTTAGAGTTTTTTACTTGAATTCTGTCTTATGTACATACAGCTACTCCTGCTTTCTTTTGATATCCACTTGCTTTGGATTTCTTTTTGCATCCCTTCACTTTTTATCTATGTGTGTCTTTAAAGGTGTGGTGAGTTTCTTGTAGGCAGCATATAGTTGGGTCTTAATTTTTTAATCCATTCAGTTATTCTATATTTTTTAATTACAGAATTTAATTCATAATCAATCATTATCATGATTGATAGGTAAGAAATTGTTACTGCCATATCATTACTTATTTTTTAGTTGATGTGCTGCTGGGCCTTTCTTCCTTTCTTCTCCCTACTCCCTGTCTCCTTTTGTGGTTAAGTGATTTTCTCTCAGTATGTTTGAATTTCTTGCCTTTTATTTTTAGTGTATTCATTAAAGATGTTTGCTATGCAGTCACCAGGTGGCTTACAAAGAGCATCTCATAGTTATACCAGGTTATTTTGGACTGATAAAAACTTAATTTCTCTTTTTTTCTGAGATGGAGTCTTGCTCTGTCACCTAGGCTGGAGTGCAGTGGCATGATCTCTGCTCACTGCAAGCTCCACTTCCCGGGTTCACGCCATTGTCCTGCCTCAGTCTCCTCCTGAGTAGCTGAGACTACAGCCGCCCACCACCATACCCAGCTAATTTTTTGCATTTTTAGTAAAGATGGGGTTTCACCATGTTAGCCAGGATGGTCTCAATCTCCTGATCTCGTGATCCATCCACCTCAGCCTCCCAAAGTGCTCGGATTACAAGTGTGAGCCACTGTGCCTGGCCTAAAAACTTAATTTTTATTGTGAGTAAAGAGAAACAAAACCACGCTACATTTTAACTCCATCACTTCCTCACATAGATGTCACAATTTTCATTTTTATGTCAATTATCCCTTAATAAATTATTATTTGTATTTATTTTCTCTTATAACCTTTCTACTAAGGGTATAAGTGGTTTAAATTCCCTGATGACCATATTAAAGTATTCTGAATGTTTTTGGATACTTATTTTTACCTGTGGGTTTCACACCTCCAGATTTTTTTTTCTATTGCAAATTAGTGTTCTTTTCTTTGCATTTGAAGAACTCCCTTCAGTTTTTCCTGTAAGGGAGGTCGGATTGCAGTGAATTCCCTGAGTTTTTGTTTGTCTGATAATGTTTTTCTCTCTTTGTTTCTGAAGGATACCTTTGCTGGGCAGAGTATTTTTGATTGCCAGTTTTTCCTCTTTAGCACTCTGAATGTATCCTCCTCCTCCCTCATGGTCTTTAGGGTTTCTGCTGGGAAGTCTGATTCCAGGTGTATTGAGATTTCCTTATGTGGTATTTATGTTTTTTCTCTTACTGCCTTCATGATCCTCTCTTTTTCTTTGATCTTCGAGTTTGATTATATGTCTGTGGGCAGTTTTACTTGGGTTGAGTCTAATTGGTGACCTTTGACCTTCCTGTACCTAGATATTTGTATCTTTCTTTGGGTTTGGAAAGTTTAATGTTATTATTTCTCATAATAAACGTTTTACCAATTTTTTTTATTCTCTAGGCCCTCTCGAATGCTAATTATAAATAAATTTGCTCTTTTGATGGTATCCCATAAATCCCATAAGATTTATTTGTTCTTTCTCATTTTTTCTTTCTGCTCTGGCTATATATTCATATAGTCTGCCTTCAAGGTCACTGATTCTTTCTTCTGCTTAATCAATTCTGTTGTTGATGCCCTCTATTGCATTTTTAAAATTTCATTTACTGTACTTTTCAGCTTCAGGATATCCGTTTGATTTTTTATTATTATTTCAATTTCTCTTTTGAATTTATCTGATAAATTTCTGAATTGTTTCTCTGTGTTTCATTAACACTAGTTGAGTTTTCTGAAAACAGCTATTTTGAATTCTTTGTGTGACCGATTACTTATCTGTATGTCTTTAGGTTCAGTTGCTGACTACCTGTTTTGTCCATTTGGGAGGATCTCTTTCTTAGGCAATTCTTATTTCTTACAGATGTGCATCTCTTTCTACACACTGATGAATTACATATTTTTTCCAGACTTTGTAGTCTCAGTTGGTTTATCACCATGTTGTTTCAGTGGGCTTGTTTAGAATTACAAAAAAATTGACTGTTATGTTCCATTTCAGCACTGGCAGATGCCTGAAACTCAGGACAAACATGAGTCTCATGATGGCTCCACTACTGATGCAGTGTCCAACCAGGATGGGCCTGTGGGAGAGCTGATCAGGACACAGGCAAATGGGTACATCCTGGCCTGCAGGGAGCTTACTGACCTGTAGAGAGACCAATATCATCTATTCTCAGAGAGAGGAAAATATAATAGATGTGAGGTGCACATATTTATGTGGGCAGGAATGCATTGCTATGAAATGCCCCCCAAGTCCAGAAGTTCTGTGGAACATGATTCTCAAAAATGGCCTCTCTTGCTTGATGTCTCCTCTGGCAGGGATGGTGAACCGCCGCTAAGTTCTGAGTGCTGGCTCACTCCACCTGTTCTCTTTTTCCTAGCTGGCTTCAGGTAGTTCAGTCCATGAATAATCAGGCTGCTCCCTGTGGGCCAATGCAAGAGCAGTCTTCTAAAGAGGAACCTAAGATGACAAGCTGAATGTCTGCCTCTAGCTCACTGTTTCAAGTATACAAACCAAGAGTCCAGGGAGACTTCCCACATGTGATACCTCAATGGCTTGGCATCTGGGCAAAGCTAGGGCCCAGAGACCACCTGGTGATGAACAGCTTGCCTGGGTTCCGGATGTGGATTCTGTCCTTTTCCCTCCACTCACTCACAGCATCAGCCCTCTCTTCCATGTCACAAGCAGGTGATAGACCCTAGTCATGTGATTCTGGCTCATCCACTTCTGGTGGCTCTCCAATTACCTACACACAGACACCCAGAGTATATGTGATTTAATTCACCTAACCAGTATTGAATAGCCAGTGTATTAGTCCATTTTCACACTGCTGACAAAGACATACCCGAGACTGGGAAGAAAAAGAGGTTTAATGGACTTACGGTTTCACAAGGCTGGGGAGGCCTCACAATCATGGCGGAAGTCATGTAGTGGTGAGGACACTGGTCTGAGGTGGGACCTGTCCCCATCCCACAGGGGTGACCTGTCTGGAGCATAATGAGAGCTGGTGTCCCTAGTAAGATCAGAGATGAGGCTCCATGGGGCCTTCCTGGTCCCTGGGGTGATGTCACTGTGACAGTGATCATAACACTGAGCAGCACTGGATTCCTGTTGTCAGGCTCACACACAACGTTGCTGCTTTGATCTCCAGTGTATGTCCTTTCAGCCTGGAGGTCAGAAGGCTGAGGTCACATCCTAAGAGTGGCTCAATGAGGCGGGCTGGAGCTGGGCTATGCTCTTCACCCCACTACTTACATCAGCAACAACGCAGGGGCCGGGCCCAGGGGCCGCAGGAGGAAGCTCCCAGGTGGACTATTTACAGGGCCCTACTCTCTAGAGCAGAGAGCTTCCCTCCACCCATGGGAAAGTTTCCTCTTCTCAAATCCATTCACTGTGCAGTTCCATTGCCAAGAATCAAGTGTTTTCTCACTATTAAAGTAGCGGAAACCATTTTTTCTATCATCTAAAATTCAGTGTGGGTGAGCTAGAGAGCATGAAATGGGCACTTCCAGGATAGGTGGTTCTGTACATGATGACTGGTTTATCAGAGAACCACACTTCAGCTAGCCCAGGAGCTTCCACTGGCTGTCTCTGTGTGTAGTCCTGAGGGTTGTTTGCACTCCTCAGTGTTATTCCTCAAGGAGAGAGCATTCTTGCAGTCAGGTGTGCTCAAGTGAGTAGCAAGACTAGGAGGCCTCTGGCTAAGTCCACAATGCTGGAAGGATTACCATCTAAACAGAAATGCGTACCTTGTTCCAAATCAAACTGCATGATTGGCTGACGTGAGTATACCCAAATCCACACCAACACTTGAGAAAATGTACTTATGAAGCTATTTCAGGTAAAGAAATGCTCTCCCAAGTTAATTGAACCAGCAAAGCTGTTCTGGTTTACAAGAAACATTGCATTGTACCCAGCTTTGTCTGAAATCAGTATGATTATTACATTTAGCTGGTGCCTTAAAACTTGCAGATATTCGATAATTTGAACATAACTTAATGAAGAATGGGGATGGGTTGGAATGGGTAACCAACAATTTAGAAGCCCCTGAGCATTTGGCAGGATTTGAGAAGTCAACAAAGATTCCTGTTGGTAGGGCATTGACTCTCTTCTCGAAGCCTCCCTTGATCCTGGGCCACATTCAGCTTCCGGGCCAGCTCCATCACACATTTCCTGGCATGGAGGAAAAGGAAACCAGATGTGGTGATGGAGGATCCCACAGAGAACATCAAGTTCTCCACAGGGCACAGCCAGCACCCTCCTGCCACGAAGAGCCCCAGACACCGGAACCTCCCCTTCCCTCCTTATGCCTTTACATTTAAAGTTGCTCCCACATGCCAGTCCCCACATAGAAACCAGGTGAAACTACAGCACACATTTGCTTGAATTCCTGCTCCTGCTCATCCTGTGATAGAGTTTCTGCGAGCCATGGACCACTGGCTCTCATTATGCTCCAGTGATCAGTGTCAAGGCCAACAGTGATGTCCCGTGACATCAGGTGCCCTTGATATGCTATAAGGAAAAGGACCCTTTATCTCTTTACCACCTTCCAAAACCCACAGCACACTTGTAAGCAAGAGAACAACATCAGACAAACCCAAATTGTAGAACATTCTACTAAATACAAGAACAATAGGTCTCAAAACTGTCACCGAGAACAAGGAAAGTATGGTAAAGTGTCACGGCCCAGAGGAAGCTAAGGAGACGTGAAGAACTCATGTCGTGTGGAGAGCTGGATGGGGCTCAGGACAGGGATGGGACGTGAGCATCACCAAAGACCTCTGAATAAAATCGAGGCGTGGATTAATTTTAATGTATCAATATTGGTCCATTAGTTGTGACAAAGGCATTATGCGGTAAGCCTGCACAACATGGCCTACAGGTTCTGGGAAATTTGGCATTAAGTGAGACGATGTATAAAGAAACCAAATTTTACCACAGGGGGATTGATAGCAACAAGGTTAACTTCCTCTGGTTTATTTCCGTCACAATGCATCAGTACACTTCTACATAAGAACCAAAGCACTTCTACTATTAAGTATTGCAATAAATGTCGGCTGTACACACTCTCAGGAAGATCAGTAAAACAAGATAAGTTTCACCCCTTATTCCACTTCAGGGCGGTGGGTGGTGGGAACCTGTCCCACAGCTCAGGGCACCACGTGGCCCCGAGCCTGGACAGGACACCGTTCCACAGCAGGACACACTCGCACACACCTATGCTCTCCCCAGGGGGAATGCAGATGCGCCCGCGGAAGGACGCACTCTCACACACACATACTCTCCTATGAGGGGGAATGTAGATGCGCCAGGTAAGCTAAGGAGCATGTCCTTGGGATGCGGGGAGAACCAGTGCCTGGAGAAGACCCACACAGGCGTGGAGGGAACGTGCAGATCCGACAGAGACAGAGGCCCCAGACAGGAGCTGATTTCTTTCCTCATTCTCACCAAAGGCCTCGAAGGAAAGCACTAGAAGAGCTGCTGTGCTCACATAAGATGTCAACGACAGGGAAACGGGGTGTGGAGGGCACGGAAAGTCACACTTCTATCTTCCCGATTTTTCTGTAACTCAGAAACTTTTCAAAAGAATTGTTTTATTTAAATAAAAACTCTGGAAAGAACTGAGTCAGTAAATTATTTCTCTGCCTAACTTTGTTAAACGTTTTGGAGAAACTGGCTGAAGTTCCTTAGAGCTCGTCATTGGCCCCTTCCTAAGAAACCTTTGGTCATATAGAGACCTCTGATGTTTTCCACAAATCCCTTGAATCATTTCAGGGGAGCAGTTTCACACAGCCTGAGAGGAAACCTGGGCCGCGCCTACCAAAGCAGCCACTCTCAGCCGGATGTATCCAGGACCCAGCTATGCAGAGAAAAATGTCAAAGGCACTTAATTTTCAAGTTGAACAAGCCCAGAAGGGACTGAAGTGGGTTGAGATCATATTCATTCCGTGTATTGGTGGCTAAAACCTTCCTGTTCAAGTGAAGTTGTGGTTTCAAAAGTGAGCAATGGGGATATTTTCACACATCTTCTTTGCCTGGGGAATTCACTACAGTGTTCAATTTGTGATCCTCAGAATGAAAATGCTGGGAGTTGCTCTTCCAGCACAGCACTGAACGCTGCATCAATCATGTTGCTTTTCTCCTATCACTTCTATCTATAGCCATTCACCTTTAGGCCAAAGCATCTTCAGATCTATGCTGTTCCATCCTGGGTCTTGCAGAAACCATTTCAAGGTGACCTCTGCCTGGGGCTGTGCTGCTGGCAGGATCACCAGCCCTTGTGCAGGACCAGCTGCTTGGACTCAGGCATGAGGCTCAGGGGCCCTGTGTCCTGGGTGACTCCTCCTATACCCTGATTTCCAGGGACAAGTTGTAAAGGATACAACCAAAGCCAACATGAGGATAAAGTCATTATGACATCAAATAATATTTCACAGACCGGATCCCAAGAATTGTGATTACATATAATGTGACACTAGAAAGGTACATACAACGTGACACTAGAACGGTACATACAATGTGACACTAGAAAGGTAGACTGTCACTTTCAGTAACAAGCGTAGAGAGGGTCTTTAGAAGAAATGAGACTTACTCAGGAATAGCACCTTGCAATGGGAAATGTGTGCCATAGTGAACTATGTGCATGTTCAGGGAGGTAAACGGGGAACAAGGTTTTCAAAGAAAAAAGAAGGAGGATTACATCATTGTTTTGAGATAATTATCCTTGGTGACGAGGACCAAAGGCCAGGGTGATGCCAGTCCCAGGCTGGACAGGCAGCGGCCAGGCAGATGTCCTCACAGAAGCCCCTTCTGCGGGAGGTTGCCGCAGCTTCTGTGCAGGCTGTGGTTCCTGCAGAGCCTTTTGTGAGCATTGTTGTTATCCAGCACTCCTGCATGAGGACCCTGCTTTCCGGACCTTCCTCAGCTTGATTGGTCAGTATTTTCTTAAGACAAGAAATTCCATCTAAATTCTGACCACTTTCACAGATCCTTTCTACAAGAAGAAAGGACTGAAAATGCACATTTACAATTGAAAGGTTTAGTAAACTGAGAGGGAGCACCCAGGACCATCACGGGGTTCTCAGGGTCCACCAAGCCCCCAAGGCAAGTGTTTAGTGACTGGACAAGAGTTTTGTCTCTTTCCCAAAATATGCTTCTTCCTTGAGAAACAAATTCACCTCCTTGGTCGCAGCTCCTCCTTCCCTCCTTTCCCTCTTGCTTATTCTCCTGGAACACAGAGGAAGGTGTGAGAGACTGGGAGTCTTTCCTCTCCCGACCTTGCAGTTACTTATTTAGAAGTCATCTCAAAACCCTGAAGGGTCCTTCTTGCCTCTCCTTAGAGAGGTAATCAGGGAAATCTGCCCAATGCCTTGGAGGGTTTCAGGGTAGGGAGTGGCCAGAGCTGGAGACAGACAATCTCAAAAGGAAACCCTGGAGAGGAACTCGGTTAGAATCTCCTCCAGGACCCACATCTGACTAAGGTAGAGGATGAGCTGCCCGGACATATGGGCCAAAGATTGAGAATCTGCAAAACTACCCTGAATACCACCTCTAGGAACAGTATTCCCAGAAATTAAAATTGTAGCCCACAGCTTGATAGCCTGAGGACTAAAAGAAACCTTCCACATTTTCCTTCCATTCTCATAGACTAGAGCACACGTCCCCTCGATGTCACAGTGCAGACAGCAGCACGGCCAGGGCTGAAACCCACATCCCAAGGCCAGTCTCAGCAGCTCCCCACAGCACCCAGCACTGGGCTACCAGTAGCCAGTGACAGTCACCCTCACTCAGCCTCTTGTACCCCTGGAAATCACATGCAAATCACCCTGGGCTCTGGCAGAAGAAATTCCCATCCCTAGTTAAGGCAAGTGTACTGGTCTCATCCTCTTTTCCTGCAGACACCATGCAGACACTGTGGCCCCTCCCCTGCCTGATGGCAGCGCCCCTGGGTGAGGGTCTAGGGTGAGGGCCTGGGGGTTCCAGGTGTTTACATGGCCTTGCTGTGGAATGGGGCACACTCACTGTGCCTTTCCTTGTCTCCGTGTGTCCTGTCCAAGCTGACACTGCAGGAGTCGGGCCCAGGACTGCTGATGCCCTCGCAGACCGTGTCCCTCATCTACGCTGTCTCTGGAGGGCTGTGTCACCAGCAGGTACTACTGGAACTAGATGCGCTAGCATCCCAGGAACGTGCTGGGGTGGATGGGGTAGTGGGCAGGAAGCACAAGCTGCAACCTGACTTTCCAGGGCTCCATCTCTATCGCTGCTGACACATCCAAGAACCAGTTCTCCCTGCAGGTGAGTTCTGTGACCCCCGAGGACACGGCCGTGTATTACTGTGTGAGACACCATGAGAGGACATGAGTGTGAGCCCAGACACAAACCTCCCTGCAGGGGCGTGTGAGACCACCAACTGCAGGGACCAGCCCCAGGAGCAGATGCAGAGGAGGACGTGGGGAGTGGGGGACTCCTGTCAGGGACTTGGGCCTCCCTATTCTCCCAGTCACTTTCCCTGAGGACTTCCATTCTTTCTCCTTTATTTCCCCTTTATCACAGTGGGGTATCAGAGTCATTCAAAGTCCACATTTCTTAAAAATTAAACCCAAATTAGGGAAATTGTCACCCAACATTTTCTTTTTTGAATAGATTGTATTGCTTAAGATTGTATTGTAATGCTGAATATAGGCCCCCAATCTTTTCTGACTTGTACAGTTTCTGCTGAAACATCCACTGTTAGCCTCATGGCATTCCCTTTGTATGTGACCTGAACCTTCTCTCTAGCTGCCTCTAGTGTGTATATGTATATATACATACTTTTTTTGCCTTTCAACCTTTAAGAGTCTGATAGCTATGTGTCTTAGGGATGGTTGTCATGTATAGTATCTTGCTGAGGTTCTTTGCATTTGTTGAATTTGAATGTTGGCCTCTCTGGCGAAGTTGGAGAAATTTTCATAGAGGATAGCCTCAAATGTTTTTCAAGTTGCTTTGTTTCTCTTTCTGTTTTTAAGGAATACCAATGAGTCATAGATCTGGTCTTTTTACATAATCCCACATTTCTCTGAGGTTTTGTGCCTTCTTTTTTATTCTTTTTTCTTTATTTTTGTCTGACTGAGTTAATTCAGAGAATCAGTTTTTAAGCTCTGTGATTCTTTCTCTGCTGTTAATACTTGTAATTGTATTCTGAAATTCTTGAAGTGAGTTTTTTAGCTCTATCAAATCACTTTAGTTCTTTCTTAAAATGGCCATTTCATCTTTCAGCTTCTGTATCATTTTATTTTATTTCTTAGCTCCTTTGGATTGGGTTTCAATCTTCTCCTGAATATCAGTTATCTTCATTTCTATTCATATTCTGAATTCTATGTCTGTCATTTCAGCCATTTCAGTCAGGTTAAGAACCATTGCTGGGAAACCAGTGTGGTCGTTTGGAGGTAAGAAGACACTCTGGATTTTACAGTTGCAGAGTTTCTTGCATTAATTCTTTCTTATCTTCGTGGGCTGTTTCTTTAATCTTTGAAGCAGCTGTCCTTTGGATGGTTTTTTTCTTTTTTGGTTTTTATTTTTGGTGTGTTTTTGTTTGCTTGTTTGTTTTTTGCTTTTATCTTCTTTGATACTCTTGCAGGCTTGATTGTGGCATAAAGTGGGTTCAGTCAGCTGTTTCTTGAAAATTTTAGGGGGTCCAGGCTCACCTCAGCACTCTTGTGGTGTGTGCTCTGCTCTGGGACTGGGCCCCTGGCTTTATTCTCTTGCCCCTTGAGTTTAGAAACTTGCTACATTAGAGGGGCTGAGGTGTTCCCCAGTCCGTTGGCCACAACACTATGATAGGGGGTGCCGGCCAAAGCACTTCGTTAGAGTGGTCACAGTGGGATCCATTCTCACTCATGTATGCCAGTAGTTGTGGTGTCATGGCAGGGTGCACATGCATCTGCTGGGGTGGGGTACTGGCAGGAGCAGGGTGGCAGAATCCCTACATAGGTTCCTGCTGGCAGTCACAGTACAGTGAGGTGCCCATGTGTTGGCGGGGACAGGGTGGCAGGGTGCACATGAATATGCTTGCTGGTGGTTATGATCCATCTTGCACTCATGTCAGCAAAGCAGTTGGGAGGTGCTATGGGTGGATTGGTGCACATCAGCAGGGGCTGGCCTGCTGGAGCTCTCCAATGGTTAGGCATGGTCTGCTGGCAAAGGAGCTATGATGAGGGCACCCAGGAAACACCCTGGTTGGGCTTCCAAGGCTGTACTGCAAGCAGGCACAGCCAGCCTGGGGCCCCAGGAGAGGCCAGAAGGCAAGGAAATGCTCATTTCAGATGGGCCCTGTCCCATGGACAAGACCACCCTGCTTTACTCAGGTCCAATAGTCACTCTAAGGCTAAAACCTCCTAGAGGAGCTCCTCCTAGAGGAGCGTGGTGAGCCGTGGTGAGCCTTGGGGGATGGCTGGCTGTGCTCCACTGCAGCCATTCACGTGTCAACACTCTGGGCTTTACACAGGCTAGAGTCCTGCCCCTGCCATCTCTCTAAGCAGCTGTCCCTGCCAGCACATGTGTCCATGGGGGTCATGGGGTCTCCTGCTGCTAGGATTCTGGAGGCCCATGGCAAGAGTGGGCCACTCCTCGCCTGTTCAACTCAACCTTTCCCCTGGAGTTGATGGGAGAGAGGAATGAGTCCTGGTGCTTGGCATCCCCATGCAGGGTTCCCAGCTTCCTCCACCTTCAGCCCAGCATCTGTGTCCTTCCCCATCCACTCTCAATCCACTCTCAATGCCTTCCCTTCAAAGATCTGCTTGGAAAGCACCAGTCTTCCCAATGTCTCACTCCCTCCGTGGCAGACGTTCCTCCTGGCTGCATCTAGTCAGCCATCTTGACTCACCTCCAAAGTCTTTTGAATTACCACTTTGGTTAAATTAGTAACTATCATTTTACAATGGCCTGTGATTCTGTTTTGATCAAATATTTTGAGCCTTTTAGTATCTATAACAAATGTTCTCAAAAATCAAAATCCTAAATCAAGTCTCTGACTTAGTCTTATTTCTGGGGCTTATTAAAGCTATAAAAACTAATCACCATAAAGTTGTAGAAGCTTTTTCCAGCTTCCAGTCAGGCTATGAACTCCAGTATCACCACCTCCAGCCTGATAATTACATATATTGGAAGATAATCAGTTAAAGGACTCCCTCTAGACCCTTGAAAGGGTGTGAGAGACAACATGGTTTCGCCTGCCTTCGTGTGTCCCCGCCCATCCCTGTGGCTGCCTCTGTCCACCCCAGCTTGCCCACTGTCTTTCCTTCCCCACTGTCTGCCCTGCTGACTTCTGGCCTCAGTGACAGATGCAAAGACAAGGCAACAGCCTCACATAGACCGTTTAACCAGCCCCCATTTGCATAAACTAAATGGTCATGTAACAGTCTGTTGCCCAGACTGGTCTCAAACTCCTGGGCTCAACTGATCCACCCACCTTGACCTCCCAAGGTGCTAGGATTACAGGCGTGAGCCACAGTGCCCAGCCAAGAACGCTTTTTTGACTGGGTACCGTGGCACACACCTGTAGTCGCAACACTTTGGGAGGCCAAGGTGGGAGGGTGGCTTGAGGCCAGGAGGTTGAGGCTGCAGTGACCTATGACGGCACCACCTCACTCCAGCATGGGTGGCAGAGTGAGATCCTTTCTTTAAAAAAACAAAAAAGCAAACTTGTTTTCTCTGCAGCCAGGCTCCATGACCAAACACAAACACAAACTTCCCCTCAAGAGGGTCCAGGAGGAGCTGGGCTGCAGGAGGGGCTTAGGGCCTCTTAGGGAATGGTAAGTGACCACCCAACCAGGCAATCAGCCCCAGGGACATATGCAGAGAGAGGCTGGGAGGACCCTTTCAGTGACTGGGGTTACAAACCCGAACTATAAGCCATTGCTGGCTCTGTGAGCGGACGCCCCCAGAAATCTCCCACTTAGTTGTTAACAGTCATCCGCTCTTCACTTTTTCCTACTCTCAATCCCTAGAGGATGCCCTCCTTTCTCAGGCTCAGATCAACCTACCAGCTCCACTCTAGACCTGAACACACAACTCCTCCTGTCTCCACCTGGAAATCTCATCAGCGCCTCACATTTATACGCCTGAAACTCAGGTCCTGCCCACCTACCTTCTTGCTCCACCTGATTCCTGCCCGGTCTCAGCCAGAGACCTTGCAGTCTCCTTTAACTCTCAAACCCACACAAGTCGTGTGAGCATACCGACTGTGTTCTGTGTGAGAAAGAACTGTTCCTTGGTGGTCCTGTGGTGTTTTGTTTGTTTGTTTGTTTGTTTTGAGACGGAGTCTTGCTCTGTCGCCCAGGCTGGAGTGCAGTGGTGTGATCTCTGCTCACTGTAAGCTCTGCCTCCCGGGTTTGCGCCATTCTCCTGCCTCAGCCTCCCGAGTAGCTGGGACTACAGGCGCCTGCCATCACGCCCGGCTAATTTTTTGTATTTTTAGTAGATACAGGGTTTCACTGTGTTAGCCAGGATGGTCTCGATCCCCTGACCTCATGATCCGCCCGCCTCAGCTTCCCAAAGTGCTGGGATTACAGGCTTGAGCCACCATGCCAGGCTTCTCCTGCCGTTTTATTAGTCTAAAGGCAAAATGTTGGCAGAACTGGTTCCTTCCAAACCCTAGAAGGGAGATTCTGTTTTCACTCCTTTTCCCGATTCTAGAACCCATATTCCTTGTTCTGCACCCCCTTCTTCCATCTTCAAAGGCCGTCCTCTCATCTCTGTGTCCCTCATCACATCACCCTTCCTCTGACTCTGGCTCTCCTGCTTCCACTTATAAGCACCCTTGTGATTACATCGTACCCACCCAGATAATGTGGGGTCGTATTCTCCCCTCTCCAGATCAATGTAATCGCATCTACAAAGTTCCTCGTGCCATACGAGGTCACAAATCCACACGTTCTGGGGGTTCGAATGTAAACATCTGGGGGTGGGTTATTCAGCCACCCACAAGCACTGCTCCCCACTGGCCACACACTGCACAGCCGAGCTCTTGCATGTGAAGCACACTCAGCAGCAGCAGCTTCAGCAAAACTATATGCTCCACTCTCCTGCCATTTGTATCTGGAATTTGTTTTCACTATCATTGTAGAAAGAGTGGTATTGTAAAATTAAAGATGATTATTTTCTTCCTAGAGCACTTTGGCAATCTAGCCAACATTATTTATCCCCTTCTGAGTGTCAAGTGTGAGGTCATTCTTTCATTGAGAGCTCAATGCCTACAATTACGATAATGCATATTGGGTTCTTTCACACATCAGAAAGTTCTCCTTAAAATCTGTTCTTGAATTATTCATTCTTCTCTAGCTTTTATTGATCTATTTTATAATTTTAGAAAGACCAGAAAGCAACTTGAAGTAGCTGTTGTCTCTACAGGTTTGCCTCCCTCTTTGGGGCCTTCAGAATGCCATGACACGCTTTTTCCTTGCTCATCACATGGTTTCTCTGTGTGAGACCTCATCACAGGAGCTGTGGTCCTCCAGGAGCAGGCACCTGTGGATGGCGCCTTGCTCCTGGCTGCTGGGACCCATGTGCTGCCAGTGGCACTCCACGACGGCGATTTCCTAGCTCAGCATCGCAGCTCTAGCCGTATGGGGAGTATGTGAGTGAAACAGATGTTAATTAGCTCAGTGGAGCCACTCCCCTGTGTAGACAAGTTTCAAAACATTATGCTGCACAAAATAAATACAGGTCATCTGTATGTGTCAATCAAAAAAAAAACCTCTCTACTCAAGCAGAAAGCTCAGCTCCAGTCTCACAAGTCACACAAGGCTGCTCCCATCCTGTGTATGTTGAACCTACCTCAGAACTGCGAGAGGCATTCAGGTTTCATTCTCAGTTCAAATGCACTATTTAATTGTGTCTATTCCAAGCACCTGGCAACATCCAGCTCTTTTTTTCAGGCTCATTCATTATTTAAAACATGTATAATTTTTCACCCAGCATTCTAACACATGTAGTACTGTAGAGAATCCTTCCCTAGGAGGATCCACAGCATTAGAAAAGAATTAAGAAGTCCAATATTTACAAGAAGAGAAATCGCTGGCACACGTGTGAATAGTTACTTGATGCTTACAGTGATGTCTCGGAAAATAACATGAAATACTTATCATCTGTTTCTCACTCATGTAATTCAAAAGATTAGAGAGAAGATGATTTGAAATATTCTTAAGTTTGTAGGAAAGAAGCTACTTCCACATGGATAATTGCATGTATTTTGATACAGCCATTATTAAGAACTATCTAAGAGGGTCCATTAAAAATAAAATTTCTTGGCCGGGCACGGTGGCTCACGCCTGTATCCCAGCACTTTGGGATGCCGAGGCAGGTGGATCATCTGAGGTCAGGAGTTCAAAACCAGCCTGGCCAACATGGTGAAACCCTGTCTCTACCAAAAACACAAAAATTAGCTGGGCGTGGTGGTGTGCACCTGTAGCCTGAGATACTTGTGAGGCTGAGGCAGGATAATCGTTTGAACCCAAGAGGTGTAGGTTGCAGTGAGCTGAGATCACATCACTGCACTCCAGGCTGAGTGACAAAGTGAGACACTGTCTCAAAAATATTAAAATAAAATTTCTCATGCCTATTACAGAGTAATTTAATTCATTAATGCCCTGCCCTGTTACAAAACTCATTTGTAAAACACGAATTATAATTGTGAAAAAATGGCAATTGATACTAATTTTAAATTCTAAAACAGGGCACCCATATTAAAGAGTATTTTGCAGTAAGAGAATTAGCTATAACATTTTGTAATAAGGTGGAGAAAACATTCTCCAGCTTATAATGGTTGGTGAGAAGAAAGTTTCCAGCACAGTAGATGGACCCTAAGAACTTTTGTTGAAATAATAAGACAAAAAGATATACAAAGAGATGGGCCAGATGAAGGGAGATGGAGAGAGAGAAAGAGACAGAAATGAGAGACGCAAGTCTGCTTTGTTTATTCTAACATAAAGGCAGTGGTGAGTCATCAATGTATTTAGAGTTTGCACAATCACTATGGAACACAGACAGACACACAGGGTAAGAGGAGAAATACAGGGCGGCGGCTTGCCCTTGGACTGTTCTCAGTTCCTCAAAACATAGCAGCTTTGCCCAACCTAAGGGAACTTTCAGCAGCTGCTCTTCTGCCATAGGCCCCTTTCCTGCCCTGTTTTCACGTGGCTGACTGTTTCTGCTCCTGCAGGTCTTAGCTCATCAGACAGGCCTTTATTACCTCTGTGTCAACAGCGGGAGCTTCCATTACTCTGTAGCATGACACTCCCCCTCCTCTTTTAGGAAACTTAACGTGTCAGTGAGTTTGCCATCAGCCTTCTCCCCACAGTGTTAACAGTGGTGAGGAAGCCAGCCTGTCGCACCTTGCCCCTCCCATGATTCCAACACCAAGTTCAGGCTTGTCACATGGAACTTGTCCTTGCATGTTGGCAGCACAGACAGATGGACCCAACCATGGATTAGTGGATGGATGGATGGATGGATGGATGGATGGATGGATGGATGGATGGGTGGATGGATGGATGGGTGGAGGCATAGATGGATGGATGGATGGGTGGAGGCATAGATGGATGGATGGATGGGTGGATGGGTGGATGGGTGGATGGATGGGTGGATGGATGGGTGGAGGCATAGATGGATGGGTGGAGGCATAGGTGGATGGATAGATGGATGGATGGATGGATGGATGGGTGGGTGGGTGGGTGGGTGGATGGATGGATGGATGGATGGAGGCATAGATGGATGGATGGATGGATGACTGAGTAGGTACATGGATGGAAGAGTGAAAAGATAGATGGATGCATGTATGGATGGATGAGTAGGTTGATGGATGCATGGGTGGGTGGATGGGTGGGTGAGTGGATGGATGGGTGGGTAGGTGGGTGGCTACATGCATGGATGAGTACATGGATAGATAAGTGAGTGGATGGGTGGATGGATGGACAGACGGACGGATGTACATAGATAGATAAGTGAGTGGATGGGTGGATGGATGGACGGGCGGATGTACATGGATAGATAAGTGAGTGGATGGGTGGATGGATGGATGGACGGATGGACGGACGGATGGATGGATGGATGGATGAATGGGTAGGTGAAGGGATGGATGTATTAGAGTGGGTAGTTAGGCAAGCATAAGCTGATAGTCAAGTGGTTGTTAAACTGCCTCTCTAAAATAATAATTGGTCTCGGCCGGGCACGGTGGCTCACGCCTATAACTCCAGCACTTTGGGAGGCTGAGGCTGGTGGATCACAAGGTCAAGAGATCAAGACCATCCTGCCCAACATGGTGAAACCCTGTCTCTACTAAAAATACAAAAATTAGCTGGGTGGGATGGCATGCATCTGTAGTTCTAGCTACTCGGGAGGCTGAGGCAGGAGAATTGCTTGAACCTGGGAGGCAGAGGTTGCAGTGAGCCAAGATTGCGCCACTGCACTCCAGCCTGGTGACACAGCAAAGCTCTATCTCAAGTAATAATAATAATAATGGTATTAATAATAATAATAATAATTGAGCTCAGCGAGCGCCAAGAAAAGGCAGTCTCCCAATAGATAGAAAACACCTGAAACTGGTAATCAGCAGCTTCCTGATAAGTTCTCGGGAGTTGGGTGAGTGGCGTCAAGCATAGGCACTAAGAGGCAAAATGGCAGAGTTTAACTGATATATGATCTTCCTCTAGGAACACGCTACTAATAAGAGAAAAGCACTTCAAATGAGCATGTGCACAACTTCAGTAAACCCACTGTGTATGCAGCCCCTCCCAAGTGCTGGCAGGCCACTGTACATGTGGACAGCCCACCCCAAGGGAAGAATCAAGGGAGAAGAAATACAAATCCCAGAACTATGCCAATGCGTAAAACCCCAATTCAAGGGCTGGACAGAGCACTTAGATCTTTCAAGTCACCCACTTAGGCCTCTTCCAAGTAAACTTTACTTCCTTTCATTCCCGCTCTAAAACTTTTAAATAAACATTTACTCCTGCTCTAAAACTTGTCTGGGTCTCTCACTCTTCTGTATGTCCCTCGGCCAAATTCTTTCTTCCAAGGAGGCGGCAATTAAGTTGCTGCAGACCTCTACGGATTCGCTGCTGCTAACAGATGGGTGGATAGGTGGACAGATGCATGAATTAGTGGATGGATGGTTGGACGTGTGGGTGGGTGGGTGGATTGGGGGATGGCTGGATGAATGGATGGCTGGGTGGGTGGATGGATGCATGGATAAGTGATGGATGGATGGATGGGTGAATGGATGGGTGGGTGTGTGTGTGGATGGGTGGATGGGAAACCCCTTTAATTGATTACAGGGCTCAGTGTGTGCTTCAACATCGTGATGCCATCATCACATTGTTCCCTGTGTGACGCAATTGGGGAGGAGAGTGTACCGGGGGGCAGGAATGACTTTTCTCCAGAATCAACCTCTCCCACCCTGCAGCCTGGGCTGTGCAGGCCACACTGGAGAAGGTGGGGTCGACTACTCCTAAATGTTGTTGTGTCCAATGGCTTGTTGACGTTGATGTAGGAATGAGGCTACATCTCCACCACAGATGGAACTGTTTGGGTCCCCAAAGCAGAAAGCCTCTTCTGTTGCAGGTGCTAAAGTTTCCATCTTCTTCTGCTTATACGGAAGCTCATGCATCCCTCGGGTGGCAGGGGTCAGGTTCCCGTGCGCACTGAGCTCCTCCCTGACATGCTTTGGACAGAAGTGTGAGACATGCAAGATTGCGGCAGGAAGTCCACCTGTGGGGATGCTGCGACTTCTCCAGCAAGAACGCGATCTGCTCATTGACCGTCACCACACATGACCAATTAAATGTCCCATTTTTAATGTCACTGTTTCACAGAGTATTCTCTTAAAGTGTATAAGTTGACTGCAGTTATTATTTTTTACTTCTGCTACTAATTTACTCATAATTAGGCACAATTTACACTTAAGACATTTCTTAATAGTTTTCTCTTCCTTAAGGTGAACTGTAGTCGGACGACGCACTTATCAATTGTCTCTAGCTCTTGTCAGAAAAAAATATAGATGTGTATGTGTGTGTGTGTGTCTTGGCCTTTGCAATGATGAATTAAGATGCACATTGAGAAGGCGTTCACTTTATTTGACGTTAAGGAAGTACCAAGAAGACCCTCTCCACAGACCCTGGGAAAGCCAGCAGCTGCACCTGAGGCTGTGCCAGGCAGGGAACAAGGAGGCAGCACCACCTGCTGGGCAGGGATAATGCCCTCCCAGTCCCTGCCACTTGTCTGCAGAGGCACAAGGAGCCGCCCCTTCTCCTGGGTTGATGAGATTGCTCCCCTATATGCCAAATTAGGGTTGTGTGTCTGAGGCTTTCCCTAGACTCTCAGCTCCTTCCTACTCCTGCGAAGTGAAGTAAACAATGCCAAGCGTTCCCGGAGGCCTCTCTTCCCCTGGAGAGTTTGGACTCCCTTCAATGGTCTCCACTACCCAGCCCTCACTCCATGCCCTCCTTTTCTCCCTAAAGCAGTGCCCAGTCTGATTCCACTGTGGCAGGGATAATGAGGGCCCCGGACATGAGGGGAGAGAAGTTTCTACCTGAGTCACAGCAGTGGCTGCCCTGCAGACTCCTGAAGACGCAAGACACATTTCCATCCCAGAGACCCAGTGAAATGCAGCCTCAGCCTAGAGACAGCCTGTTATTTTTTCTTGTTCTGTCCTGGAGAGGCCAGTGGGAAAGTCGTGCCCCTTGTTGAGGAGAACATGAGATTTCTGCGTGTCATCCTCTGCCTGATGGCTGTACCTCCATGTGACTATCTGAGAGATTTCAGAACTGGGGCTTTGGGCTATGATGTCTGTTTGTGACTCATCTCTTTGCTTCTTGCCCCTGAGCGTCCTGCACCAGGTGCAGCTACTAGAGCCATGCCCAGGGCTGGTGAGGTCCTCACGGACCTCTGGGCCTGAACCCAGCAGCACTCTGGGAAGGCGCTGGGGCACCTCAGCTCCAGGCGCACCACACACTTCAGTCCACCCTTCCAGGCCAGTTCTCCATCTGCAGAGACACATCCAAGGCCCAGTTATCTCTGCAGTTGAGTTCTGTGATGGCCAAGGGCACGGCCACATACTCCCGTGGGAGGTACAGAATGAGGACCCCGGTGTGAGCCCAGACACAAACCTCCCTGCAGGGAAGCACAGGACCACCAGGCGGCGCTCCAGACCACAGAGCGGCCCCAGAAGCAGGGGCTTGAGTCCGCGTTGAGTCAGGTCATCGGTTTTATTTTCCCTGAGCAAACTGCACCTCTCACCTTCAGAGCTGTTGTTGTTGTTTTTAATCACCCCGTAGAGAAAGTCATTCCTTGCCTCTTGCTAACTAATTTAAATATTGAGGAGTGCTTCCTGCTTCCTTGGGCCTCTGCTTGCAGAAACACTGCAATTGTAAGGCGGCACGTGGGAAGTCCCCGCTCAGTAACCGGGGCCTGCTGTTGTGGCCCTGGCAAGAGGGCCTCGGCCGCAGCAACAGAGGTCCAGGCTGTAACCTAACAAAAAAAGAATCTCGGTGTAACTGTCCTGCATTTGAGTTTGTGATCAGTTCTACATTTCGTCTTTAACAGGTTCTAAGAAAAAATTTTAATGCTGGTTCAACCTATGTGGGTAAAATGCGCTTACCCACATTCCTTAAACAAATAGAACGCTGAGGTGGAAATGTTTTTAAAAAGTAGTTTTCAGACATTTGGAAACAAGCATCACAGGATGGTAACCCCTGAGAAAAGAAAAACAAACTAACGAATCCTGCTATGGCCTGAAAGCAGCTGCCAGGACCCAGGGAAAGTCTCGGTGAGCTGAGCGCACAGAGAGCAGAGTTCAAGGCAGCAGCGGCCTGTGGGGAGGAGCACCAGGGAGCAGGCTGCTGTGCAGCCAGGATTCGCAGGGGGCGGGGAAGAGCAGCTGGAGACTTGCAGCAGACAGGGGGATCCCTGAAGTTTGGGGCTGATAACTGACCTGTGCCTGCATGAAAGGAAACTACTCAACATCAGGGGGAAATCACCAGAAACCTGTGGACCCAAAACTACACAGAGTCTACACAAGGAAAGCATTGTTTGTGTTGCTCCCAGCCAGGGTGAAAAGATCTTGAGATATGTAAAGCTTCAAGCAATCTTCCGAAGTAATCTCGTGAGTAGCGGTGCCACATTAATTCAGGACTAAAGGCTGCTGTGAACTGAACCTAAGACAGGCTTAAAGTGTAGCCTGGAGCCCGGGTGCAATGGCTCACACCTGCAATCCCAGCACTGTGAGAGGCTGAGGCAGGCAGATCACTTGAGGTCAGGATTTGAGACCAGCCTGGCCAACACGGCAAAAGCTGTCTCTACTAAAAATACAAAAATTAGCTGGGCGTAGTGGCAGACGCCTGTAATCACCCCCGACCTGGACTCTCCCTCGATACATGGGAATTACAATTCGAGATGAGATTGGGGTGGGGACACAGAGCCAAACCATATCACATAGGAACCTAAAGGATAATAAAGTAGGAAAACTTCTCACATCAGTAACCCTTTAGTAACCCTTTATCAGGTGGTAATTCCAATCTGCAAAATAAAATGGTGTGATTTTACTAAGATAACAGAATCTTCTCTACAGAATGACTTTCCAGTGCAAAAGCTCCCCACCACCGCCGTGAAATCTGTGTGACCATTTCCCATTTGTGTGAAGTCCTCAAGTTAGAATGGGGACTTCTGAAGGTCAAAAATCCCTTTGCTCACGCTACGTGGTCTGAAAGAGACGTAAGAATTATTAGCTAATAGACATGCAACAACTTTTGTGTGAAAGATGTTATAAGACATTTAAGGTATTTGCTCATGATTACTAAGCATTCATTGTATCATTGGAGCACATGTACTTATATACCCTGGAGAAATTCCAGTAATGGAATTGCTGGGTTGAACAGGATTTTGATTTGGATTAAATTTAAACTACAGATTTTACTTAGGGAAAACTGGCATCTTAATTACACTGAGTTTTCCGATCCCTGCATCCAGTTTGTGTGTATCTCTTCATGCGCTCACAGCCTCTGAGCAACGTTTTCCAATTTTCGGTGTAAAGATCTCCACATCGTTTGATATTTCTTCTAAGGTATATCCTGATTGCTTTTTATGTCTTCACAAGTTTTTTCCTTTCAAAATTAATTTTCCAATTGTTTGGTGCTTATATGCTCAAATTCTTAGTTTAAGCAGTCTCTGTTTTTGTTTTGGGGATTTTTTTTTTTTTTTCAGATTCTTTAAGATTTTCTGTGTCTACAACCACGTAATCTCTGAACAGAGACAGTTTTGCTTTTACCTTTCAACTTGAGGTAGGCTTTCCGGGTAGTTCCAGGACCTGCAGACACTGAGTGGGTGGTGTGAGTAGCTGTAGAATGCCTTGGGGAGGACACTCTCAGGGGGACTGTGGCCGCAGCTCAACTGTGACCATTCTTATAGCCCCAGCAACTGCGGCCACTATTCTTATCCAATTTCCAAAGCCACACCACAGGCCCTGTCAAGAATGAGGGGTGGAGGCTATTCCCTCTCCTGGGCACATCATCATTCCTAAGCCCCACGATGTGGGCCCCATGGGACACACCCCTCTGTCTGTCCAGACCTCAGCCCTACCTCCTCATCCTGCACCAGAACTCTTCAGAACCCAGTGCATGAAATGGGCTACCAAAGAAATGAGGGTAGGTTCCTGAGAGGAAACTGGCCTTGCATCTGAGAGCTAGGAGTCTGCTAATTCACCTGGCAGCCCGCTGTGGCGACAGTCCACCCTGTGCCCATCAGTGCCTCCTTCCTGTGCAAGCCTGGACCTCGCCCTGGGCTCAGGATGGGCTGTAGACTGAGAATGCAGGTGGGAAAGTCTTTGTCTCTCAGGGCCACAGTCAGACCCTACAGTGAGTCAGGAAAAGGCCTGTGGAGGTGTGGATGAGGACAATGGGTCTACCATCGACAGGAGGACACAGGTTCGACCCCTTGCAGAGGCACAGCCCCACATCGCTGGGAGGCAGCCATACTCACTGCCTTGCCCTCTCCTCACACAGTGCAGGGTTTCCACGTGCACAGTCCCAGCCAGTCACCAGGAATGCCCTGGGAGCCGCCTTTCCCCAGTGCACTCTGAGCCCTCTGCCCTGACTGTGCAGTGAGCTCCATGCCCAGGAGACAGCCACTCATGGTCCTCTGGAAAGCAGCTGACCTGCCATGCCCTGGAACCACAAACCCCCACAAATCAGCCAGCCTGCGGTGGCCCTTGGACATGGTGAGAAGTGGTGGCATCCCTGTTCCCACACCCCAGATGCAATGTCTGTGGGTGACACAAGAGTACTGAGGAGTAGAGGGTAGAACTGTAGACCCCGAGAACCACAGGAACTAGGGTGTTAACTTCAGGGCCACATATGGAGAAAGTGTCACCGGACAGAAACAGGCCCCTCCTAGACTCTGTGTGTGCCACGGTCACCTGTCATTAGCCCTCACTCCTGCAGATTCATGATTGAGGCTATTAAAAAAAAAAAGAGCTCCTACTCACCCATCCAACCCCATCCTGGGGTGTTTCCACCACCCTGGGGGTTTGGGATGAGCTGCCCTTGTCCATTGTGCTCTGTGGACCTCCCTTTAGAAGCTCACAGCTCCCTGCACTCAGCTCCATCCTGCCCCACCACATGGAAGCAAAATCCGTCTCCCTTCCACTGCAGGCTTTTCCAGGACCAGGATGCTGACCTGCTGCCCTTCACTCCCAGAGCAGTGGGACTGCCTGGGGTGGTGTGGGTGTGGAGCCTTCTTTCTCTAGGGACCTGGCACCTGGCCCCAGGAGCACAGGGATGGTGTATCTGTCTTAGGGATGCCTCCTCATGCCTGGGGGTGGAGCAGAGCATCATCAGCCCTCAGGGTTTGTTGCATCAATGAATGAATGGTGAATAAATGAAGGGGATCTAATCCATTAAAAAGGGTATATAGACTTTGGTTGGTGTAAGATGCCAAATGCTGGAATTCCAGAGTCATCACACCCGGGGGTCCTGCCTCTGAACTCCTCTTTTGGATCCAATCTGCTGAAGAAAATGGCTTTAGGGAAACCCAGTTGTAGACCTGAGGGCCCCTGCTCTTCAATGGACCATCTCCCTCCCGGGGCCTTATATCAGCAAGTGGTGCACACAAGCAAATGCCGGGGTGTGGTTTCCTGTTTAAATGCAGCCTCCCCCGCTGCAGAACTGCAGAGCCTGCTGAATTCCGGCTAACCAGGGCAGTCAGCAGAGCTCCAGACAATGTCTGTCTCCTTCCTCATCGTCCTCCCCGTGCTGGGCCTCCCATGGGGTCAGTGTCAGGGCGATGCCGTATTCACAGCAGCATTCACAGAGTGAGGGGTGTTTAACTTTGCTGTTTCCTTTCGTCTCCAGGTGTCCTGTCACAGGTGCAGCTGCAGGAGTCAGGTCCAGGACTGGTGAAGCCCTCACAGACCCTGTCACTCACCTGTGCCATCTCCGGGGACAGTGTCTCTAGCAACAGTGCTACTTGGAACTGGATCAGGCAGTTGCCATCGAGAGGCCTTGAGTGGCTGGGAAGGACATACTACAGGTCCAAGTGGTATAATGATTATGCACAATCTGTGCAAAATCGAATAAGCTTCAACCCAGACACATCCAAGAACCAGTTCTCCCTGCAGCTGAACTCTGTGACCCCCGAGGACACGGCCGTGTATTACTGTGCAAGAGACACAGTGAGGGAAAGTCAGTGTGAGCCCAGACACAAACCTCCCTGCAGGGAGGCTCAGGACCCCAGAGGGCACCGAGCACTACCAGCCCAGGGCCCAGACCAGGAGCAGGTGTGGAGTTCAGCAAAAATGGAACTTCTTGCCGTGTCTTACATTGTTTTTTCGGCTCAGCAACAAAGATCATAGAAAACCCTTTTTCATATTTTTGAAATCTGTTCTTAGTCTAATGTAGATTCCCTTATATGTGACTTAATGCTTTTCTCTTGCTGTTTTTGGAATTCTTTCTCTTTGACTTTTGACAATTGGACTTTTGACAGTGTGCCTCAAAAAGGTTCTATTTCAGGTTCTTTGAGCCTCCTGGATCTGGATGCCCAAATCTCTCCAAAGACAGAAAGTTTTCAGCTATTATTTCATTAAATGTGTTTTCTATACCATTTCCCTTCTCTTTTGGAATACCCATAATGCAAACATTTGTTCACTTAATTGTGCCCGTAAATCCTGGGGATTTTCTTCATTCCTTTTTACTCTTTTTTTCTTTTTATTCATCTGCCTGAATTATTTCATAAGATCTGTCTTCAACTTCAGAAACTCTCTTTTGCTTGGCCTACTCTAACCTTGAAGTTCTCAGTTGTACTTTTAATTTCATTCATTGAATTCTTCAACTCTGGAATTTCTGTTGGTTCTTTTTTACAATACTTATTTCTTTGTTGAATTCCTCATTCAAATCATAAATTGTTTTCCCAATTTCATTGAATTTTCTATCGGTACACTATTGTGTCTCGCTGAGTTTCTTTAAGACTATCATTTTGAATTATTTTTCTGACTTTCTGTATATTTCCTTATGATTGGGGTCTGCTACTGGAGAATTACTGTTGTCTTTTTCAGGTGTCATGTTTCCTTGCCTTTTCATGTTTTATGTGTTCCTACGTTGATTTCTACACATCTGGTAGACCAGTCATCCCTTCCGATTTAATGGAGTAGGTTTTGTAGGAAAAGACTTGCTAGTACAGATGGGTCTCAGGGTGTCAGTTTGGTGGGGTGCATTGGCTTTAGTTCTAGGTCGATGCAGTAGTGTAGTCTCCATGTAGTTTCTTCAGCTGCAGTCCACATTAGTGACATTTGCAAGTGTCTCAGTGGCCTAAGCTGAGAGGTTTGTGGCAGTGGTAGTGCAACGTTGCTAGAAGTGGACTCACCAGGCTGTTTCTGAGGTCAGGGGCACATGCATGCACATGGTGGATTGACCAACTTGGTGCCAGGCTCACTAGGGTTGGGGACATGGGGCTGTTTCTGATGCCCAGGACCCAAGCACAGGTCTCTTTGGCTGGCCTGGGGCTGTGGCTTCTGAGGGCAATCCACAGGGCTGTTTCTCAGGTTCGGGACACAAGTGCATGGCTGCTCAACTGGCCTGGGCATGTGTCTCCTGGGGCCACCCCATGGGCTCTTTCTCAGACCCAGGACATGGCCACATGGCTTCCTCAGCTGGCCTGGGTGTGTGTCTGCTGGGGGGCTGGGGTGGCACAGGGTTGTTTCTCAGGCCTGAGTCATGGGGGCACAGCTGCTTGCTGGCTTATAGGAGTGTCTGCCAGGGGTGGCCCATGATGCCGTTTCTCAGGCCTAATTGCAGGTGTAGAACCTTTGGGCAGGTCAGCGGCGTATCTGTGGGAATTTGACTGGATGCCACAAGGCTACTTCTGAGGCCCCAAATGTGGGCACATATCCATTCTGCCAGCCTAGAGCTAGTGTCAGGGGCTCAGTGGTTCAGGGGCCTCTCCTGCTCAGGGGAGGGCACTCAGCAGGTTGACCAAATCAATGGTGGATTCACCCTGGACAGGACTGGCTGGCTTTTCCTCCAGCTGGATGTGCAGCAGCAGGGGTTGGGATTTTTGCTGTGCAGGGCCAGAGTCACTGCCAATCCTCAGCCTAGGCTCTGCACAGCCAGGGTTGTGGCATTCAACCACCCAGATATGGGCACCATGAAGATGGAGCCCCAATGCTAGAAAGGGGCAGTGGCTACTGGCCTCAGGGCAGGATGCACTCCAGAGGTGGCTTCGGTCTCAAGATGGCACTGGGCTGCAGCAGCTTGGCTCACAGTGGATGAATGGGGGCGGGGAGTATGCACCTTGTGCTCCTAATCTTGGATCATTCCTGGCAGCTCCCAAACTTGGCTGAGGGCTTGCAAAGACTGTGGAATTCTCCTGTTGTAAGGGCTGTAGATGTTTGCAGTGGCAGTGGTACTGGTGGGAAATCTGCTTACCTTTTCTCTACATGGGAAGTCCCTCCTGTGTCCAGGGCAATCCCATCTGGGTGGGGAAGACGAGGCTGCAAAGGCCAAGTGCCTCCATGCTGCATTCGGATCACCACAGGTGCGTTTCTACACCTCTGCTGCACTCCGTCAGTCTCCCTTCAACACTCCAGTCGAACCTTAGCTGTTTCTTCTTTGCCTTGTTCCTTTCTTGTGGGGAGGGTGGGGGTGAACACCAGGCTTTTCTAAGTTCATCCATCTTGCTGATGTCATTCTCCATCCATGCATGGGTTTTTAAGAAGTAGTGAATACTGAGATTTCAGCAGAGGACACCTCTCTAGAAATTCTGCAACTGGGGCAAGGCATCGCCTCACCTGGGAAGTGCAAGGGGGAAGGGAATCCCTTTTCCTAGCCAGGGGAACTGAGACACACAACACCTGGAAAATCGGATAACTCCCACCCCAATACTGCGCTCTACCAAGGATCTTAGCAAACGGGCACACCAGGAGATTATATCCCACACCTGGCCAGGAGGGTCCCACGCCCACGGAGACTCCCTCATTGCTAGCACAGCAGTCTGCGATCTAACCGCAAGGCAGCAGCGAGGCTGGGGGAGGGGCGCCCGCCATTGCTGAGGCTTAAGTAGATAAACCAAGCGGCTGGGAAGCTCGAACGGGGTGGAGCTCACAGCAGCTCAAGGAGTCCTGCCTGTCTCTGTAGACTCCACCTCTGGGGACAGGGCACAGCTAAACAACAACAACAACAAAAAAAAGCAGCTGAAACCTCTGCAGACGCAAATGACTCTGTCTGACAGCTTTGAAGAGAGCAGTGGATCTCCCAACACGGAGGTTGAGATCTGAGAACAGACAGACTGCCTGCTCAAGTGGGTCCCTGACCCCTGAGTAGCCTAACTGGGAGACATCCTCCACTAGGGGCAGACCAACACTCCACACCTCACGCAGTGGAGTACACCCCTGAGAGGAAGCTTCCAAAGCAAGAATCAGACAGGTACACTCACTGTTCAGCAATATTCTATCTTCTGCAACCTCTGCTGCTGATACCCAGGCAAACAGGGTCTGGAGTGGACCTCAAGCAATCTCCAACAGACCTACAGCTGAGGGTCCTTACTGTTAGAAAGAAAACTAACAAACAGGAAGGACACCCACACCAAAACCCCATCAGTACGTCACCATCATCAAAGACCAGAGGCAGATAAAACCACAAAGATGGGGGAAAAGCGGGCAGAAAAGCTGGAAATTCAAAAAATAAGAGCACATCGCCCCCTGCAAAGGAACGCAGCTCATCGCCAGCAACGGATCAAAGCTGGACGGAGAATGACTTTGACAAGATGAGAGAAGAAGGCTCCAGTCCATCAAACTTCTCAGAGCTAAAGGAGGAATTACGTACCCAGCGCAAAGAAACTAAAAATCTTGAAAAAAGAGTGGAAGAATTGATAACTAGAATAATTAATGCAGAGAAGGCCATAAACAAATTGACAGAGATGAAAACCATGACACGAGAAATACATGACAAATGCACAAGCTCCAGTAACCGACTCGATCAACTGGAAGAAAGAGTATCAGCGATTGAGGATCAAATGAATGAAATGAAGCGAGAAGAGAAACCAAAAGAAAAAAGAAGAAAAAGAAATGAACAAAGCCTGCAAGAAGTATGGGATTATGTAAAAAGACCAAATCTACGTCTGATTGGGGTGCCTGAAAGTGAGGGGGAAAATGGAACCAAGTTGGAAAACACTTCAGGATATCATCCAGGAGAACTTCCCCAACCTAGTAGGGCAGGCCAACATTCAAACTGAGGAAATACAGAGAATGCCACAAAGATACTCCTCGAGAAGAGCAACTCCAAGACACATAATTGCCAGATTCACCAAAGTTGAAATGAAGGAAAAAATCTTAAGGGCAGCCAAAGAGAAAGGTCGGGTTACCCACAAAGGGAAGCCCATCAGACTAACAGCAGATTCTCGGCAGAAACTCTACAAGCCAGAAGAGAGTGGGGACCAATATTCAACATTCTTAAAGAAAAGAATTTTAAACCCAGAATTTCATATCCAGCCAAACTAAGTTTCATAAGTGAAGGAGAAATAAAATCCTTTACAGATAAGCAAATGCTTAGAGATTTTGTCACCACCAGGCCTGCCTTACAAGAGACCCTGAAGGAAGCACTAAACATGGAAAGGAACAACCGGTACCTGCCATTGCAAAAACATGCCAAAATGTAAAGACCATAGAGGCTAGGAAGAAACTGCATCAACTAACGAGGAAAATAACCAGTTAATATCATAATGGCAGGATCAAGTTCACACATAACAATATTAACCTTAAATGTAAATGGAATAAATGGTCCAATTAAAAGACACAGACTGGCAAACTGGATAAAGAGTCAAGACCTATCAGTTTGCTGTATTCAGGAGACCCATCTCACATGCAGAGACATACATAGGCTCAAAAGAAAGGGATGGAGAAAGATCTACCAAGCAAATGGAGAACAAAAAAAAGCAGAGGTTGCAATACTAGTCTCTGATAAAACAGACTTTAAACCATCAAAGATCAAAAGAGACAAACAAGGCCATTACATAATGGTAAAGGGACCAATTCAACAAGAAGAGCTAACTATCCTAAATATATATGCACCCAATACAGGAGCACCCAGATTCATAAAGCAAGTCCTTAGAGACTTACAAAGAGACTTAGACTACCATACAATAATAATGGGAAACTTCAACACCCCACTGTCAACATTAGACAGATCAACAAGACAGAAAGTTAACAAGGATATCCAGGAATTGAACTCATCTCTGCAGCAAGCAAACCTAATAGACATCTACAGAACTCTCCACCCCAAATCAACAGAATATACATTCTACTCAGCACCACATCACACTTATTCCAAAATTGACCACATAATTGGAAGTAAAGCACTCCTCAGCAAATGTACAAGAACAGAAATTATAACAAACTCTCTCTCAGACCACAATGCAATCAAACTAGAACTCAGGACTAAGGAACTCAATCAAAACCACTCAACTACATGGAAACTGAATAACCTGCTCCTGAATGACTACTGGGTACATAACGAAATGAAGGCAGAAATAAAGATATTATTTGAAACCAATGAGAACAAAGATACAACATACCAGAATCTCTGGGGCACATTTAAAGCAGTGTGTAGAGGGAAATTTATAGCACTAAATGCCCACAAGAGAAAGCTGGAAAGATCTAAAATTGACACTCTAACATCACAATTAAAAGAACTAGAGAAGCAAGAGCAAACACATTCAAAAGCTACCAGAAGGCAAGAAATAACTAAGATCAGAGCAGAACTGAAGGAGATAGAGACACAAAAAACCCTCCAAAAAAATCAATGAATCCAGGAGTTGGTTTTTTGAAAAGATCAACAAAATTGATAGACCGCTAGCAAGACTAATAAAGAAGAAAAGAGAGAAGAATCAAATAGACGCAATAAAAAATGATAAAGGGGATATCACCACTGACCCCACAGAAATACAAACTACCATCAAAGAATACTATAAACACCTCTACGCAAATAAACTAGAAAATCTAGAAGAAATGGATAATTTCCTGGACACTTATACTCTCCCAAGACTAAACCAGGAAGAAGCGGAATTCCTGAATAGACCAATAGCAGGCTCTGAAATTGAGGCAATAATTAATAGCCTACCAAGGAAAAAAAGTCCAGGACCAGATGGATTCACAGCTGAATTCTACCAGAGGTACAAGGAGGAGTTGGTACCATTCCTTCTGAAACTATTCCAATCAATAGAAAAAGAGGGAATCCTCCCTAACTCATTTTATGAGGCCAACATCATCCTGATACCAAAGCCTGACAGAGACACAACAACAAAAAAAGAGAATTTTAGATCAATATCCCTGATGAACATCGATGCAAAAATCCTCAATAAAATACTGGCAAACTGCATCCAGCAGCACATCAAAAAGCTTATCCACCATGATCAAGTGGGATGCAAGGCTGGTTCAACATACGCAAATCAATAAACGTAATCCAGCATATAAACAGAACCAAAGACAAAAACCACAAGATTATCTCAATAGATGCAGAAAAGGCCTTTGACAAAATTCAACAGCCCTTCATGCTAAAAACTCTCAATAAATTTGGTATTGATTGAACGTATCTCAAAATAATAAGAGCTATTTATGAAAAACCCACAGCCAATATCATACTGAATGGGCAAAAACTGGAAAAATTCCCTTTGAAAACTGGCACAAGACAGGGATGCCCTCTCTCACCACTCCTATTCACCCTGCCATGTCCTGCGTTTCTGCAAGAACAGGGGCAGCCTGAGGGGGTCCAGGGCCAGGAAATAGGCCCCCTCTACCCAGAGAAGGAGCCAGGTAGGATCCCAGTACCCTCCCCTTTGAGGCTGAACTGCCAGAGGGGCCTGGGCCCGCACCACACAGTGGGATGGAATGTGTGCAGGCCCCGGTCTCTGTGGGTGCTCCGCTAGCTGGGGTTCCCGGTGCTCACCCCACACCTAAAACGAGCCACAGCCTCAGAGTCCCTGAAGGAGACCCTGCCCAGCAGCCCAGCCCCCACCCCGGAGGCCCAGGGAGCCTGGGCGGATTCTGAACAGCCCCGAGTCACAGTGGGTATAACTGGAACTACCACTGTGAGAAAAGCTGCGTCCAAAACTGTCCCAGTCAGAGAGGGGAGCAGCCGCCCGAACCCATGTCCTGCCGGCTCCCGTGACCCCCGGCACCCGGAGCCCCACGGTGTCCCCACTGGATGGGAGGACAAGGGCCGGGGGCTCCGGCGGGTTGGGCAGGGGCTTGATCCCATCCTTCTGCCCTGGCCCAGTGCCCCTGGCTGGAGCTGACCCTTCTGACAAGTGTCCTCAGAGACACGGGGATCAGCGGCGCCTCCCAACATCAACCCCAGGCAGCCCAGGCACAAACCCACATCCAGAGCCGACTCCAGGAAGAGAGACGCCCCAGTATCCTGGGGGACCCGACCCTGACGACTCCCGTCCCATCTCTGTCCTCACTTGGGGCCTGCTGCGGGGCCAGCACTTGGGACTCTGGGGTCTGGGCCGGGAGAAACTTCTGGCAGGTCACCAAGCACAGAGCCCCCGGGCTGAGGTGGCCCCAGGAGGATCCCAAGGAGGAGGCCCACGCCCCTTCCTCCCAGCTGGACCCCACGTCCTCCCCAAGATAGGGGTACCATCCAAGGCAGGTCCTCCACGGAGCCCCCTTCAGGCTCCTCCCCGGACCCCACTAGGCCTCAGTCCCCACTCTGGAAATGCAGCCACCTCGGGCACCCCAGGTAGCCCAGGCCCAGCCACCCTGCAGTGCCCAAGCACACACTCTGGAGCAGAGCAGGGAGTGGTGAGAGAGGGCACTCCTATTCATTTCAGAGCCACTCCCTGAAATGTCCCCATTGGGAAGATGGGGCCGGTGTCTCCAGGCTCTGGGAGGACAGAATCCTGACCTCAACAGTGGCCAGCGCGGACACAGCGGGCCCCATCCCAGGGACACTGACCAGCACTGGGCAACTTTTCCCTTCGCTGATGACTGGGCCCCGAGCACCCTCCCTGCTTCCTGTACCACCTCCCTTTACAAGGCTGTTGCTTCCGCACAGATGATAATGGAGCTTGGCTCATTCCCCTAGAGTCGGTGGGGAGTGAATGACAAAACTCAGTTTCCTCTGCCTGAACTCAAGTCTGCCTGCGTTTACCTGACCACACCTGGTGGACAGTTTGGACAAATTTGCACACTCAGAGACACAGACCCTTCTAGAAATCATTATCTCCCCATCCCTGGGACCCCTCTCCTGGGGAAGTCGGCTAGGCACTGGCCTGGGCCCTCCTACTGTCCTAGGAGGCTGCTGACCTCCTGCCTGGCTCCTGTCCCCAGCTCCAGAGCCAGAGCAGACGACAGGGACGTTGCAGGCTAGGAAGCCGCCCCCTCCAGGCCGGGGTCTAGTGCAGGTGCCCAGCTCAAGAAAGATTGTGAATGCAGGAATGACTGGGCCACACCCCTCCCGTGCCCGCCCCCTCCTGCCCTGCCCCCCACAGCCCAGGCCCACATGCTGGAGGCCCCTCCACAGCAGAGGTGCAGTTCTGTGATCCCCTGGGAAAGACGCCCTCAGCCTCCACCCTGTCCCACGGCCCAAGGAAGACAAGACACAGGCCCTCTCCCCACAGTCTCCCGCCCGCCTCTGCGGGAAATCCGGGACTCACCAGCAACCCTCAGGAAGCAGGACGTGGCCCCATTTCATAGGAGGCTTTGTCACATGAAATTCTTAGAAAGCCTTGACTACGATGATGACCGTGGCGTGGCCGTGAACACTGTCAGCTCCCACAGTTGCTGCAGCAAAAATGTCCTCAGACAGGGTGGGGGCCCTGGGTCGTCTGCCATCCTGCTCAACCCAGAGCACGCAGGAGGATCTGAGGTGCCACACCCGACACCCAGGGCAGAACATGCCTCCCTCCAGGGTGACCTGCCATGTCTTGCATTGCTGGAGGGACAGGGGCAGCCTAAGGGGGTCTGCGGCCAGGAGATGAATCCCATTAACCCAAAGGAAAACAAGCAGGACCCAACCACCCTCCCCGCTGAGGCCGACCTGCCCAGAGGGGCCTGGGACACCCACACACCAGGGCGGAATGTGTGCAGGCCCCGGTCTCTGTGGGTGTTCGGCTAGCTGGGCTCCCATTCGTCACCCCACACCTAAAACGAGCCACAGCCTCAGAGCCCCCGAAGGAGACCCCGCCCAGCAGCCCAGCCCCCACCCCGGAGGCCCAGAGCTCAAGGAGCCTGGTTGGACTCTGAACGGCCCCGAGTCACGGTGGGTATAGCTGGAACAACCACTATGAGAAAAGCTGTGTCCAAAACTGTCCCGTGGCCACTGCCGGAGGCCCAGCCAGAGAGGGGAGCAGCCGCCCGAACCTGGGTCCTACCCAGCTCGCATGATCCCCAGCACCCGGAGCACAACACAGTCCCCACTGAACGGTGAGCATGGGGACCGGGGCTCCGGGGGTCAGGGAAGGGGCTGGACCCCATCCTACCGCCCTGGCCCCAGTGCCCCTGGCCAGAACTGACCCTACCACCACCAACAGTCCCTCAGGGAAACAGGGGTCACCGGCACCTCCCAACATCAACCCCAGGCAGCACAGGCACAAACCCCACATCCAGAGCTGACTCCAGGAGCTCATTCACCCCAGTACCCTGGGGGACCCCAACCCCGATGACTCCCCACTGGAATCCGCCCCAGAGGCCACCAGGACCAAAGACCCCGCCCCTGTCTCTGTCCCTCACTCAGGGCCTGCTGCGGGGCGAGCACATGAAGCAGACTCGGGCCTAGGGAACACCACTGTGGCCCCAACCTCGACCAGGCCACAGGCCCTTCCTCCCTGCCCTTGTGCAGCAGACTCTGGGGTCTGGGCAGGGAGGAACTTCTGGCAGGTTGCCAAGCACAGAGCCCCCAGGCTGCGGTGGTGGGGGTGGAAGACCCCCAGGTGGCCTCCTCCCCTTCCTCCCAGCTGGACCCCATGTCCTTCCCAAGATAGAGGTGTCATCCAAGGCAGGTCCTCCACGGAGCCGCCTCCAGACTCCTCCCCGGTCCCCACTGGACCTCAGTCCTGGCCGTGGGAATGCAGCCACCACAGGCACCCCAGGCAGCCCAGGCCCAGGCAGCCTGCAGGGTCCAAGCCCACATTCTGGAGCAGAGCAGGCTGTGTCTGGGAGGGTCTGGGCTCCCCACCCACCACCTGCACACAGCCACCCAGCCCTGTCCAGGTCCTCTGCAGGAGGGTCAGAGCCCCCCATGGGGTATGGAATTAGGGTCTCACTCACGTGCCTCCCCTCCTGGGTGAAGGGGTCTCATGCCCAGATCCCCGCAGCAGTGCTGGTCACAGGTGGAGGCAGTGGCTCAGGTCCACCCTGACCTGGCCCCTCAGGCTCCTCTAGCCCTGGCTGCCCTGATGTCCCTGGGAGGCCTGGGCTCCACCAGACCACAGGTCCAGGGCACCACCCATAGGTGCCACCCACACCCAGCTCACAGGAAAAAGATAAGCTCCAGATCCCCAAAACCGGGACCTGCCTTCCTGCCACAACTTATAGCCCCAGACTCCGTGCCTCCCCTGGCCACTTACACACGGGCCAGGGAGCTGCACCCCGCAGATCAGCCCCAAACCGGGACCATCTGGCACTCACGTAGCTGCCATTTCCCTCCCCATTCGATCCCAGCATCTCTGTGCTCCCTCCCTCCTCCCTCCTTCAGGGGAACAGCCTGTGCAGCCCCTCCCTGCAGCCCACACCCTGTGCAGCCCCTCCCTGCAGCCCACACCCTGGGGAGACCGGACCCTGCAGCCCACACCTGGTGCAGCCCCTCCCTGCAGCCCACACCCTGGGGAGACCCAACCCTGCAGCCCACACCTGGTGCAGCCCCTCCCTGCAGCCCACACCCTGGGGAGACCCAACCCTGCAGCCCACACCTGGTGCAGCCCCTCCCTGCAGCCCACACCCTGGGGAGACCCGACCCTGCCCCCAGCCCTTTCTCCCCCGCTGCTCTTGCCACCCACACAGACAACCCTGGGGTCCTGTCCCTGTAATCCCCACCCTGGTCTCCACCCAGACCCCTGTCCCTCCCTCCAGACACCCCCACCAGGCCAACCCTGCACCTGCAGGCCCTTCCCTCTTCTGCTGCAGAGCCTCAGTTTCTCCCGCCTGTGTCCATCCCATGCCCTCTCCTGTCCACAACTGAAGCTCTTCATCTCCTGGAGCCCCTGAGCCATGGCACTGACCCTGCACTCCCACCCACACACTGCCCATGCCCTCACCTTCCTCCGGCCACTCGGGCCCTGCTCCCCTCTCAGGGCCAGCTGTTGTATTTCCAGGACAAAGGCGCACCCAAGTCTTTGCCATGCAGGCCTGGGCCCTTGCCCTCACTGCCCATTTACAGGGCAGCCTCCTGTGCACAGAAGCAGGGAGCTCAGCCCTTCCACAGGCAGAAGGCACTGAAACAAATCGGCCTCCAGCGCCCTGATGCACGTCCGCCTGTGTCTGTCACCGCCCGCACCTGCAGGGAGGCTCGGCTCTCCCTTCAAAGACGAGGGATCCAGGCAGCAACATCACGGGAGAATGCACGGCTCCCAGACATCCCGGTCCTCTCACAGGCCTCTCCTGGGAAGAGACCTGCAGCCACCACAGAACAGTCATGGAGGCCGCTGGATAGTAACTGAGTCAGTGACCGACCTGGAGGGCAGGGGAGCTGTGAGCCCAAGCCCAGACCGTAGGGACAGAGACCAGCCGCTGATGTCCCAAGCTCCTCACTGGTGGCCCCACAACACCCCGTGGAAACAGAACAGACCCACAGTCCCAACTGGAACAGGGCAGACACTGCCGAGCCCCCAGAACCAGCCCTGAGAAACACCAGGCAACACCATCAGAGGGGGTTTCCGAGAGAGAGAGGAGGGAAGGTCTCCTCCACCAGCAAGCGCTTCCCTTGACCAAAAACAGGGTCCACACAACTCCCCCAGGACAAAGGAAGAGCCCCCTGTACAGCACTGGGCTCAGAGTCCTCTCCAAGGCACCCTGAGTTTCAGACAAAAACCCCTGGAAATCACAGTCTCAGCAGGAGAGCCGGCCAGAGACAGCAAGACGGGACTCGGTGACACCCGCAGGGACAGGAGGATTTTGTGGGGGCTCGTGTCACTGTGAGGATATTGTACTAGTACTACTTGCTATGCCCACAGTGACACAGCCCCAGTCCCAAAATCCTGCTGTAAACGCTCCCACTTCTGGGGCTGAGGGGCTGGGGGAGCATCTGAGAAGTAGGGCCTAGGGGTGTCCATGAACACCCAAAACACACCAGACTCCTCCCCATATATCATCCGCACCGGGCAGCAAGCAGAGTAAACAGAAAATGAGAGGCAGCTGGGAAGCTGGCACAGGCCCCAGGGAAACAGCTTTAGCAGGTATGAAAGAGGGGATGCAGGCAGAGCCTGAGCAGGGCCCTTTGCTGTTTCTGCTTTCCTGTGCAGAGAGTTCCATAAACTGGTGTTTGGGATCAATAGCTGGGAGTGAGCCCAGGAGGACAGTCTGTGGGAAGGGCAGAGGGAAGGAGGAGCAGCCGCTATCCTACACTGTCATCATTCGAAAGTTTGCCCTGTGCCCACACTGCTGCATCATGGGATGCTTAACAGCCGGTGTAGACACAGCTAAAGAGAAAATCAGCAAGATGGATTTGCAGCACAGATCTGAATAAATTCTCCTGAATGTGGAGCAGCACAGAAGCAAGCACACAGAAAGTGCCTGATGCAAGAGCAAAGTTCAGTGGGCACCTTCAGGCATTGCTGCTGGGCACACACACTCTGAAAAGCACTGGCAGGAACTCCCTGTGACAAAGCAGAACCCTACAGACAATGCCAGCCATAGAGCCCTCCCTGAGAGCCTCATGGGCAAAGACGTGCAGAACATCTGTTTGTCATAGCCTCAAACTGAGAACGAAGCAAACGTCCACCTGAAGGAAAACAGGCAAATAAACGATGGCAGGTTCGTGCAATGCGAACCCAGACAGCCACGAGGACAACAATAGAGGTTGCAGGCAACTCTGCAGATGAGTTCATGACAATACTGAGTAATTGGAGTAACAACAGAAACTCCAAAAAATACTTTCACTATGATTTCTTCTAAATAAAATTTACACATGGCACAAGGAACTATCTTCTTAACTGATAAACTTTCCACTAGAAAAACTACAAGGAAAATCAAGAAAATGAAGATCACATAAACACAGTTGTGGTTACTTCTACTGGGGAAGGAAGAGGGTATGAACTGAGACGCACAGGGTTGGCAAGTCTCCTAACAAGAACAGAACAAACACATTACAGTACCTTGAAAACAGCAGTTAAACTTCTAAATCGCAAGAAGAGGAAAATGCACACAGCTGTGTTTAGAAAATTCTCACTCCGGCACCGTTCACAATAGCAAGGACATTAACCCAGGTGGGATAAATAAAATGATGACACAGGCAATTGCACAATGATACAGACATATATTTAATATGAGACATCTATGATGCATCCCTGAAGAAACGACTTTAAAGACAAAAGGCCTGATGTGTGGAGCACTCACCTCCCTGGGCATCCCTGGACAGGCTGCAGGCTCACCATGTGGCAGGGCAGCCCGTTACCTGCTGGCAGCTCCTGGGGCCTGACATGGAGCAAGCACAGAGCCATATCCCCCAGAGGACGTATACCGCCGAGGACGGCACAGTCAGTGCATTCTGGAGACAAGCAGCTCAGCGACACTCCCAGGCCAGAGCCCGAGAGGGACACTCATGCACAGGGAGGCAGAGCCCAGCTCCTCCACAGCCAGCACCACCTATGCAGGCAGGGGGCACCATCTGGCAGGCACAGAGCAGGCGCTGGAAGGAGGAGCAGGGACACCAGGCAGGGTTGGCACTCACTGAAAATTACAGAAGTCTCATACATCCACCTCAGCCTCACCTAACCCGGACCTCACTTGACCTGGACCTCACCTGGCCTGGGCCTCACCTGGCCTGGACCTCACCTATAGGCTTCACCTGACCTCAGCCTCACCTGACTGGGACCTCACCTGTCCCGAGCTCACATGATCTGGGCCTCCCCTGACCTGGGCCTCACCTGGCCTGGACCTCACCTGGCCTGGACCTCATCTGGCCTGGGCTTCATCTGGCCTCGGGCCTCAACTGCACCTCCTCCAGGTCTTGCTGGAACCTGAGTAGCACTGAGGCTGCAGGGGCCCATCCGGGCTTGGGGAATGTCTTTGGAACTCTCCCACATCTCACCTTTCTGGGTGGAGGCACCTGGTGGTCCTGGGAATATAAAAAGCCCCAGAATGATGCCTGCGTGATTTGGAGGCAATTTATACAACCAAAAGGACATGGCCATGGGGCGAGTAGGGACAGTACAGACAGATATCAGCCTGAAGTGGAGCCTCAGGACACAGGTGGGCACGGTCACTGTCCACCTAAGCAAGGGGCAGACCTGAGTGTCCCCGCAGCAGACCTGAGAGCACTGGGCCCACAGCCTCCCCTCAGGGCCTTGCTGCCTCCTCAGGTCAGCTCTGGACACCCTGGGTTTCACCAGGCCTGGCAGTAGGTTTGAAGTGAGGTCTGTGTCACTGTGGTATTACAATATTTTGACTGGTTATTACACCCACAGTGTCACAGAGTCCATCAAAAACCCATCCCTGGGAGCCTCCCACCACAGCCCTCCCCGCGGGGGTCCGCCGCGTGCCATGTTAGGGTTTTGATCAAGGACACAGCACCATGGGTGTGGTGGCCACCACAGCAGTGCAGCCCGTGACCCAGACACACAGGGCGGCAGGCACGATGGACAGGCCCACGAGTGACCACCCTGAGATCCTGCCTGCCAGCCATAGAGACCATGAAACAGATGGCCAGGATCATCCCACAGGTCAGCCAGACCTGACTCCAATGTGTCGGCATCGCTGCTGCCCTCCAACCCCAGTCCAGATGGGAACAGGGCCAGCCCCACAGCACCATCTGCTTCTGTCTGGCCGGCAGTCCCGGAAGCCCCTCCCTTAAAGCTGGGCCACATGTGTGGACCCTGAGAGCACCCCATGTCAGAGTAGGGGCACCAGGAAGGCGGGGCTGGCCCTGTGCACTGTATTTTGGTCCCTGGACTGCGTGTCCCTGACACCTGAGCCTCTCCTGGGTCTTTTCTAAGACAGAAGACATTTCGGGGACAGCCAGAGCTGGGCGTCGCTCATCCTGCCCTACTGTCCTGAGTCCTGCTGATTTCCAGATCTCACCGAGGAAGCCAACAGAGGACTCACCTCTCCCAGAGACAAAGAACCTTCCAGAAATCCCTGTCTCTCTCCCCAGTGGCCACCCTCTTCCAGGACAGTCCTCGGTGGCATCACAGTGGGAACCCACATCTGGATCGGGACGGCCCCAAGAACACAAGATGGCCCATGGGGACAGCCCCACAGCCCAGCCCTTCCCAGCCCCTAAAAGGTGTCCCACCCCCTGCACCTGCCCCAGGGCTCAAACTCCAGGAGGCCTGACTCCTGCACACCCTCTGGCCGGATGTCACCTCAGCCCCTCCTGGAGGGGACAGGAGCCCGGCAGGGTGAGTCAGACCCTCCTGCCCTCTATGGCAGGCGGAGCAGATTCAGAAAGGCCTGAGATCCCCAGGACGCAGCACCACTGTCAATGGGGGCCCCAGACGTCTGGACCAGGGCCTGTGTGGGAAAGGCCTCTGGCCACACTCAGGGGCTTTTTGTGAAGGGCCCTCGGTGTGACTACGGTAGCTACCACAGTGATGAACCCAGCGGCAAAAACTGGCCGGACACCCAGGGGCCGTGCACACTCCTCGGCTCAGAGCTCCCCAGGACCACAAGAGCCAGGCCTGAGGGTTTGTGCCAAGACCCTTGGATTCTAGGGACACCCAGGACATCTCAGCCCATGGGCTGGTGCCCTGCACACCGTGTGCCCCCAAACAGGGGCTTCAGAGGACTCTGAGGTGACCTCACTGATGACCACAGGTGCCCTTGCCCCTTCCCTGACAGCTGTGCCAGACCCTGTCCCGACAGATACCCCGATTCTAACAGCCAATTCCTGGGGCCAGGAATCCCTGTAGACACCAGCCTCGTTCCAACACCTCCTGCCAATTGCCTGGATTCCCATCCTGGCGGGAATCAAGAGGACAGCATCCCCCAGGCTCCCAACAGGCAGGACTCCCACACACCCTCCTCTGAGAGGCCACTGTGCTCCGTAGGACCAGGCCCCAGAAAGTTCCCCTCACCTGCCCATGTAGAAACTCCTGCCATTGTCATCCCCACCTGGCAAAGACCACTCATGGAGCCCCCAGCCCCAGGTACAGCCGTAGAGTCTCTGAGGCCCCTAAGAAGGAGCCCATGCCCAGTTCTGCCTGGACCCTCGGCCAGGCTGACAGGAGTGGACGCTGGAGCGGGGCCTGCACTGGGTCGCATAGGAGCTCACCAGTGAGGAGCACAGGAGAGCACATGCCGGGGGAGCACCCAGCCTCCTGCTGACCGGAGGCCTGTCCCAGAGCCCAGGAGGCTGCAGAGTCCTCTCCAGGGGGACACTGTGCACATCTGGTACCTAAGCAGCCCCCCCACCTCCCCAGCCCTGGGGTCTCCTGGCACAGCTGTCTGGACCCTCCCCGTTCCCTGGGAAGCTCCTCCTGACAGCCCCGCCTCCAGTTGCAGGTGTGGTTATTGTCAGGGGGTGTCAGACTGTGGTGGATACAGCTACGGTTACCACAGTGGTGCCGCCCATAGCAGCAACCAGGCCAAGTAGATGGGCCCCTGCCACGCAGCCCCAGGCCTCCAGCTCACCCGCCTCTCCCGGGGCTCTCAAGGCTGCCGCTGTCTGCCCTCTGGCCCTCTGTGGGGAGGTTCCCTCAGTGGGAGGTCTGTGCCCCAGGCAGGGATGACTGAGATAGAAACCAAAGGCTGGCGGGACAGGCAGCTTCCAGCCCTGAGAGGTGCAGGCAGCACCACGGAGTCAGAGCCACGGAGCCCCCAGTGTGGGCATGTGAGGGTGCTGTGCCCCTGGCAGGCCCAGCCCTGATGGGGAAGCCCGCCCGTCCCACAGCCCAGGTCCGCAGGGACAGCGGGCACAGAAGCTGCCAGGCTGTGCTCCATGATCCTCATCCCTCCAGCAGCATCCCCTCCATAGTGGGGAAACTGAGGCTTGGAGCACCACCCAACCCCCTGGAAACGAGGTGGGGAGCCCAGGCAGTGGGCCCAGAGCACTGTGTGTACCCCGGCAGAACCTGGGCATGGGGATCAGCCAGAGATGCCAAACCTGAGTTGCAGCCTGCAGGAGGACCTGGCCCCACCCAGGCCATTCAATTAAGCGCTATCCCTCTGCCCTGGACACCTCTCCCCATCGCCATCAACAGCTCGGCTTCCCAGGGCCTCAGCCATTCAAAAAGGAAAAAGGCTGGGCCTGCCAGGGGCACAGCAATCTCCCTTGTCCCGGCTAAGACAGGGCGAGCAGACGGCTGTGGACACGACACACTGCTGGGGCATCTGGCTCTGTGACTACTGGGTACTGGCTCTCAATGCAGACCCTGCCAAAATCCCCACTGCCTCCCCTGCGAGGGGCTGGCCTGGTCTCCTCCTGCTGTCCTAGGAGGCTGCTGATCTCCAGGATGACTCCTGTCCTCAGTTCTAGTGCCAGAGCAGATCCCAGGCAGGCTGCAGGCTGAGAAGCCACCCCTGTCCTTGCCGGGGTTCAGTGCAGTTACCCAGGGCAGGAAATGGCATGAACACAGGGATGACGAGGCCATGCCCCACCTGAGTCCACCCCTCCTGCTCTGCACCCCCCACTCCCCAGGCCAGCCCATGACATCCAATAACCCAGCACCAGAGTCACTGCCTGGCACTGCCCTGGGGAGGATCCCTCAGCCCCCACCCTGTCTAGAGGACTGGGGAGGACAGGACACAGGCCCTCTCCTTACCATTCTCCCATCTGGCTCCTGCCGGGAGCCAGGGTGTGGACACAAAGGACGCCTGCCTGATTGGCCTCCAGGAGCCAGGAACTTCTCTCCAGGGACCCCAGCCCCAGCGCCCCCTAACCAAGGACCCAGCCCTGCCCCTCCTCCCCTCTGCTCTCCTCTCATCACCCCATGGGAATCCTGAATCCCCAGGAAGCCATCAATCAGGAAGGACTGAGGGAGGAAGCGGGCTGCTGCACCGCCAGGCGGGAGGCTCCGTCTTCGTGAATCCAGGGAAGTGCCAGCCTCCTAGAGGGTATGCTCCACCCTGCCGAGGGCTCCCACAGTGGCAGGCTTCGGGGAAAGACCAGCGATAGTGTGTGAGAGGGCTCAGGGCAGGTGCTCCTCTGTCCTCAGTGAGCAATCCCCACCCTGGACCCACGGACCCACACACCTCCTCTCCACCCAGGCAGCACGCTGGCCACAGGTCATCCACACCATCCTAAGTCCCACCTACAACAGAGCCAGCAGAGCCAGTGCACACAGAGGCTGGGGTGCAGTGGGGGACAACAGTACAGCTTGGGGAAGGCAAGGATGAGGGAGGGGAAGTCAGTGAAGAGGCCCCCGTTCCAGGATCCTCCTCTGGGAACCCCGGATCCCCCGCCTCCAGGCTCTGGGAGGACAAGCAGGATGGGAGATTCTCTGCGGGACCCTCTCACAGTGGAATACCCCCACAGCAGCCCAGGCCAGACCCAAAAGCCCCTCAGTGAGCTCTGCACTGCAGTGCCGGGCCTGGGGGCAGCCCCTCCCAAACAGGACAAACCCAGTACCGTGAGGAGGTCCTGCCAGAGGGAGCTCAGAGCCATGGAGGAAGGATGGGGGCCCCTGATACAGGATACAGGCAGACTTCAGCTCCATGCAGGACCGCCCAGCCCCCGGCCTGAGAGGAAGGCCTGTCTGCAGTCCCTGCAGGCCCGGAGGCAGCTGGTCTCTGCCTCAGACCCCCCACTCCAAACACCAGACAGAGGGGCAGGCCCCCCAGAGCCAGCATTGAGGGACGCCCCGTCAAGGCCAGACCAGACCAAGAGGTGCTGAGCCCAGCAAGGGAAGGCCCCCAAACAGACCAGGAGGTTTCTGAAGGTGTCTGTGTCACAGTGGGGTATAGTAGCGGCTGGTACCACAGTGACACTCGCCAGGGCAGAAACCCCGCCCCAAGTCAGCAGAACCCAGAGAGAGCAGGGACACGTTTAGGATCTGAGGCCACACCTGACACCCAGGCCAGCAGACGTCCCCCTCCAGGGCACCCTCCACTGTCTGGAATTTCTGCAAGAACAGGGGCAGCCTGAGGGGGTCTGGGGCTAGGTGATGGGACCCCTCTACCCCAAGGAGGACCCAGGCAGGACCCGAGAGCCTCCTCGTTGAGGTTGACCTGCCCAGAGGGGCCTGGGCCCAGCCCACACACTGGGGCGGAATGTGTGCAGGCCCCGGTCTCTGTGGGTGCTCTACTAGCTGGGCCCCCACTCCTCACCCCACACCTAAAACGAGCCACAGCCTCAGAGCCCCTGAAGGAGACCCCGCCCAGCAGCCCAGCCCCCACCCCGGAGGCCCCAAAGCTCAGGGAGCCTGGGCAGATTCTGAACAGCCCCGAGTCACGGTGGGTATAGCTGGAACTACCACTGTGAGAAAAGCTGTGTCCAAAACTGTCCCGTGGTCACTGCCGGAGGCCCAGCCAGAGAGGGGAGCAGCCGCCCGAACCCATGTCCTGCCGGCTCCCGTGACCCCCAGCACCCGGGGCCCCACGGTGTCCCCACTGGATGGGAGGACAAGGGCCGGGGGCTCTGGCGGGTTGGGGCAGGGGCTTGATCCCATCCTTCTGCCCCGGCCCAGGGCCCCTGGCTGGAGCTGACCCTTCTGACAAGTGTCCTCAGAGACACGGGGATCAGCAGCGCCTCCCAACATCAACCCCAGGCAGCCCAGGCACAAACCCACATCCAGAGCTGACTCCAGGAGCAGAGACGCCCCAATACCCTGGGGGACCCCGACGCTGATGACTCCCCACTGGAATCCGCCCCAGAGTCCACCAGGACCAAAGACCCCGTCCCATCTCTGTCCCTCACTCAGGGCCTCCTGCAGGGTGAGCTCTTGGGAGCAGACTCAGGCTTAGGGGACACCACTGTGGCCCGACCTCGACCAGGACACAGACCCTTCCTTCCTGCCCTGGTGCAGCACGGACTCTGGGGCCTGGGCCGGGAGGAACTTCTGGAAGGTCGCCAAGCACAGAGCCCCCGGGCTGAGGTGGTCCCAGGAAGACCCCCAGGAGGAGGCCCACTCCCCCTTCTTCCAGCTGGACCCCATGTCCTCCCCAAGATAGGGGTGTCATCCGAGGCAGTTTCTCCATGGGGCCCCATTCAGGCTCCTCCCCAGACCCCACTGGGCCTCACTCCCGGCTCTGGGAATGCAGCCACCTCGGGCACCCCAGGCAGCCCAGGCCCAGCCACCCTGCAGTGCCCAAGCTCACACTCTGGAGCAGAGCGGGGTGCGTCTGGGAGGGGCTGGGCTCCCCACCCCCACCCCACCTGCACACCCCACCCACCCCTGCCCGGCGGCTCTACAGGAAGGTCAGAGCCCCCATGGGGTATGGACTTAGGGTCTCACTCACACGCTTCCCCTCCTGGGAGAAGGGGCCTCATGCCCAGATCCCCACAGCAATGCTGGTCACAAGTGGAGGCAGTGGCCCCAGGGACACCCTGATCTGCCCCTCAGGTTCATCCAACTCCGGCTGCCCTGCTGTCCCCGGGAGGCCTGAGCTCCACCAGACCACAGGTCCGGGACACCGCCCACAGGAGCCACCAACACAGCTCACAGGAAGACGATAAGCCCCAGACCCACAGGGCCAGGACCTGCCTTGCTACCACTGCTTCCTGCCCCAGACCTCAGTGCCCTCCCCCTTCCACTTACACCAGGCCAGGAAGCTGTTCCCACACAGTTCAACCCCAAACCGGGACCACCTGGCACTCAGGTCACTGCCGTTTCCTTCTCCGTTTACTCCCAGTGCCTCTGTGCTCCCTCCCTCCTCCCTCCCTTTGGGGGAACACCCTGTGCAGCCCCTCCCTGCAGCCCACACCCTGGGGAGACTCAACCCTGCCTCCAGCCCTTTCTCTCCTGCTGTTCTTGCCACCCACACAGACAACCCTGGGGTCCCGTCCCTGCAATCCCCACCCTGGTCTCTACCCAGACCCCTGTCCCTCCCTCCAGACACCCCTATCAGGCCAACCCTGCACCTGCAGGCCGGTCCCCTCTCCTGCCGCAACAGCCTCAGTTTCTCTGGCCTGTGCCCACCCCCTTCCCCCTCCTACCCACAACTCGAGCTCTTCCTCTCCTGGGGCCCCTGAGCCATGGCACTGACCCTGCACTCCCACCCACACACTGCCCATGCCCTCACCTTCCTCCTGGCCACTCCGGCCCCGTTCCCCTCTCAGGCCCGGCTATTGTATTTCCAGGACGAAGGCTCACCCAAGTCTTTCCCATGCAGGCCTGGGCCCTTGCCCTCACTGCCCGGTTACAGGGCAGCATCCTGTGCACAGAAGCAGGGAGCTCAGCCCTTCCACAGGCAGAAGGCACTGAAACAAATCGGCCTCCAACACCTTGACGCACGTCCGCCTGTGTCTGTCACCGCCCACACCTGCAGGGAGGCTCGGCTCTCCCTTTAAAGACGAGGGATCCAGGCAGCAACATCACGGGAGAATGTAGGGCTCCCAGACATCCCGGTCCTCTCACAGGCCTCTCCTGGGAAGAGACCTGTAGCCACCACGGAACAGTCATGGAGGCCGCTGGATAGTAACTGAGTCAGTGACCGACCTGGAGGGCAGGGGAGCTGTGAGCCGGAGCCCAGACTGTAGGGACAGAGACCAGCCGCTGACATCCCGAGCCCCTCACTGGTGGCCCCACAACACCCCGTGGAAACAGAACAGACCCACATTCCCACCTGGAACAGGGCAGACACTGCCGAGCCCTCAGCATCAGCTCCAAGAAACACCAGGCAGCACCATCAGAGGGGGCTCCTGAGAAAGACGGGGGGAGGTCTCCTTCACCAGCAAGTGCTTCCCTTGAACATAAACAGGGTCCACGCAACTCCCCCAGGACAAAGGAGAAGCCCCCTGTACAGCACTGGGCCCAGAGTCCTCTCCAAGACACACGAGTTTCAGACAAAAACCCCCTGGAATGCACAGTCTCAGCAGGAGAGCCAGCCAGAGCCAGCAAGACGGGACTCGGTGACACCGCAGGGACAGGAGGATTTTGTGGGGGCTCGTGTCACTGTGAGGATATTGTAGTGGTGGTGTCTGCTATGCCCACAGTGACACAGCCCCAGTCCCAAAGCCCTACTGCAAACGCACCCACTTCTGGGGCTGACGGCCTTGTGGCAGCATCTGGGAAGTAGGGTCTAGGGGTGTCCATCAATGTTCAAAACACACCAGACACCCCCCAAGACATCACCCACTGGCTGGCCAGCAGAGTAAACAGAAAATGAGAGGCAGCTGGGAAGCTGGCACAGGCCCCAAGGAAAGAGCTTTGGTGGGTGTACAAGAGGGGATGCAGGCAGAGCTGAGCAGGGCCTTTTGCTGCTTCTGCTTTCCTGTGCAGAGAATTCCATAAACTGGAGTTTGGGATCAATGACTGGGAGTGAGCCCAGGAGGACACTCTGTGGAAAGGGCAGGGGGAAGGAGGAGCAGCCTCTATCCTATGCTGTCATCATTCGAAAGTTTGCCCTGTGCCCACACTGCTGCATCATGGGATGCTTAACAGCTGGTGTAGACACAGCTGAAGAGAGAATCAGTGAGGTGGATTTGCAGCACAGATCTGAATAAATTCTCCTGAATGTGAAGCAGCACAGAAGCAAGCACACAGAAAGTGCCCAATGCCAGGGCAAAGTTCAGTGGGCACCTTCAGGCATTGCTGCTGGGCACAAACATTCTGAAAAGCACTGGCAGGAGCTGCCTGTGACAAAGCAGAACCCTGCAGGCAATGCCAGCCCTAGAGCCCTCCCTGAGAGCCTCATGGGCAAAGATGTGCAGAACATCTGATTGTCATAGGCCCAAACTGAGAATGAAGCAAACGTCCATCTGAAGAACAGACGAATAAATGATGGCAGGTTCATGCAACGCAAACTAGGACAGTCACAAGGATAAGAGTACAGGGTTACGAGCTACTCTGTGGTTGAGTTCATGACAATGCTGAGTAATTAGAGTAACAATGGAAACTCCAAAAAATACTTTCAATATGATTTCTTCTAAATAAAATTTACACCCGGCAAAATGAACTATCTTCTTAAGGGATAAACTTTCCACTAGAAAAACTACAAGGAAAATCAAGAAAATGAGGATCACATAAACACAGTTGTGGTTACTTCCACTGGGGAAGGAAGAGGGTATGAACTGAGACGCACAGGGTTGGCAAGTCTCCTAACAAGAACAGAACAAACACATTACAGAACCTTGAAAACAGCAGTTAAACTTCTAAATCGCAAGAAGAGGAAAATGCACACAGCTGTGTTTAGAAAATTCTCACTCCAGCACCGTTCACAATAGCAAAGACATTAACCCAGGTTGGAGAAATAAACGATGACGCAGGCAATTGTACAATGATACAGACATATATTTAGTATATGAGACATCTATGTTTCCCCGAAGAAAAGACTTTAAAGAGGAAAGGCCTGATGTATGGAGCACTCACCTCCCTGGGCATCCACAACAGGCTACAGGCTCACCGTGTGGCAGGGCAGGCTGGTACCTGCTGGCAGCTCCTGGGGCCTGATGTGAAGCAAGCGTAGGGCCATATACCCCGAAGGACGTATACCGCCGAGGACGGCACAGTCAGTGCATTCTGGAGAGAAGCAACTCAGCCACACTCCCGGCCAGAGCCCGAGAGGGACGCCCATGCACAGGGAGGCAGAGCCCAGCTCCTCCACAGCCAGCACCACCTGTGCAGGGGCTGCCATCTGGCAGGCACAGAGCGGGGGCTGGGAGGAGGGGCAGGGACACCAGAAAGGATTCGCACCAAGAGAAATCTACAGAAGCCTCACATATCAACCTCAGCCTTTCCTGACCTGGGCCTCAGCTGACCTAGGCTTCACCTGAGCTCGGCCTCGCCTATCTTGGACCTCACCTATCAGGAGCTTCACCTGACCTGGACCTCAACTCACCTGGACCTCTCCTGACCTGGGTTTAACCTGGCCTGAAACTCACCTGTCCCGAATTTCACCTGTCCTGGGCCTCACCTGTCCGGGGCCTCATTGGACTGGAACTCACCTGGCCTGGGCTTCACCTGGCCTCAGGCCTCACTTGTACCAGCTCCAGGTCTTGCTGGAACCTGAGTAGCACTGAGGCTGCAGAAGCTCGTCCAGGGTTGGGGAATGTCTCTGGAACTCTCCCACATCTCACCTTTCTGGGTGGAGGCACCTGGTGGCCCAGGGAATATAAAAAGCCCCAGAATGATGCCTGCGTGATTTGGAGTCAATTCATGGACTCGAAAGGACATGGCCATGGGGCGGGTAGGGACAGATGCTAGCCTGAGGTGGACCCTCAGGACACAGGTGGACACGGACACTGTCCACGTAAGCAAGGGGCAGACCAGAGGGTCCCTGCAGCAGACCTGAGAACGCTGGGCCCACAGCCTCCCCTCAGGGCCTTGCTGCCTCCTCAGGTCAGCCCTGGACATCTCAGGTATCCCCAGGCCTGGCAGTAGGATTGAAGTGAGGTCCGTGTCACTGTGGTATTACGAGGATGATTATGGGATTTACTATTACACCCACAGCGTCACAGAGCCCATCAAAAACCCATTCCCGGGAGCCTCCCTCCACAGCCCTCCCCGCGGGGGACCGCCGCGTGCCGTGTTAGGATATTGATCGAGGACACAGCACCATGGGTGTGGTGGCCACCACGGCAGTGCAGCCCGTGACCCAAACACACAGGGCGGCAGGCACGATGGTCAGGCCCACGAGTGACCACCCTGAGATCCTGCCTGCCAGCCCCAGAGACCATGAAACAGACGGCCAAGTTCACCCCACAGGTCACCCCACAGGTCATCCAGATTTGGCTCCGAGGGGTCCACACTGCTGCTGCCCTCCAACACCAGTCCAGATGGGGACAGGGCCGGCCCCACAGCACCATCTGCTGCCATCCGGCCATCGGTCCCAGAAGCCCCTCCCTCAAGGCTGGGCCACATGAGTGGACCCTGTGAGTCCCCCATGTCTGAGTAGGGGCACCAGGAGAGCAGGGCTGATCCTATGCACTGTCCCTGCCCCTGTGGTCCCTGGCCTGCCTGGCCCTGACGCCTGAGGCTCTCCTGGGTCATTTCCAACACAGAAGACATTCCCCAGGACAGCTGGAGCTGGGCGTCACTCATCCTGCCCGGCCATCCTGAGTCCTGCTCATTTCCAGATCTCACCGGGGAGGCCAACAGAGGACTCACCACCACAGTCAGAGACAAAGAACCTTCCAGAAATCCCTGTCTCTCTCCCCAGTGGACACCCTCTTCCAGGACAGTCCTTGGTGGCATCAGAGCGGGAACCCACATCTGGATCAGGACGGCCTCCAGAACACAAGATGGCCCATGGGGACAGCCCCACAGCCCAGCCCTTCACAGACCCCTAAAAGGTGTCCCACCCCCTGCACCTGCCCCAGGGCTCAAACTCCAGGAGGCCTGACTCCTGCACACCCTCTGACCGGACGTCACCTCAGCCTTCCTGGAGGGGACAGTGAGTCAGATCCACCTGCCCTGGATGGCAGGCAGGGAAGATTCAGAAAGGCCTGAGATCCCCAGGAAGCAGCACCACTGTCAATGGGGACCCCAGACACCTGGACCAGGGCCTGCGTGGGAAAGGTCTCTGGCCACACTCAAGGGGTTTTTTGAAGGGCCCTATGTGTGACTGTCACTGTCACTGGCTGGGGACAGGACATACTGCTGGGGTATCTGTCACTGTCCCTAGTGGGGCACTGGCTCCCAAACAACGCAGTCCTCGCCAAAATCCCCACTGCCTCCCCGGATAGGGGCTGGCCTGGTCTCCTGCTGTCCTAGGAGGCTGCTGACCTCCAGAATGGCTCCCGTCCCCAGTTCCAGGGACAGAGCAGATCCCAGGCAGGCTGCAGGCTGGGAGGCCACCCCTACCTTGCCAGGGCTCACTGCAGGTGATGAGGGCAGGAAATGGCATGAACACAGGGATGACCAGGCCATGCCCCACCTGAGTCCGCCCCCTCCTGCTCTGCACCCCGCACCCCCCTGGCCAGTCCACTATGACCAGGGCCCCACATCAGAGCGACTGCCTGACCTGCCCTGGGGAGGACCCCTCGGCCCCCACCCTGTCTAGAGGACTTGGGGGGACAGGACACAGGCCCTCTCCTTATGGTTCCCCCATCTGGCTCTTACCGAGACCCTTGTGGGGGTGGACAGAAAGGACGCCTGCCTGATTGGCCTCCAGGAGCCCAGAGCTCTCCAGGGACCCCAGCCCGAGCGCCCCCTTCTCCAGGACCCAGCCCTGCCCCTCCTCCCTCTGCTTTCCTCTCATCACCCCATGGGAATCGGGAATCCCCAGGAAGCCATCAATCAGGAAGGGCTGAGGGAAGAAGCAGGGCTGCTACACCACTGGGCGGGAGGCTCCATCTTTGTGAACCCAGGGAAGTGCCAGCCCCCTAGAGGGTATGGTCCACCCTGCCGAGGGCTCCCACAGTGGCAGGCTGCGGGAAAAGACCAGCGATAGTGTGTGAGAGGGCTCAGGGCCCCATGGGTGCTCCATCTTGGATGAGCCCACCCCTCTCACACACGGATCCGCCCACCTCCTTTCTACTCATTCAACGCCTGGTCACACGTCGTCCACACCATCCTAAGTCCCACCTACACCAGAGCCGTCAGAGCCAGTGCAGACAGAGGCTGGGGTGCAGGAGGGCCGACAGGGCAGCTTGCAGGAGGGAGGGATGGAGGAAGGGGAGGTCAGTGAAGAGGCCCCCCTCCCCTAGGTCCCGCCCCTCCAGGCTCTGGGAGGACAAGCAGGATGGGAGACTCTCTGCAGGACCCTCTCACAGTGGAATACCCCCACAGCGGCTCAGGCCAGACCCAAAAGCCCCTCAGTGAGCCCTCCACTGCAGTGCCGGGCCTGGGGGGCAGCCCCTCCCAGACAGGATGAACCCAGCACCCCGAGGAGGTCCTGCCAGCGGGAGCTCAGAGCCACGGAGGAGCAGGATATGGGGCCCCGATACAGGCACAGACCTCAGCTCCATCCAGGACCGCTGGTCCTGCCCTGGGAGGAACCCCTTTCTCCGGTCCCTGCAGGCCGGGAGGCAGCTGACCTCTGACTTGGACCCCCATTCCAGACACCAGACAGAGGAGCAGGCCCCCGGAACCAGGGTTGAGGACACCTTGTGAAGGCCAGACAAAACCAAGGGGTGCTGAGCTCAGTAAGGGAAGGCCCCCAAACAGACGAGGAGGTTTCTGCAGGTGTCTGTGTCACAGTGGGGTATAGCAGCTGGTCCCACAGTGACACTCACCGGGCCAGAAACCCCATCCCAAGTCAGTGGAATGCAGAGAGAGCAGGAAGGAAACATTTAAGATCTGAGGCCATACCTGACACCCAGGGCAGCAGACGTCTCCCCTCCACGGCACCCTGCCATGTCCTGCGTTTCTGCAAGAACAGGGGCAGCCTGAGGGGGTCCAGGGCCAGGAAATAGGCCCCCTCTACCCAGAGAAGGAGCCAGGTAGGATCCCAGTACCCTCCCCTTTGAGGCTGAACTGCCAGAGGGGCCTGGGCCCGCACCACACAGTGGGATGGAATGTGTGCAGGCCCCGGTCTCTGTGGGTGCTCCGCTAGCTGGGGTTCCCGGTGCTCACCCCACACCTAAAACGAGCCACAGCCTCAGAGTCCCTGAAGGAGACCCCGCCCAGCAGCCCAGCCCCCACCCCGGAGGCCCAGGGAGCCTGGGCGGATTCTGAACAGCCCCGAGTCACGGTGGGTATAACTGGAACTACCACTGTGAGAAAAGCTGCGTCCAAAACTGTCCCAGTCAGAGAGGGGAGCAGCCGCCCGAACCCATGTCCTGCCGGCTCCCGTGACCCCCGGCACCCGGAGCCCCACGGTGTCCCCACTGGATGGGAGGACAAGGGCCGGGGGCTCCGGCGGGTCAGGGCAGGGGTTTGATCCCATCCTTCTGCCCTGGCCCAGTGCCCCTGGCTGGAGCTGACCCTTCTGACAAGTGTCCTCAGAGACACGGGGATCAGCGGCGCCTCCCAACATCAACCCCAGGCAGCCCAGGCACAAACCCACATCCAGAGCCGACTCCAGGAGCAGAGACGCCCCAATACCCTGGGGGACCCGACGCTGACGACTCCCGTCCCATCTCTGTCCTCACTTGGGGCCTGCTGCGGGGCCAGCACTTGGGACTCTGGGGTCTGGGCCGGGAGGAACTTCTGGCAGGTCACCAAGCACAGAGCCCCCGGGCTGAGGTGGCCCCAGGAGGATCCCAAGGAGGAGGCCCACGCCCCTTCCTCCCAGCTGGACCCCACGTCCTCCCCAAGATAGGGGTACCATCCAAGGCAGGTCCTCCACGGAGCCCCCTTCAGGCTCCTCCCCGGACCCCACTAGGCCTCAGTCCCCACTCTGGAAATGCAGCCACCTCGGGCACCCCAGGTAGCCCAGGCCCAGCCACCCTGCAGTGCCCAAGCACACACTCTGGAGCAGAGCAGGGGGCGTCTGGGAGGGGCTGGGCTCCCCACTCCCACCCACCACCCCCACCTGCACACCCCACCCACCCCTGTCCAGCGGCTCTGCAGGGGGGACAAGCCCCCATGGGGTATGGACTTAGGGTCTCACTCACGCGCCTCCCCTCCTCAGAAAAAGGGTCTCATGCCGAGATCCCCACAGCAGCCCTGGTCACAGGTGGAGGCAGTGGTTCAGGGCCACCCTGACCTGGCCCCTAAGGTTCCTCCAGCCCCGGCTGCCCTGCTGTCCCTGGGAGGCCTGGGCTCCACCAGACCACAGGTCCAGGGCACCACCCGCAGGAGCCACCAACACAGCTCACAGAAAGAAGATAAGCCCCAGACCCGCAGGGCCAGGACCTGCCTTGCTACCACTGCTTCCTGCCCCAGACCTCAGTGCCCTCCCCCTTCCACTTACACCAGGCCAGGAAGCTGTTCCCACACAGTTCAACCCCAAACCGGGACCACCTGGCACTCAGGTCACTGCCATTTCCTGCTCCGTTTGCTCCCAGTGCCTCTGTGCTCCCTCCCTCCTCCCTCCCTTTGGGGGAACACCCTGTGCAGCCCCTCCCTGCAGCCCACACCCTGGGGAGACCCGACCCTGCCTTCGGCCCTTTCTCCCCCGCTGTTCTTGCCACCCACACAGACAACCCAGGGGTCCCGTCCCTGCAGTCCCCACCCTGGTCTCCACCCAGACCCCTGTCCCTCCCTCCAGACACCCCTACCAGGCCAACCCTGCTCCCCTCTCCTGCCTCGACAGCCTCAGTTTCTCCCGCCTATGCCCACCCCCTGCCTCCTCCTGCCCACAACTCAAGTTATTTGTCTCCTGGGGCCCCTGGGCCATGACACTGACCCTGCACTCCCACCCACACACTGCCCATGCCCTCACCTTCCTCCGGCCACTCCGGCCCTGCTCCCCTCTCAGGCCTGGCTGTTGTATTTCCAGGACAAAGGCTCACCCAAGTCTTTGCCATGCAGGCCTGGGCCCTTGCCCTCACTGCCCGGTTACAGGGCAGCATCCTGTGCACAGAAGCAGGGAGCTCAGCCCTTCCACAGGCAGAACGCACTGAAACAAATCGGCCTCCAGCGCCTTGACGCACGTCCGCCTGTATCTCACCGCCCGCACCTGCAGGGAGGCTCGGCTCTCCCTTTAAAGACGAGGGATCCAGGCAGCAACATCACGGGAGAATGCACGGCTCCCAGACATCCCGGTCCTCTCACAGGCCTCTCCTGGGAAGAGACCTGCAGCCACCCAGTCAACAGAGTCTAACACCAAAAAACATCCCCAGAGTTGGATGATACTAACAGAGCCACTGCCAGACCTGGAGGCCAATGGATGGTAACGGAGTCACTGCCAGACCCGGAGGCCAATGGATGGTAACGGAGTCACTGCCAGACCCGGAGGCAGGGGAGCAGTGAGCCCGAGCCCAGACCGCAGGGACAGAGACCAGCCGCTGACATCCCGAGCCCCTCACTGGTGGCCCCACAACACCCCGTGTAAACAGGACAGACCCACAGTCCCAGCTGGACCAGGGCGGAGACTGCTGAGCCCCCAGCACCAGTACCAAGAAACACCAGGTAACGACATCAGCGGGGGCTCCTGCAGAACAGAGGAAGGAAGGTCTCCTCCACCAGCAAGCGCTTCCCTTGACCAAAAACAGGGTCCACACAACTCCCCCAGGACAAAGGAGGAGCCCCCTGTACAGCGCTGGGCTCAGAGTCCTCTCCAAGACACCCTGAGTTTCAGACAAAAACCCCCTGGGAGGCACAGTCTCAGCAGGAAAGCCGGGCCAGAGCCAGCAAGACGGGACTCGGTGACACCGCAGGGACAGGAGGATTTTGTGGGGGCTCGTGTCACTGTGAGCATATTGTAGTGGTGGTGTCTGCTACGCCCACAGTGACACAGCCCCAGTCCCAAAGCCCTACTCAAACGCACCCACTTCTGGGGATGAGAGGCTGGGGCAGCAACTGAGAAGTAGGACCTGGGGTGTCCACAAATGTCCAAAACATACCAGACTCCCCCTGAGGCATCATCCAGCGAGCAGAGTAAACGGAAAATGAAAAGAAAGCTGGGGAAGTGGGGAAGATGGCACAGGCCCCAAGGAAAGAGCTTTGGCAGGAGTGCAAGAGGGGATGCAGGCAGAGCCTGAGCAGGGCCTTTTGCTGTTTCTGCTTTCCTGTGCAGAGAGTTCCATAAACTGGTGTTTGGGATCAATAGCTGGGAGTGAGCCCAGGAGGACAGTCTGTGGGAAGGGCAGGGGGAAGGAGGAGCAGCCGCTATCCTACGCTGTCATCTTTCGAAAGTTTGCCCTGTGCCCACACTGCTGCATCATGGGATGCTTAACAGCTGATGTAGACACAGCTAAAGAGAAAATCAGCGAGATGGATTTGCAGCACAGAACTGAATAAATTCTCCTGAATGTGGAGCAGCACAGAAGCAAGCACACAGAAAGTGCCTGATGCCAGGGCAAAGTTCAGTGGGCACCTTCAGGCATTGCTGCTGGGCACAGACACTCTGAAAAGCACTGGCAGGAACTCCCTGTGACAAAGCAGAACCCTGCAGGCAATGCCAGCCCTAGAGCCCTCCCTGAGAGCCTCATGGGCAAAGATGTGCAGAACATCTGATTGTCATAGGCCCAAACTGAGGGTGAAGCAAATGTCCATCTGAAGGAGAACAGGCAAATAAACAGTGGCAGGTTCATGCAATGCAAACCCAGACAGCCACGAGGACAACAGTACAGGGTTATGAGCGATTCTGCGGTTAAGTTCATGACAATGCTGAATAATTGGAGTAACAACGGAAACTCCAAGAAAAATTTTCAATGTGATTTCTTCTAAATAAAATTTACCGCCAGCAAAATGAACTGTCTTCCTAAGGAATACATTTGCCAGTTAGAAAACCATAAAGAAAACCAAGAACATGATAATCACATAATCAAAGTAGTGGTTATTTCTACTGGGGAAGGAAGAGGGTATGAACTCAGACACACAGGGTTGGTAAGTCTCCTAACAAGAACAGAACAAATACATTACAGAACCTTGAAAACAGCAGTTAAACTTCTAAATCGCAAGAGGAAAATGCACACAGCTGTGTTTAGAAAATTCTCACTCCAGCACTGTTCACAAGAGCAAAGACATTAACCCAGGTTGGAGAAATAAACGATGACGCAGGCAATTGTACAATGATACAGACATATATTTAGTATATGAGACATCGATGATGTATCCCTGAAGAAACGACTTTAAAGAGAAAAGGCCTGATGTGTGGAGCACTCACCTCCCTGGGCATCCCCGGACAGGCTGCAGGTTCACCGTGTGGCAGGGCAGGCCGGTACCTGCTGGCAGCTCCTATGGCCTGACGTGGAGTAAGCACAGAGCCCCGAGGGCATATACCCCTGAGGACGGCACAGTCAGCGAATTCCAGAGAGAAGCAGCTCAGCCACACTCCCCCACCAGAGCCCGAGAGGGACGCCCATCTCGTCCCTCTCGAGAGAGAGCAGGGAGGCAGAGCCCAGCTCCTCCACAGCCAGCACCACCTGGGCACTGGCTGCCATCTGGCAGGCACAGCGCAGGGGCTGGGAGGAGGGGCAGGGACACCAGGCAGGGTCAGCACCCAGAGAAAACTGCAGAAACCTCACACATCCACCTCAGCCTCCCCTGACCTGGACCTCACCTGGCCTGGGCCCCACCTGGCCTGGACTTCACCTGGCTTGGGCCCCACCTGGCCTGGACCTCACTTGACCTGAGCTTCACCTGACCCGGGCCTCAACTCACCTGGACCTCTCCTGACCTGGGTTTAACCTGTGCTGGAACTCACCTGACCTCGGGCCTCACCTGCACATGCTCCAGGTCTTGCTGGAACCTGATTAGCACTGAGGCTGCAGAAGCTCGTCCAGGGTTGGAAAATGAGTCTGGAACTCTCCCACATCTCACCTTTCTGGGTGGAGGCACCTGGTGGCCCTGAGAATATAAAAAGCCCCAGAATGATGCCTGCGTGATTTGTGGGCAATTTATGAACCCGAAAGGACAAGGCTATGGGGTGGGTAGGGACAGTAGGAACAGATGCCAGCCTGAAATGCAGCCTCAGGACACAGGTGGGCATGGACACTGTCCACCACAGCGAGGGGCAGACCCGGGTGTCCCTGCAGCAGACCTGAGAACGCTGGGCCCACAGCCTCCCCTCAGGGCTCTGCTGCCTCCTCAGGTCAGCCCTGAACATCCCGGGTTTCCTCGGGCCTGGCGGTAGGTTTGAAGTGAGGTCTGTGTGACAGTGGTATTACTATGGTGGTGGTTATTACACCCACAGCGTCACAGAGTCCATCAAAAACCCAACCCTGGGAGCCTCCCACCACAGCCCTCCCCGCGGGGGACCGCCGCGTGCCATGTTAAGATTTTGATTGAGGACACAGCACCATGGGTGTGGTGGCCACCACAGCAGTGCAGCCTGTGACCCAAACCCACAGGGCAGCAGGCACAATGGACAGGCCCATGAGTGACCACGCTGAGCTCCAGTCCGCCAGCCCGCCAGCCCCAGAGACCATGAAACAGATGGCGAAGATCACCCCACAGGTCAACCAGACCTGACTCCAATGGGTCCACACAGCTGCTGCCCTCCAACCCCAGTCCAGATGGGGACAGGGCCGGCCCCACAGCACCATCTGCTGCTGTCCGGCCAGCGGTCCCAGAAGCCCCTCCCTCAAGGCTGGGCCACATGTGTGGACCCTGAGAGGCCCCCATGTCTGAGTACGGGCACCAGGATTGGGGGGATGGTCCTGTGCACTGTTCCTGCCCCTGTGGTCCCTGGCCTGCCTGGCCCTGATGCCTGAGTCTCTCCTGGGTCATTTCCAACACAGAAGACATTCCTGGGGACAGCTGGAGCTGGGCGTCCCTCATCCTGCCCGGCCGTCCTCAGTCCTGCTCGTTTCCTGACCTCACCGGGGAAGCCAACAGAGGACTCACCTCCCACAGTCAGAGACAAAGAACCTTCCAGAAATCTCTGTGTCACTCCCCAGTGGCCTCTTCTAGGATAGTCCTCGGTGGCATCACAGTGGGAACCCACATCTGGATCAGGACGGCCCCCAGAACACAAGATGACCCATGGGGACAGCCCCACAGCCCAGCCCTTCACAGACCCCTAAAAGGCGTCCCACCCCCTGCACCTGCCCCAGGGCTCAAACTCCAGGAGGCCTGACTCCTGCACAACCTCTGGCCGGACGTCACCTCAGCCTTCCTGGAGGGGACAGTGAGTCAGATCCACCTGCCCTGGATGGCAGGCAGGGAAGATTCAGAAAGGCCTGAGATCCCCAGGAAGCAGCACCACTGTCAATGGGGACCCCAGACGCCTGGACCAGGGCCTGCGTGGGAAAGGTCTCTGGCCACACTCAAGGGGTTTTTTGAAGGGCCCTCTGTGTGACTGTCACTGTGTGACTATGGTAACTACCACAGTGATGAACCCAGCGGCAGAAACTGGCCGGACACCCAGGGCCATGCAAACTCCTCAGCTCTGAGCTCTCCAGGACCAGAAAAGCCCGGCCCGAGCATTTGTGCCCAGACCATTTCAGCCCATGGGATGGTGTCCCGCACACTGTCTGCCTCCAAACAGGGGCTTCAGAGGGCTCTGAGGTGGCCTCATGATGACCACAGGTGCCTGGCCCCTTCCCCAACAGCTGCACCAGACCCTGTCCTGACAGCTGCCCCAGTTCCAACAGCCAATTCCTGCGGCCCAGAATCACTGTAGACACCAGCCTTGTTCCAGCACCTTCTACCAATTGCCTGGATTCCCATCCTGGCTGGAATCAACAGGGCAGCGTCCCAACAGGCAGGACTCACACACACCCTCCTCTGAGAGGCCACTCTGTTCCGAAGGGCCAGGCCCTGGACAGTCCCCTTCACCTGCCACTATAGAAATGCCTGCCGTTGACATCCCCACCTGTCAAAGACCACTTATGGAGACCCCAGCCCATGATATATTTGTAGAGAGAGTCCCTGAGGGATCTAAGAAGGAGCCATGCCCAGTTCTGCCTGGACCCTCGGCCAGGCTGACAGGAGTGGATGCCGGAGCTGGGCCGGCACTGGGTCGCATAGTAGCTCAGTGGTGAGGAGGACAGGAGAGCACAGGCCCGTCCCAGAGCCCAGGTGGCTGCAGATGCCTCTCCAGGTCGACACTGTGCATGTCTGGTCCCTAAGCAGCCCCCCACGTCCCCAGTCCTGGGGGCCCCTGGCACAGCTGTCTGTACCCTTCCTGCTCCCTGGGAAGCTCCTCCTTGAAGGGGTGGCCTGCCCCTCCACACCTGTGGGCGTTTCTCGTTAGGTGGAGCGAGAGAATTGAGAAAAGAAATGAGACACAGAGACAAAGTATAGAGAAAGAAAAAGTGGGCCCAGGGGACCAGCGCTCAGCATACAGAGGACTCGCGCTGGCACCGGTCTCTGAGTTCCCTCAGTATTTATTAATTATTATCTTTACCATCTCAGAAAAGGGGAAGTGGCAGGATAATAGGATCATCGTAGGGAGAAGGTCAGCAGTAAGACATATGATAAAGATCTCTGTGACATGAATAAGTTTAAGGAAAAGTGCTGTGCCTTGATATGCATATATAAACATCTCCATAAACCTTTTTAGTGCATAAAGAGCAGCATTGCCGCTAGCACCTCCCACCTTCAGCCCTAAGGCAGTTTTCTCCTTTCTCAGTAAATAGAACATACAATCGGGTTTACACCGAGATGTTCCATTGCCCAGGGACAGGCAGGAGACAGGCTTTTCTCTATCTCAACTGCCAAGAGGCTTCTTTCCTCTTACACTAGTCCTCCTCAGCACAGACCCTTCACGGGTGTCAGGCTGGGGGACGATCAGGTCTTTCCCTTCCCACGAGGCCATATTTCAGACTATCACATGAGGAGAAACCTTGGACAATACCTGGCTTTCCTAGGCAGAGGTCCCTGCGACCTTCCACAGTGTACATGTCCCTGGGTCCTTGAGATTAAGAGAATGGTGATGACTTTTCATAAGCAAGCTGCCTTCAGGCACTTGTTTAACAAAGCACACCCTGCACAGCACCAAATCCATTAAACCTTGAGTCACCACAGCACAGGCCTCTTGCAAGGACGGGGTTGGGGGTAGGGTCACAGATTAACAGCATCTCAAATGCAGAACAAAATGGAGTCTCTTATGTCTACTTCTTTCTATATAGACACAGTAACAGTCTGATCTCTCTTTTCCCCACACCTCCTGACAGTCCCGCCTCCAGTTTCAGCTGCGGTTATTGTCAGGGGATGTCAGGCTGTGGTGGATACAGCTACAGTTACCACAGTTTTGCCACCCATAGCAGAAAACAGGCCAACCAGATTGGCCCCTAACTTGCAGCCTCAGGCCTCCAGCTCACCTGCTTCTCCTGGGGCTCTCAAGGCTGCTGTTGTCTGCACTCTGCCCTCTGTGGGGAGGGTTCCCTCAGTGGGAGGTCTGTTCTCAGCATCCCAGGGTCTCATTCCTACACGGAAGGCCAAGGGCTGGGCCTGCCAGGGGCACAGCACCCTCACATGCCACGGCTAAGACAGGGTGGGCAGCCTGGCTGGGGACAGGACATACTCCTGGGGTATCTGTCACTGTGCCTAGTGGGTTACTTGCTCCCAACCAATTCAGTCCTCGCCAAAATCCACACTGCCTCCCTTGCTAGGGGCTGGCCTGGTCTGCTGTCCTTGGAGGCTGCTGACCTCCAGGATGGCTCCTGTCCCCACTTCTAGGGCCAGAGCAGATCCCAGGCAGGCTGCAGGCTGGGAGGCCAGCCCCTCCTTGCCAGGGTTCACTGCAGGTGATGAGGGCAGGAAATGGCATGAACACAGGGATGACTGTGCCATCCCCCAACAGAGTCCATCCACTCCTGCTCTGCACCGCACAGCCCCCAGGCCAGTCCACGACAACCAGGTCCCCACATCAGAGTCACTGCCTGGCCTTAACCTCGGGAGGACACCTCAATCCCCACTCTGTCTAAAGGACTGAGAGGCACAGGCCCTCTCCCTTATGGTTCCCCCACCTGTCTCCGGCCAGGATCCTCAGGGGGTGGACAGAACGGACATCCGCCTGATTGGCCCCCAGGAACCCAGAACTCTCTCCAGGGAACCCAGCCTGGGCACCCCCTTCTCCAGGACCCAGCCCTGCCCCCCTCCCTTCTGCCCGCCTCTCATCACCCCATGGGAATCCGGAATCCCCAGGAAGCCATCAGGAAGGGCTGAGGGAGGAAGCGGGACCGCTGCATCATGGGGCGGGAGGCTCCGTCTTCGTGAATCCAGGGAAGTGCCAGCCACCTAGAGGGTCCACTCTGCCGAGGGCTCCCACAGTGGCCGGCTGTGGGGAAAGACCAGCGACGGTGTGGGGGAGGGCTCAGGGCCCCGTGGTGCTCCATCTTGGATAAGACCAGCCCTCTCACCCACGGACCCGCCCACCTCCTCTCCACCTGGACACCACCCTGGCCACAGGTCATCCACACCATCCTAAGTCCCACCTACACCAGAGCTGGCAGTGCCAGTGTAGACAGACGCTGGGGTGCAGGGGGACCTCCAGGGCAGCTTGGTGGAGGAAGGGAGAGGAGGTCAGTGAAGAGGCCCCCCTCACCTGGGTCCAGGATCTTCCTCTGGGACCCTCAGATCCCACCCGCTCACCCGCTCCAGGCTCTGGGAGGACAAGCAAGATGGGAAATTGTGTGCGGGACCCTCTCACAGTGGAACACCCCCACTGCGGCTCAGGCCAGACCCAAAAGCCCCTCAGTGATCCCTCCACTGCAGTGCCAGGCCTGGGGGCAGCCCCTCCCACAAAGGACAGACCCAGCACCCCGAGGAGGTCCTGCCAGGGGGATCTCAGAGCCATGGAGGAACAGGATATGGGGCCCCTGATACAGGCACAGACGTCAGCTCCATCCAGGACCGCCAGGTCCCGCCCTGGGAGGAACCCCTTTCTCCAGTCCCTGCAGGCCAGGAGGCAGGTGACCTCTGCCTCAGACCCCCACTCCAGACACCAGACAGAGGGGCCAGCCCCCCAGAACCAAAGTTGAGGGACGCCCCGTCAAGGACAGACCAGACCAAGGGATGCTGAGCCCAGCACGGGAAGGTCCCCAAATAGACCAGGAGGTTTCTGGAGGTGTCTGTGTCACAGTGGGGTATAGCGGCAGATCCCACAGTGACACTCACCAGGCCAGATACCCCATCCCAAGTCAACAGAACAGCGAGAAAGCAGAGCCACGTTTAGGATCCGAGGCCGCACCTGACACCCAGGCCAGCAGACGTCTCCCTTCCAGGTCACCCTGCCCAGTCCTGCATTTCTGCAAGAACAGGGGCAGCCTGAGGGGTCCAGGGCCAGGAGATGGGCCCCCTCTACCCTGAGAAGTGTTAGGCAGGACCCAAGCACCCTCCCCTTTGAGGTTGACCTGCCCAGAGGGGCCTGGGCCCGCACCACACAGCGGGATGGAATGTGTGCAGGCCCCGGTCTCTGTGGGTGCTCCGCTATCTGGGGTTCCCGGTGCTCACCCCACACCTAAAACGAGCCACAGCCTCAGAGTCCCTGAAGGAGACCCCGCCCAGCAGCCCAGCCCCCACCCTGGAGGCCCCAGAGCTCAGGGACCCTGGGTAGATTCTGAACAGCCCCGAGTCACGGTGGGTATAGCTGGAACGACCACTGTGAGAAAAGCTGTGTCCAAAACTGTCTCCCGGTCACTGCTGGAGGCCCAGCCAGAGAGGGGAGCAGCCGCCCGAACCCATGTCCTGCCGGTTCCCATGACCCCCGGCACCCGGAGCCCCACGGTGTCCCCACTGGATGGGAGGACAAGGGCCGGGGGCTCCGGCGGGTCAGGGCAGGGGTTTGATCCCATCCTTCTGCCCTGGCCCAGGGCCCCTGGCTGGAGTTGACCCTTCTGACAAGTGTCCTCAGAGACACGGGGATCAGCAGCGCCTCCCAACATCAACCCCAGGCAGCCCAGGCACAAACCCACATCCAGAGCCGACTCCAGGAGCAAAGACGCCCCAATACCCTGGGGGACCCCGACGCTGATGACTCCCCACTGGAATCCGCCCCAGAGTCCACCAGGACCAAAGACCCCGCCCCTGTCTCTGTCCCTCACTCAGGGCCTCCTGCAGGGCGAGCACTTGGGAGCAGACTCGGGCTTAGGGGACACCACTGTGTGCGCAACCTGGAGCAGGACACAGACCCTTCCTTCCTGCCTTTGGGCAGCAAATACTCTGGGGTCTGGACCGGGAGGAACTTCTGGAAGGTCGCCGAGTACAGAGCCCCCCGGCTGAAGTGGCCCCAGGAAGACCCCCAGGAGGTGGTCCATGCCCCTTCCGCCCAACTGGACCCCATGACCTCCCTAAGAGAGTGGTGTCATGCAAGGCAGGTCCTCTATGGAGCCCCCTTCAGATCCTCCCAGGTCCCCACTGGGCCTCAGTCCCAGCTCTGGGAATGCAGCCGCCTCGGGCACACCAGGCCCAGCCCAGGCCCAGCCACCCTGCCGTGCCCAAGCACACACCCTGGAGCAGAGCAGGGGGCATCTGGGAGGGGCTGGGCTCCCACCCCGCCACCTGCACACAGCCACCCTCTGCAGGAGGGTCAGAGCCCCCATGGGGTATGGACTTAGGGTCTCACTCACGCGCCTCCCCACCTGGGTGAAGGAGCCTCATGCCCAGATCCCCGCAGCAGCACTAGTCACAAGTGGAGGGGCCACCCTGACCTGGCCCCTCAGGCTTCTCCAGCCCCAGCTGCCCTGCTCTCCCTGGGAGGCCTGGGCTCCACCAGGCCACAGGTCCACGGCACAGCCCACAGGAGCCGACCACACACGGCTCACAGGAAGAAGATAAGCTCCAGACCCCCAGGGCAGGGACCTGCCTTCCTACCACTGCTTCCTGCCTCAGACCTCCGCGCCCTCCCCCGTCCACTTACAGACAGGTCAGGAAGCTGTTCCCACACAGTCCAACCCCAAACTGGGACCATCTGGCACTCAGATCGCTACCATTTCCTTCTCTATTTGCTCCCAGTGCCTCTGTGCTCCCTCCCTCCTCCCTCCTTCAGGGGAACACCCTGTGCAGCCCCTTCCTGCACCCCACACCCTGGGGAGACTCACCCTGTACCCCACGCCCTGGGGAGATCCGCCCTGCACCCCACATCCTGGGAAGACTCGCCCTGTACCCCACACCCTGGGGAGACCCGACCCTGCACCCCACGCCCTGGGGAGACCTGCCCTGCACCCCACATCCTGGGGAGACCCGCCCTGCACCCCACATCCTGGGGAGACCCGCCCTGCACCCCACGCCCTGGGGAGACCCGCCCTGCACCCCATGCCCTGGGGAGACCCACCCTGCACCCCATGCCCTGGGGAGACCCGACCTGCACCCCACGCCCTGGGGAGACCCGACCCTGCACCCCACATTCTGGGGAGACCCGTCCTGTACCCCACATGCTGGGGAGACCTGACCCTGCCTCCAGCCCTTTCTACCCTGCTGCTCTTGCTGCCCACCCAGATAACCCGGGTGTCCCAACACTTCAGCCCATGCTCTGGGGAAACCCGACCCTGCCTCCAGCCCTTTCTACCCCACTGCTCTTGCCACCCACCCAGACAACCCTGGGGTCCTGTCCCTATAACCCTCACCCAAGTCTCTACCTAGACCCGTCTCCCTCCCTCCAGACACCCCTCCCAGGCCAGCTCTGCACCTGCAGGCCCACTCCTTTACTGCCAACACAGCCTCAGTTTCTCCTGCCTGCGCCCACCCCTTACCTCCTCCTGCAAACAACTCGAGCTCCTCCTCTCCTGGGGCCCCTGAGCCATGGCACTGACCCTGCACTCCCCACCCACACACTGCCCATGCCCTCACCTTCCTCCTGGCCACTCCGGCCCCGCTCCCCTCTCAGGCCTGGCTGTTGTATATCCAGGACAAAAGCTCACACAAGTCTTTGCCATGCACGCCTGGGCCCTTGCCCTCACTGCCCGGTTACAGGGCAGCCTCCTGTGCACAGAAGCAGGGAGCTCAGCCCTTCCACAGGCAGAAGGCACTGAAACAAATCGGCCTCCAACACCTTGACACACGTCCGCCTGTGTCTGTCACCGCCCGCACCTGCAGGGAGGCTCGGCTCTCCCTTTAAAGATGAGGAATCCAGGCAGCAACATCACGGGAGAATGCACGGCTCCCAGACATCCCGGTCCTCTCACAGGCCTCTCCTGGGAAGAGACCTGCAGCCACCATGGAACAGTCATGGAGGCCGCTGGATAGTAACTGAGTCAGTGACTGACCTGGAGGGCAGGGGAGCTGTGAGCCCGAGCCCAGACTGTAGGGATAGAGACCAGCCACTGACATCCCGAGCCCCTCACTGGTGGCCCCACAACACCCTGTGGAAACAGAACAGACCCGCAGTCCTACCTGGAACAGGGTAGACTCTGCCGAGTCCCCAGAACCAGCTCTGAAAACACCAGGCAACACCATCAGGGGCAGCATCTGAGAAAGAGAGGAGGGAAGGTCTCCTCCACCAGCAAGCGCTTCCCTTGACCAAAAACAGGGTCCACGCAACTCCCCCAGGACAAAGGCGGAGCCCCCTGTACAGCACTGGGCTCAGAGTCCTCTCCAAGGCACCGTGAGCTTTAGACAAAAAGCCCCTGGGAGGCACAGTCTCAGCAGGAGAGCCGGGCCAGAGCCAGAAAGAGGGGACTCGGTGACACCCGCAGGGACAGGAGGATTTTGTGGAGGCTCGTGTCACTGTGAGAATACTGTACTGGTAGTGGTTGCTATGCCCACAGTGACACAGCCCCAGTCCTAAAGCCCTGTGGCAAACACACCTGCTTCTGGGGCTGAAGGGCTGGGGCAGCATCTGGGAAGTAGGACCTGGAGTGGCCATCAATGTCCCAAATGCCCCAGACTCCCCCCATACATCACCCCACCAGCCAGTGAGCAGAGTAAACAGAAAATGAGAGGCAGCTGGGAAGCTGGCACAGGCTCCAAGGAAAGAGCTTTGGCGGGTGTGCAAGAGGGGATGCTGGCAGAGCCTGAGCAGGGCCTTTTGCTGTTTCTGCTTTCCTGTGAAGAGAATTCCATAAACTGGAGTTTGGGATCAATGACTGGGAGTGAGCCCAGGAGGACAGTCTGTGGGAAGGGCAGGGGGAAGGAGGAGCAGCCACTATCCTACGCTGTCATCTTTTGAAAGTTTGCCCTGTGCCCACACTGCTGCATCACGGGATGCTTAACAGCTGGTGTACACACAGCTGAAGAGAGAATCAGTGAGGTGAATCTGCAGCACAGATCTGAATAAATTCTCCTGTGGAGCAGCACAGAAGCAAGCACACAGAAAGTGCCTGATGCCAGGGCAAAGTTCAGTGGGCACCTTCAGGCATTGCTGCTGGGCACAGACACTCTGAAAAGTACTGGCAGGAGCTGCCTGCAACAAAGCAGAACCCTGCAGGCAATG